>NC_091980.1:239104030-239408276 GCF_044704955.1 Pristiophorus japonicus | reverse complement strand
CCTTGGTTGTCTAATGACTGGAAATGGCACGAAATTCTCGTGAGTATTGGTCGGCCATATTCATCGACATAGCTGTCTGACAAGCCAAATCAAATGTCAAGCTAGGAGTTGCCAACAACTTTCTTCTGATTGCTTCATTTTTGATCCCACAAAGTGATCACGCAATGTTCAGTCCTGAAAGTTTATGAAATGACAGTGAATGGATAGCTTTTTTAAAGCTCAATGTACTCAATGATACTCTTGTCAGTTTATTGATTTCATATTCCAAACGATAACTTTCAGCATTTTCCAGGAGCTCAGGATTGTAGTACTGAGTATCTCACTCAGTGACATGTCCTTTGGCTTGACGGGAGCAAGCACATTTTTAAGGATTTCATACACCTTGGGGTGTGCTTCAATCAGGAAAATAGCCCATTTTTTTCCTAACATCACCTGGTAATGGTTTTCATCATAGGGGACTTCGATGATACTACTTGTGGTGAAAAACATTTCTAGCCGCTCCACATACGCTCTGAAGGTCTCTCTGTCATGATGGAACGCACCCAAGTGCCCTATTATTCCCATAGGCGTGGCCATCTTGAAACAGTGTGCTTGAAATTTACCTTGGATTTTTAGCTGTGCTGCAAAACCTCTCAAAGTCTCTCTGTTGTTTGGCTGGAATCATCCACCAACACAAATTTCAGTAAGGGAATCTGATTATCCAATCCTAAGTCACCAATGTGATATATTCTTTACAACATCACTAACAACACACACTACAAGATGGCTTCAACACATCATGTGACTTTTATTGTATTTACATTAGCAGTTGCATTACCACAGGAGTCCACTTGTGGCGCAGTAGTCCACTAGGTGGAGCTCTATATTATGTCCTTTAACTGCCTTCAAATCCACACTGCAAAGCCAATGAGGGCCCTTGGAGGAAATTGCAGTGGGGCAAGAGCAAAATC
Organism: Pristiophorus japonicus; assembly: GCF_044704955.1. Lineage (NCBI taxonomy): Eukaryota > Metazoa > Chordata > Chondrichthyes > Pristiophoridae > Pristiophorus > Pristiophorus japonicus. The sequence goes on along the minus strand of NC_091980.1, from coordinate 239,407,326 downwards.
AAATTGGTGGTCCATATTCCCACTCTGCTACTAACCAGCCAATAGGGGGCAAATCCAGGCTAACACTTCAGGTGTTAAATTGCCCGAAGACTATTGGAGTAAAGTGTATTGAGTTGTACAATGGTATTACTGCCAGTATTAGAGTTGGAAATGAAAAGAAGCTGCAGGTAACATGTGCAGAACCTACAGCAGAAAATACATTTGAAGGTCATTGACGCTCAAAACCCACAAGCAACTGCTTAAAAAATGTCTTGCAAAGTTCCATCCAGCTTTCCTTCACTGCAGCTGAGGATCCCTTGAACTATTGCTGAAAGTGACTGCCTCCTGCCGTGTACAGCTTACAGTTGCTGGGTAAGAGTGATAATCAGGCAGGCCGAAATGAAAATGTCGTCAGGGATCTTAATGCCCATTCTGACCCAGATTTGCAAATATATATGAGCCATCCGCCTGTTTCCGATGGGAACTCTGGCCACCAGAATAGATTGAGATGGATAAAAACTCGACAGTAAATCATACTTCCACCAGTTGTGTAGTTTTGGTCCCACTACCACACGTTTTTAAAGCTTAAAATGGGTTTTAGCAACATTTAATTGCCCATCTCATGTTCAGGCTTGATGCTGTAGTTGATAATATGGTCACTGACTGTACCTGTGGTGTATAATAGCAGGAGTTATCCTTAGAGCAGATGACACAGCACTCCATCTGGCCGCCTGCTGACCCAGATCCTGTAAAGACAGTTGTTGCCTGTAGGTGGGCTAGAGCCCGTAGGTATGGTTAGTGGCCTTGAATTTTCTGTCCTGTTCTGGTCACTGAGACACAATAGAAACATGAAGGCATCTGAGGCAGTGTAGAACAGTGCCACAATCCTAGTGTTAGTAAACTGTTAAGAGGGAAGACTGGAGAATCTGGCCTTTTCAACCTTAAAAGGAGGCATCGGATAGATGATTCTATAAAGGTTTATAAGGTAATAAATTGAACAGAAAAGATAAATCTGGAAAATTATTTTAAATTAAATTGCGAAAGTAAGACAAGGGCCGATGGTTTTAAACTAGCAAAAAGCGAATTTAGGAATTGTTATGTATTTAACCCCTTGCAACCTGTATTACATTACCACCAGAGGGCCCACCTGTTGGAGTCCCAAGGGATCGCAGCATCCCTTGGGAGCACTGTATATAAGCAGACCAGCCACGAGGTACCTGCACTCTGGAATCTTATTAAAGGAGCTCAGGTCACACTTGCTCATTGTACACAGTACTCAGTTTCGTCCTTTATTATGAACGCATCAATTAGCGACGAGGTAACGAACAACTGCGCGAAAATGCAAAGAACAGTTCGTATCCTAGAGAAGTTCTCAGAAGGGGATGATTGGGAGGCCTTTGTGGAGAGACTCGACCAATACTTTGTGGCCAACGAGCTGGAAGGGGACGAGAATGCTGCCAAACGAAGGGCGATCCTCTTAACTGTCTGTGGGGCAACAACCTATGGCACCATGAAGAATCTCCTAGCTCCGGCAAAACCAACAGCTATGACCTTTGAAGAATTGTGTACCCTGATCCAGGACCACCTAAATCCTAAGGAAAGCGTTTTGATGGTGAGATATTGGTTCTACCTGTGTCAACGATCGGAAGGCCAGGAAGTGGCGAGTTACGTCGCCGAACTAAGGCGCCTCGCAGGACATTGCGAATTTGAGGGATTCCTAGAATAAATGCTTAGAGCCTTTTTTGCACTGAGCATTGGCCATGAGGTAATCCTTCGCAAACTGTTGACTGTTGAAATTCCGAATCTAAGTAAAGTTATAATGATATCCCAGGCTTTTATGTCAACAACAACATCAGCGACAACATCAAACAGATTTTGCAAAGTAAAGAAGTTTCGGCCAGTACTGTGCACAAAGTAACGTCGTTTTCGAGCAGGAATATACATGGCAGAATGTACACGCCGGCTGCTGCATGACCTCAGATAACTCAGAGTCTGCCATCAATCGTTAATGCGAGGCAGTTAACATCTTGTTGGCGCTGTGGAAGTGATCATCGGTCCCATCAATGCCGCTTCAAGCACTGTGCGTGCAACGGTTGCAGAAGAATGGGACACCTCCAGCGAATGTGCAGGCGAGCTGCAAACCCTGCAAACCCTGCAAACCACCACGTTGCAGAGGAAGATCGATCCACTGTGGATCAGGCTGAATTGGAGTCTCGTACCGAGGAGACAGAAGTGTACGGGGTACACACATTCACCACGAAATATGCACCAATAATGTTGAAAGTTGAACTGAATGGAATTCCAGTATCTATGGAACTGGACATGGGTGCAAGTCAGTCCATAATGAGTAAAAAGGCCTTCCACAGGCTATTGGGCAACAAGGCACACAGGCCCAAGCTCAGCCCCATTCACACCAACCTAAGGACTTACACCAAGGAACTGATCCCTGTAATTGACAGTGCAGAAGTCAGTGTCTCTTCTGATGACGCAGTACACAAACTCCGCTGTGGATTGTGCCAGGGGATGGCCCCACATTGTTAGGCAGAAGTTGGCTGGGAAAAATCTGTTGGAACTGGGATACGAGCGCTTTCGTCCGTTGACGATGTCTCATGTGCCCAGGTTCTGAGCAGGTTTCCATCGTTGTTCGACCCAGTCATTGGAAGCTTCTCGGGGGCGAAAGTGCAAATCCATTTGGTTTCCGGTACCCGACCCATCCACCACAAGACACGGGCAGTACCATATATGATGCGTGAGAAAGTGGAAATTGAGCTGGACAGGCTGCAGCGAGAAGGCATCATCGTGCCAGTGGAATTCAACGAGTGGGCCAGTCCTATTGTCCCGGTACTTAAAGGTGACGGCACGGTCAGAATTTGTGGGGACTATAAAGTAATGATTAACCATTTTTCGCCACAGGACCAGTACCCGCTACCCAAGGCAGACGATCTATTTGCGACCCTGGCTGGAGGGAAGAAATTCACCAAGTTGGACCTGATCCCGGCCTATATGATGCAGGAGCTGGAGGAGTCTTTGAAAGGCCTCATCTGCATCAACACGCACAAAGGTCTGTTCATCTATAAGAGATGCCCATTTGGGATTCGGTCGATCCCAATCTTCCAATGGAACAAGGAGAACCTGCTAAAGTTGGTTCCTCACACCATGGTTTTCCAGGACGACATACTGGTTACAGGTTGGGACACCATTGAGCACTTGAAGAATCTGGAAGAGGTTCTTAGTCGGTTGGATCACGTGGGACTCAGGTTGAAACGCTCGAAGTGTGTTTTGCTGGCGCCAGAGGTCAAGTTCTTGGGAAGAAGAATCGCAGCAGACAGCATCAGACCCACCGACGCCAAGACGGAGGCCATCAAGAACGCGCCGAGGCCACAGAATGTGACGGAGCTGCGGTCATTCCTGGGACTCCATAACTATTTCGGTAATTTCCTACCTGGGTTAAGCACCCTACTAGAACCCCTACATGTGCTACTGTTCAAGGGAGACGACTGGGTATGGGGGAATTCACAAGAGACTGCCTTTAAGAAAGCCAGGAATCTGTTGTGTTCAAACAAACTGTTTGTCTTGTATAACCCTTGTGAACGATTAGTGCTAGCTTGCGATGCGTCGTCATACGGGGTCGGGTGTGTGTTACAACAGGCTAACGAATTGGAGATCTTGCAACCGGTCGCTTATGCATCCAGAAGTTTGTCCAAGGCCGAAAGGGCTTACAGCATGATTGAAAAAGAGGCTCTGGTGTGCGTTTACGGGTAAAGAAAATGCACTAGTACTTATTTGGCCTCAAGTTTGAGTTTGAAACTGACCACAAGCCGCTCATATCGTTGTTCTCTGAGAGCAAAGGGATTAACACCAATGCCTCTGCCCACATCCAAAGATGGGCGCTCATTCTGTTGGCATGTAATCCACCACAGACCGGGCACAGAGAACTGCGCTGATGCTCGCAGTCGGCTGCCATTGCCCACCACCGGGGTGGAGATGGCACAGCCTACAGACTTGCTTATGGTAATGGATGCATTCGAAAACGAAAAGTCCCGCGTTATGGCCCACCAGATCAGGGCCTGGACCAGCCAGGATCCTTTACTGTCCTTGGTAAAAAACTGTGTCCTCCACGAGAGCTGGTCCAGCGTCCCAGAGGAGATGTAGGAGGCGATTAAGCCGTTCCACAGGCGCAAAGACGAAATGTCCCTGCAGGCGGACTGTCTGTTGTGAGGCAATCGCGTGGTCTTGCCCAAGAAAGGCAGAGATACGTTAATTTGTGAACTGCACAGCATCCACCCAGGCATTGCAACATGAAAGCCATAGCCAGATCCCGTGTGTGGTGGCCCGGCATCGACTCGGATTTAGATTCATGCATACGTCAGTGCAACACTTGCTCTCAGCTGAGCAATGCACCCAGAGAGGCACCGCTAAGTTTGTGGTCATGGCCCTCCAAACCATGGTCGAGGATCCACGTGGGCTATGCAGGCCCATTTCTAGGCAAAATGTTCTTGGTTGTCGTGGATGCTTACTCAAAATGAATTGAATGTGCAATAATGTCTATAAGCACGTCCACGGCCACTATTGAAAGCCTACGAGCCATGTTTGCCACACACGGCCTGCCTGATGTCCTAGTCAGTGACGATGGGCCATGTTTCACCAGTGCTGAGTTCAAGGAATTCATGACCCGCAATGGGATCAAGCATGTCACATCTGCCCTGTTCAAACCCGCATCCAACGGCCAGGCAGAACGAGCAGTTCAGACCATCAAGCAAAGCTTGAAATGCATGTCGAAAAGCTCCCTGCAGACCCGACTATCCCGAGTGCTGCTCAGCTACCTCACCAGACCCCACTCACTCACCGGGGATCCCCCAGCCAAGCTGCTCGTGAAAAGGGCGCTCAAAGCAAGGCTCTCTCTTGTCCACCCTGATCTCCATGATCACGTGGAGGGCAGGCGGCATCAACAAAGTGTGTACAATGACCGTGCAAATTTGTCACATGATATTGAGGTCAAGGACCCTGTATTTGTACTCAACTATGGACATGGTCCCAAATGGCTCGCTGGCACTGTCATAACCAAAGAGGTGTTTCAGGTCAAATTGGCCAATGGACTAACGTGCAGAAAACATTTGGACCAAATTAAATTGTAGTTCACCAACAGCTACGAACAACCCGAAGAGGACACCACCAATTTTGACCCTCCAACACACACACAAGTGGCAAACAACATCATGGTTGACCACGAAGCCGAACTCACAATCCCCAGCAGCCCAGCAAGGCTGGCTGCCCAACAGCCCAGTGAAGAACCAACCAACTCACCCACAACCTTTGAATTATCTGTATTTGTACCGGGATGATCGACAAGGGAGTGAAAAGCCCCAGATCGTCTCACTTTGTAAATAAGTGTACTATTAACTTTACGGGGGAGTGATGTTATGTATTTAACCCCTTGCAACCTGTATTATACTATCACCAGAGGGCCTACCTGTTGGAGTCCCAAGGGATCGCAGCATCCCTTAGGAGCATGGTTTATAAGCAGGCCACCCACGAGGTACCTGCACTCTGTAATCTTATTAAAGGAGCTAAGGGCACACTTGCTCATTGTACACAGTACTCAGTTTCGTCCTTTATTATGAATGCATCAGGAATGATATGAGGAAGTTCTTGACATAAATATGGAATGGACATCCTGATAAAGTAGTCAAGCCAAAAATCCCATATCAATTTACTAGCTAATTAAATGCTGCAAAGGGAAGCGGTAGGGTGGATTTTAGGGTCATTGTGGATTGATGAAATAAGATGGGCCGAATGGCCTTCCTCATCAGTAATTATTTTGTGTCCTTGTGATATCTTGTTGGCTGATCAGCACTCTGACATGCCTTTATTCATGCAGCACCATATAAAGAATTACATGCTATGATTGAGGTGCTTTTGAAGGACCACCCAGCATAACATTTAGTCAGACCTTCATATGTATCTGTGCCATCAGGCCAGCTGTCACAATTTATCTTCAGAGTTTGAGTCTCTGCTGGTACTAAACCTTCTACCAAAATGAGATCTGGTCACTTCTGTCTGCAACTGCTGGTGTGTGTGTACCACCAGGTGAGCACAGAGTACCTCTCATACAACCCAACCTGCCTGGCATTACGTTGGTGGTCCCCTTCTTGTTCCCAACAGTGGTGAATTCCCACTGGGAAACCCACGAGTGTGAGTAATGGTGCTGATAATAAGACATTGATCAATTGGAAGAAAGTCTCAGGAGAGAAAAAAAAATAGGGAACGCAAGCCAGATATAGACTGAAAACTGCTGCAAGAATGTTTCCTTCTGGCCCTATAAATTTACTTACCTATATGTTCAGCCTAGAGTTTCTGAATGCTCACTTATAACCAGTATTCAATTAAAGCACCATTCGAATGGCATAAAGGCTGAAAAATAACATAGGCATTAATACATTACTCATGAGTCATTGGCATCTAATTTGCAAGCTCTTGTCTGTTTCAAATTGAAACTTCCTCTACCCTTTTATTTAGTAACTGGAAAAGCGTATATTTGTGTTACGGGTTTCCACTTAGTTTTCCTGTACATAGTGCCCTATAAAATGGGTCACATGGTGTGTTACAGACAGGAAAGTTGGCTCGCTCCAACGTCCCTGGGTATACAAATAATTTGTTACTGAAGTGCTCATTATATTAAAAACATTTCAACAAAGCTCCTTTGTACTCTTCATTTTTTGATGCTAGTGGAATTTGCAAGGCTGTACAGGGTGTCTGAATAATTAATGAAATTAGTATCTGGATTTGCAGCTCTAAGTGAGGGATGAGATTTTCTTTCGCATTAAATACCTTATGCCATCTGTCTCCTTGTTTGAAAGGAAGAAAAGTGCATGGATAAATAATCGGATTTAATGACATCTTAGTTGTAAAGTCCTGTCCCGTCAGTACAGATTCACACGAGGCATGTAGTGAAGTCAAGGTCACTCTGGACCTGCACCATTATTTCACAGCTCTGGAATGCTGCACTTGCCTGAGACCTGTCCTTATATACCTGTCTCTTGCAAGTGCACCCCTGGTGGTAAGGTATGCTGGTGGTTACAGGTCATATCTTATTACAGTCATGTATAGCATGTTAGGATACAGTTTTATATAATAATGTAAGATACATGACATCACCCTCCCCCAAGGTCTTATTGTCTTTATAGGTTCAGTCTCTCAGGTGGTCTACGCTCTCGCATGGAGCGTCTGAGTTGTGGTTCAGTTGTTTGCCTTGGTGTCTGTTTTTCTTTGGGTGTGGTTGCTGGTATCTCGCCTGGGCTGTCTGCTTCGATTGGTGTGATTATTGTTGACTCACCTGGGCTGTCTGTTGGGATTGCCCTTTCCTCAGGTTGTTCCCTCTGTCTGTCCACCAGGTGTGGCGCGAGTTCCACATTGTAGTCTGCCTCTGGTTCCGCAGTGTTGTTGGTAAATCTGCTTTTGACTTGGTCTACATGCCTCCGGCAGGTTTTGCCATTGTCCATTTGTACTACCAGTAGCCTGTTTCCTTCCTTGCCCGTTACTGTCCCTGCAAGCCATTTGGGACCCCTGCCATAGTTTAGCACAAACACTTTGTCCTCTATCTCATTCCATCTCCCCCTCGAATTTCTGTCATGGTACTCAGTCAGCTTACTGCGCTTTGCCTCAACGATTTCGTGCATGTCTGGGAGGATTAATGAGAGCCTTGTTTTTAAAGTCCTTTTCATCAACAGTTGCGCGGGGGGATCCCAGTCAGTGAGTGCAGACGAGATCTGTATGTCAGCAGCAGTCGCGACAGGTGACCCTGCAGCGTGGGACCTTGGATTTTAAGCATGCCTTGTTTAATGATTTGCACTGCTCTCTCCGCCTGACCGTTGGAGGCCGGCTTGAACGGTGCCGTCTTGACGTGATTTATGCCGTGGTCAATTATAAAGTCTTGGAATTCTACGCTGGTGAAGCACGGACCATTGTCACTGACCAATGTGTTAGGGATTCCGTGCGTTGCAAACATGGTTGCGAGGCTCTCCACAGAGGTGGAGGTTGTGCTCGAGTTTAAAATGGTGCATTCGATCCACTTTGAAAATGCATCTATAACTACGAGGAACATTTTGCCCATGAATGGGCCCGCATACGGTTTGGTAGGCCAGGGACAGGGGCTCAGTGGAGCCTCCCTGGGGGCATTGCTGAGTTGGGCACAAATGGTGCACCTTTGGACGCATAACTCCAAGTCCGCGTCAATACCAGGCCACCAGACGTGGGATCTGGCTATGGCCTTCATGAGAACGATACCCGGGTGCTCGCGGTGGAGCTCCCGGACAAATGCCTCTCTGCCCCTACTCGGCTGCCCCATATTAGGCAGTCTGCTTGTAGTGATAGCTCATGCATGCGCCTGTGAAAGGGTTTTAATTCCTCGGGGCAGGAATCGCAAGCCTCTGCCCAGTCACCGGTTAGGACACATCTTTTTACTAAGGATAACGTGGAGTCGCTGGCCGTCCAGGCTCTGATTTGGCGAGCCGTCATGGGCGAACCTGTGGACTCAAAGGCATTGATTGCCATGACTATCTCACAGTCCTGTTCGTCAGACCCTTCCGTGGTCGCCAGGGGTAGCCTGCTGAGCGCGTCAGCACAGTTGTCTGTGCGTGGTCTGTGCCTTATTGTGTAGTCGTAGGACGCCAGCATGAGTGCCCACCGTTGAATTCGCACCGAGGCGTTGGCGTTTATTGCCTTGCTCTCGGATAGGAGGGATGTGAGGGGCTTGTGGTCGGTTTCTAACGCGAACTTGGCCCCGAAAAGGTATTGGTGCATCTTGTTGACACCGTACACGCACGCGAGCGTCTCCTTCTCAACCATACCGTACTCGCGCTCTGCCCGCGAAAATGACATGGAGGCATAAGCTATGGATTGTAATTTGCCCGCACTATTGACATGTTGCAAAACGCACCCGACCCCATACGCTGACGCATCGCATGTGGGAACTAGCTTTTTACCTGGGTTAAAGAAAGTCAAAACACTGTTGGAACACAGAAGGTTACGTGCCTTATTGAAGGCGCGTTCCTGGGCGTACCCCCAAAACCAATTGCACCCCTTCCTGAGTAGCACGTGGAGAGGCTCCAGCAGCGTGCTTAAGTTCTGCATAAAGTTCCCAAAGTAATTGAGTAGCCCGAGAAAGGCGCGCAGTTCTGAAACATTCCGGGGCCTGGGTGCCAGGCGAATTGCTTCTGTTTTGGACTCTGTTGGGCAGATTCCATCAGCGGCAATCCTTCTGCCCAAAAATTCAATCTCGGGTGCGAGAAACAGGCACTTGGATTTCTTGACTCGTAGGCCTACCCGATCCAACCGCTTTCGTACTTCCTCCAAATTACGGAGATGGGAGTCGGTGTCCCTGCCCGTGATAAGTATGTCGTCTTGAAATACAACTGTCCCCGGGATGGACTTGAGCAGACTCTCCATGTTGTGCTGGAATATGGCAGCTGCCGACCTGATGCTGAATGGGCATCGATTGTACATGAAAAGGCCTCGATGTGTGTTGATGGTGGTGAGTAGCTTGGATTCCTCGGTCAATTTTTGCGTCATATACACGGATGTGAGGTCTAATTTTGAGAAAAGTTTACCTCCAGCCAATGTGGCAAATAAGTCCTCCACTCTGGGCAGCGGGTACTGGTCCTGTAGAGAGATTCTGTTTATGGTAGATTTGTAGTCCCCACAGATTTGTACGGATCCATCAGGCTTCATGACTGGGACGATGGGACTTGCCCAGTTGCTAAATTCCACAGGTGATATAATGCCTTCCCGCAGAAGCCTGTCTAGTTCGTGTTCAATCTTTTCCCTCATCACATAGGGTACAGCTCTGGCCTTGTGATGGACCGGTCTAGCATCCTGTGTGGTGTAGATTTTGACTTTGGCCCCTTTGAAAGTGCCCACACCTGGCTGAAAGAGATGTTCAAATCGCTTTATAACTGTTGAGCAGGAGGTCCGTTCCTCTAATGACATGGCATGGACAACATCCCATTTCCAGTTTAGTTTTGCCAGCCAGCTTCTCCCCAGCAGTGTTGGGGGGTCTCCGGGGACAATCCACAGGGGAAGTCGGTTCACTGTCCCTTTGTATGTGACAGAGAGCATGGCGCTGCCGAGGACTGGTATGATTTCTTTGGTATAGGTCCTTAGTGTGGTGTCGACCCTTGTGAGTTTTGGTCTGTCTCTTTTATGCGGCCACAGTTGTTCAAATTGTTGAGCGCCCATGAGAGATTGACTCACTCCCGTATCCAGCTCCATGTTGACAGATATCCCGTTGAGTAGGACCCTCATCATTATAGGAGGCGTCCTGTTGTAGGAGCAGCAGCCATTAATTGTCCCGGGTACTGTCCCCACCATCTTCTGGTCCGCTTTCCGACCCATCCGATTCGTATACCAGCCGAGCTGCCCTTTTTTTGCACATGCGGATCAAATGCCTTGTATATTCACAATTTCTGCAAACAGCCTGCTGAAATCGACATCCCCTTGACGAATGCCCACCCCCACACCTCCAGCACAGACCTGTTCCATTGTTCAAAGAGTTCCCAAAGAATGAGCTGCGTCTGGCTGATCTCTCTTGAGCTTCTCTCAGTTTGTAGTTGATTGCTTGCATTGTGGGTTGATGAGGTGTGAACGGCCGTTCCTGTGGCCCTTGATGGCTTCTACCTGTTGTTGAGAGCCTGTTCTCCCAGTTTTGTCTGTGTGTGGGGGTAGCAGCTTGATGGCTTCTGCCTGCTGTCGAGAGCCTGTTCTCCTGGTTTTGTCTGTGTGTGGGGGTAGCAGCTTGTTTAGTGCTGTGAACTTCTTCTTCCGATATTTCGTTAGTTGTCGTACCTGCATTGTAAATCAACCTCGTTTTTTCTTCCCCTACCAAGAATGTCTGTGCAACCAGTGCTGCTGCCTCTAAGGTCAGGTTCTTGGTCTTTATGAGCTTTCGGAATATGCCTGCGCGGCCTATTCCTTCAATGAAAAAGTCTCTCCACATTTCTCTCCTCAGTTCATCGGAGAACTCACATAAACTAGCCAACCTCCGAAGTTCCGCCATGAAGTCGGGTATGCTCTGGCCCACACAGCGTCTGTAGTTGTAGAACCTGTGTCTGGCCATGTGTAGGCTGCTCGCTGGCTTCAGGTGGTCTCTTACCAGTGTGCTCAATTCTTCAAACGACTTGCTTGCTGGTTTCTCGGGTGCCAACAGATCCTTCATTAAAGCGTATGTTTGAGAGCCACAGCTGGTCAAGAGATGGGCTCTTCTCTTGTCTGCCTTATCGTCGCCTAACCAGTCTTTGGTTACAAAGCTTTGCTGGAGCCTTTCTATAAAGTCCTCCCAATTGTCTCCCGCATTGTACTTTTCATCTGATCCGTTGTTCGCCATTCTGTGGATTCTGTAATCCCGTAACCCGTCGCCACTGTAAAGTCCTGTCCCCTCAGTACAGATTCACACGAGGCATGTAGTGAAGTCAAGGTTACTCTGGACCTGCACCTTTATTTCACAGCTCTGGAATGCTGCACTTGCCTGAGACCTATCCTTATATACCTGTCTCTTGCAATTGCACCCCTGGTAAGGTATGCTGGTGGTTGCAGGTCATATCTTATTACAGTCATGTATAGCATGTTAGGATACAGTTATATATAATAATGTAAGATACATGACAATAATATTCGGTCACCGTGTCATTTGTCCATATGCACTGACACTCAGAAAATTGTCAAGCCACATTGCACTACTACCCTTAATAATGGAATAAAAGTTTTATATTTGTTTCACTTGTCTCGAATATAAAACACTGATGAAGTTACATTTTGGACTGTAGTGTGTGTTTGTATCCCTGTCATGGCATTTGCATACATGTGCCTACATTACACAATTGTGTGCTGCTCTCAAGTTGATGCATCAGATGCTTAACTATTGGTGATATTGTATGGGTAATTTGTATGCTTTTTTGACCAAGGAACAGTCCATAATGTGGGTAGACCTAAAATACAGAAGAGCAAAATTTTTACATTTTTAAATAATTTATTGTTGTAATAATTTGCCTATTTCTCTTTTCCATACCACTCCATTGGAACGGGATACGCCATTCAGCCTCTTGGCCTGTTCTGACATTGAATTACATCATGGCTGATCTGTACCTCCACTCCATTTATCTGCCTTTGATTCATATACCTTGATACTCTTACCGAATAAAAATCTGATGATAATCTTGAAAATTGCAATTGACCCAGCATTAGTCTTTTGGGAAGAGAATTCCACATTTCCACTATCCTTTTTGTGAAAAAATGCTTCCTGATTTCGCTACTGAACGGCCTCGCACTAATGTTACTCCCTTATTCTGATTTTTGCCATCAGGGGAAATAGCTTGTCTGCATCTACTCTATCAAATCCTTTTAGTATTACAGGGTATAACCAACCTAATTAGATCACCCCTCAACCTTCTAAACTCAAGAGAATACAACCACAATTGATCTTGAAGAACTGTAGAATGATGCTGTATGTGGATTAACGGCAATCACCATTCATCTCTTAATACTTCCAGGTCCTCTGTATTAAGTCAAGCACCTCAAATGCAGTGTTAAATTGGTAAATTTGAACAAGTCAAGATAACTTGTCATTGAATAACTTAACATTCTGCCAGCAGAACAAGTGAATGGCGAGGAGAAGAATGGTGGGTACCTCAGGGCTCCAATCATCTACTCCAGTAAGCAACATTATAAATAGTTGTAAAACATGCACCTCATCAGCATATACTTAGCAAGTATCAAACTATTCTCCAACACATCGGGGAAACCTCTCAGACTGGAGGGGCTTCAGTACAGGGAACACTGACAATTTCTGTTGTGCTGGATAATGAGCACAGGTGAACCAGGAATCCCAGGAGCAGACACATATTCGTTTGTTGCAAAAAATTCCACTAACCTTAAGGAGGATGAAAATGTAAAAATAAGTGGTTTATTACTCCTTACATACGAACATAAGAAATAGGAGCAGGAGTAGGCCATATGACCCCTCGAGACTGCTCCACCATTTAATATGATCATGGCTGATCTGATCACGGACTCAGGTCCACTTCCCTGCCCTCTCCCTATAACCCTTTATTCCCTTATCTTTTAAGAAACTGTCTATTTCTGTCATAAATTTATTCAATGTTCCCGACTTCCACAACTCTCTGAGGCAGCGAATTCCACAGATTTACAATGCTCAGAGAAGAAAATTCTCCTCATCTCAGTTTTAAATGGGCGATGCCTTCTAAGGTTATGCCCTCTAGTTCTAGTCTCCCCTATCAGTGGAAACATCCTCTCTGCATCCACCTTGTCAAGCCCCCTCGTAATCTAATACTTTTCGATAAGATCACCTCTCATTCTTCTGAATTCTAATGAGTAGAGGCCCAACCTACTCAACCTTTCCTCATAAGTCAACCCCCTCATCTCCAGAATCAACCTAGTGAACCTTCTCTGAACTGCCTCCAAAGCAAGTATATGCTTTCGTAAATATGGAAACCAAAACTGCACGCAGTATTCCAGGTGTAGCCTCATCAATACCCTGTGTAACTGTAGCAAGACTTCTCTGCTTTTATACTCCATCCCCTTTGCAATGAAGGCCAAGATTCCATTGGCCTTCCTGATCACTTGCTGTACCTGCATACTATCCTTTTATGATTCATGTACAAGTACCCCCAGGTCCCACTGTACTGCAGCACTTTGCAATCTTTCTCCATTTAAATAGTAACTTGCTTTTTGATTTTTTTCTGCCAACGTGTATGACCTCACACTTTCCAACATGATATTCCATCTTCCAAATTTTTGCCCACTCACTTAGCCTGTCTATGTCCTTTTGCAGATTTTTTGTGTCCTCCTCACACATCTCTTTTCCTCCCATCTTTGTATCATCAGCAAATTTGGCTACGTTACACTCAGTCCCTTCTTCCAAATCGTTAATATAGATTGTAAATAGTTGGGGTCCCAGCACTGATCCCTATGGCACCTCACTAGTTACTGATTGCCAACCCGAGAATGAACCATTTATCCCGACTCTCTGTTTTCTGTTAGTTAGCCAATCCGCTATCCATGCTAATATATTACCTCCAACCCCGTGAACTTCTATCTTGTGCAGTAACCTTTTATGTGGCACCTTGCCAAATGCCTTCTGGAAGTCCAAATACACCACATCCACTGGTTCCCCTTTATCCACCCTGTTCATTACATCCTCAAAGAATTCCAGCAAATTTGTCAAACATGACTTCCCCTTCATAAATCCATGCTGACTCTGCCTGACTGAATTTTGCTTTTCCAAATGTCCTGCTACTGCTTCTTTAAAATGGACTCCAACATTTTCCCAACCACAGATGTTAGGCTAACTGATCTATAGTTTCCTGCTTTTTGTCTGCCTCCTTTTTTAAATAGGGGTGTTACATTTGCAGTTTTCCAATCTGCTGGGACCGCCCCAGAATCCAAGGAATTTTGGTAAATTATAACTAATGCATCCACAATCCCTGCCGCTACTTCTCTTAAGACCCTAGGATGCAAGCCATCAGGCCCAGGGGATTTATCTGCCTTTAGTCCCATTATCTTACTGAGTACCACCTCCTTAGTGATTGTGATTGTGTTAAGTTCCTCCCTCCCCCTATAGCCCCTTGACTTTCCACTGTTGGAATATTGTTAGTGTCCTCTACCTTAAAGACTGATACAAAATATTTGTTCAGAGTTTCTGCCATCTCCATGTTCCCCATTACTAATTCCCTAGTCTCGTCCTCTAAGGGACCAACATTTACTTTAGCCACTCTTTTCCTTTTTATATACCTACAGGAACTCTTACTTTCTGTTTTTATATTTCATACTAATTTAATTTTATAGTCTATCTTCCCTTTCTTAACCATTCTTTTTAGTCATTCATTCTGGCTTTTAAAAGCTTCCCAATCTTCTGTCCTCCCACTAGTTTTGGCCCATTTGTATGCCCTTGTTTTTAATTGGATACCGTCCTTTATTTCTTTTCTCTTACACCCTTTCCTCCTCACTGGAATATATTTTTCTTGAGAGTTGTGAAATATCTCCTTAAATGTACCACTGTTCATCAACCATCCTACACTTTAATCTATTTTCTCAGTCCACTTTAGCCTTCATAGTCTCCTTTATTTAAGCTTAGTACGCTGGTTAGAGATCCAACTTTCTCACCCTCCCTCTGAATTTGAAATTCAATCATGCTATGATCACTCATTCCAAGCAGATCCTTTACTAGGAGATTGTTTATGAATCCTGTCTCATTACACAGGACCAGATCTAAGATAGCCTGCCCCCGGTTGATTCTGTTACATCAGTCAGCATCAGTCATAGGCAGTCCCTCGGAATCGAGGAGGACTTGCTTCCACTCTCAAAGTGAGTTCTTTGATGGCTGAACAGTCCGATACGAGAGCCACAGACCCTGTTACAGGTGGGACAGACACTTGTCGAGGGAAGGGGTCAGTGGGGCTGGTTTGCCGCGTGCTCCTTCTGCTGTCTGCGCTTGGCCTCCCCATGCTCTTTGTGCCGAGACTCGAAGAACTCAACGCCCTCCTGGATGGACTTTCTCCACCTCGGGCAGTCTGCGGCCAGGGTCACCCAGGTGTCAGTGGTGATGTTGCACTTTACCAGCGAGGCTTTGAGGGTGTCCCTATAATGCTTCCGCTGTCCTCGTTTGGCTCATTTACCATGAAGGAGCTCCGCATAAAACATTTGCTTTGGGAGTCTCATATCTGGCATGCGTACTATGTGGCCTGCCCAGCGAAGCTGATCGAGTGTGGTCAGTGCTTCAATACTGGGGATGTTAGCCTGTTTGAGGACACTGATGTTGGTGCGCCTGTCCTTCCAGGGGATTTGCAGGATCTTGCGGAGACATCGTTGGTGATATATCTCCAGTGACTTGAGGTGCCTTCTATACATCGTCCATGCCTTAGATCCATACAGGAGGGCGGGTATTACGACAGTCTTGTAGACCATGAGTTTGGTGGTAGATTTATACTTACATAGAAACATAGAAACATAGAAAATAGATGCAGGAGTAGGCCATCTGGCCCTTCAAGCCCTTCAATAAGATCATGGTTGATCATTCCTTCAGTACCCCCGTTCCTGCTTTCTCTCCATAATCCCTTGATCCCTTTAGCTGCAAGGGCCATATCTAACTCCCTCTTGAATATATCCAATGAACTGGCATCAACAACTCTCTACGGTCGGGACTCTTTTCCTCAGAAGGCAGAAGGCTGCGCTGGTGCACTGGAGGCGCTGCTGAATCTCCTCATCAATGTCTGCCTTTGTTGATAAGAAGTTCCCGAGATATGGGAAATGGTCCACGTTGTCCATGGCCGCACCGTGGATCTTGATGATTGGAGGGCAGTGCTATGCGGCGGTGACAGGCTGGTGGAGGACCTTTGTCTTACAGATGTTAAGCGTAAGGCCCATGCTTTCATATGCATCAGTGAATACATTGACTATATCCTGGAGTTCAGCCTCTGAATGTGCACAGACACAGGCATTGTCCGCATATTGCAGCTCAACGACAGAGGTTGGGGTGATCTTGGACCTGGCCTGGAGGCGGCATAGCTTAAACAGCTTTCCACTGGTTTTGTAGTTTAGTTCCACTCCAGCGGGGAGCTTGTTGATTGTGAGGTGGAGCATGGTGGCGAGGAAAATTAAGAGGGTTGGAGCGATAATGCAGCCCTGTTTGACCCCGGTCCGGACGTGGATTGGGTCTGTAATGGATCCATTGGTAAGGATCACGGCCTGTAGGCTATCGTGAAGCAGGTGAAGGACATTGACAAACTTTTGGGGGCTTCCGAAACAGAGGAGGATGCTCCATAGACCCTTACGGTTGACAGTGTCAAAGGCCTTTGTAAGATCGAAAAAGGCCATAGAAACATAGAAACATAGAAAATAGGTGCAGGAGTAGGCCATTCGGCCCTTCGAGCCTGCACCACCATTCAATAAGATCATGGCTGATCGTTCACCTTCGTACCCCTTTCCTGCTTTTCTCTCCATATCCCTTGATCCCTTTAGCCGTAAGGGCCATATCTAACTCCCTCTTGAATATATCCAATGAACTGGCATCAACAACTCTCTGCGGCAGGGAATTCCACAGGTTAACAACTCTGAGTGAAGAAATTTCTCCTCATCTCAGTCCTAAATGGCTTACTCCTTATCCTTAAAATATGTCCCCTGGTTCTGGACTTCCCCAACATTGGGAACATTCTTCCTGCATCTAACCTGTCCAGTCCTGTAAGAATTTTATATGTTTCTGTGAGATCCCCTCTCATCCTTCTAAACTCCAATGACTACAGGCCCAGTTGATCCAGTCTCTCTTCATATGTCAGTCCTGCCATCCCGGGAATCAGTCTGGTGAACCTTCACTGCACTCCCTCAATAGCAAGAATGTCCTTCCTCAGATTAGGAGACCAAAACTAAACACAATATTCCAGGTGAGGCCTCACCAAGGCTCTGCATAACCGCAGTAAGACCTCCCTGCTCCTATACTCAAAACCCCTAGCTACAATATACATAGATGACCTGGCAGAGGGGACAGAGTGTAGTGTAACAAAATTTGCAGATAACACAAAGATTAGTGGGAAAGTGGGTTGTGTAGAGGACACAGAGAGACTGCAAAGAGATTTGGATAGGTTAAGCGAATGGGCGAAGGTTTGGCAGATGGAATACAATGTCGGAAAGTGTGAGGTCATCCACCTTGGGAAAAAAAACAGTAAAAGGGAATATTATTTGAATGGGGAGAAATTACAACATGCTGAGATGCAGAGGGACCTGGGGGTCCCATGAATCCCAAAACGTTAGTTTGTAGGTGCAGCAGGTAATCAGGAAGGCGAATGGAATGTTGGCCTTCATTGCGAGAGGGATGGAGTACAAAAGCAGGGAGGTCCTGCTGCAACTGTATAGGGTATTGGTAAGGCCGCACCTGGAGTACTGCTTGCAGTTTTGATCACCTTACTTAAGGAAGGATATACTGACTTTGGACGGGGTACAGAGACGATTCACTAGGCTGATTCTGGAGATGAGGGGGTTACCTTATGATGATAGATTGAGTAGACTGGTCTTTACTCGTTGGAGTTCAGAAGGATGAGGGGTGATCTTTTAGAAACATTTAAAATCATGAAAGGGATAGACAAGATAGAGGCAGAGAGGTTGTTTCCACTGGTAGGGGAGGCTAGAACTAGTGGGCACAGCCTCAAAATACGGTGGAGCCAATTTAAAACCTAGTTGAGAAGGAATTTGTTCTCCCTGAGGGTTGTGAATCTGTGGAATTCTCTGCCCAAGGAAGCAGTTGAGGCTAGCTCATTGAATGTATTCAAGTCACAGATAGATAGATTTTTAACCAATAAGGGAATTAAGGGTTATGGGGAGAGGGTGGGTAAGTGGAGCTGAGTCCACGGCCAGATCAGCCTTGATCTTATTGAATGGCGAAGCAGGCTCAAGGGGCTAGATGGCCTACTCCTGTTCCTAATTCTTATTTTCTTATGTTCTTATGAAGGCCAACATACCATTTGCCTTTTTCACCGCCTGCTGTACCTGCATGCCAACTTTCAATGATATATGTACCATGATATCCAGGTCTTGTTGCACCTCCCCCTTTCCTAATCTGCCGCCATTCAGATAATATTCTGCCTTTGTGTTTTTGCCCGCAAAGTGGATAATCTCACATTTACCCACATTATACTGCATCTGCAGTCACCCTGCAGCCTTTTAGCATCCTCCTCACAGCTCACACTGCCACCCAGTTTAGTGTAATCTGCAAATTTGGAGATATTACACTCAATTCCTTCATCCAAATCATTAATGTATATTGTAAATAGCTGGGTTCCCAGCACTGAGCCCTGCAGCACCCCACTAGTCACTGCCTGCCATTCTGAAAAGGACCAGTTTATCCCGACTCTCTGCTTCCTGTCTGCTAACCAGTTCTCTATCCACGTCAGTACATTACCCCCAAAACCATGTGCTTTGATTTTGCACACCAATCTCTTGTGTGGAACCTTGTCAAAAGCCTTTTGAAAGTCTAAATACACCACATCCACTCGTTCTCCCTTATCCACTCTACTAGTTACATCCTCAAAAAATTCTAGAAGATTTGGGAAGCATGATTTCCCTTTCATAAGTCCATGTTGGCTTGGCCTGATCCTGTCAGCTTTCCAAATTATTTCATCTTTAATTGATTCCAACATTTTCCCCACTACTGATGTCAGGCTAATCGGTCTATATTTACCCATTTTCTCTCTCCCTCCTTTTTTAAAAAGTGGTGTTACATTAGCTACCCTCCAGTCCATAGGAACGGATCCAGAGTCGATAGACTGCTGGAAAATGACCACCAATGCATCCACTATTTCTAGGTCCACTTCCTTAAGTACTTTGGGATGTATAAGGGCTGGCACTGCTCCCTGCATTTTTCCTGCAACTGGCGCGCAGCAAAGATCATGTCTGTAGTGCCCCCTAGGGGATGAAATCCGCATTGTGATTCCAGGAGCTCCTCGGCACAGGGAGAAGACGATTGATGAGAATTCGAGCGACAACTTTCCCAGTGGCTGAAAGCAGGGAGATTCCCCTGTAGTTGCCGCAGTTGGACGTCCCTCTTTTTGAAAATGGTCACAATCACTGCATCTCTCAGATCTCCCGGCATGCTCTCATCCCTCCAGATGAGAGAGATGAGGTCGTGTACCTTCGCCATATTTTAGCGCCTCAGCAGGGATTCCACCTGCACCCATAGCCTTGTTATTCTTAAGCTGTTTTATGGCTTTGCCTACATCGTGCAACGTTGGAGTTTCACTGAGTTGATGGCAGGTCGCGTGCTGCGGGATGGAATCGAAAACAGTCGTGTCAAAGGCAGAGTCTCGATTGAAGAAATCTTCAAAGTGCTCCTTCAATCGGACCCTGACAGTCTTGGTGTCCTCGATGAGTGTTTCCCCGTTCTTGGCCAGGAGTGGGATGGGGCCTTAGGAGTTTGGACCTTAGGTGGCCTTGACTGCAGTGAAGAATCCTCGCATATTGTGGCTGTTAACTGGTTGTTGTATCTCCTGTGCTTTCTCCATCCACCTGTTCTTTGGGTCCCGAGTTTTTTGTTGGACCTGAGCCTTGAGCTGTCTGTCATGTTGTTTTGCAACTTCTGAGTTGGGCTGTTGATTGAGGCTCAGAAATGCTTTGTGCTTTGCGCTTGCAATCTATTAGTTCTTCGATCTCCTGATCATTTTCATCAAACCAGTCCTGGTGTTTTCTGGTTGAGTGACCAACTGTCTCTTCACAGGCACTGGTTATAGAGGCCTGGAGGGCAGATCAAGCGCTATGGGGATTCAGCATCTCAAGGCACGCCAGATTGGGCTGTGAGGCGCTGGCTGTATCTAAGTGCCCCGGCATTAACTTTTTTGCGGAACTGCTTCTGTTGTCCCCTCTGCTTTGGGGTAATGTTAATGTTGATGATGGATCGGATTAGGCGCTGGTCCGTCCAGCAGTCATCAGCTCCTGTCATGGCGCGGGTAATGCGCACATCCTTGCGATCCCTGGCTCGGACGATGACATAGTCAAGCAGGTGCCAGTGTTTGGAGCGAGGGTGTTGCCACGATGCCTTGTATTTGTCCCTCTGGCAGAACAGGGCGTTGGTGATGAGGAGTTCATGTTCTAAACATTTTGTCAGGAGTAGGGTACCGCTGGATTTGGCTTTCCCTACCCCCTCTCTGCCAATCGTGCCTCCCCAGAGGGCTGTGTCTTTGCCGACCCTGGCATTAAAATCACCCAGGAGGATCAATTTGTCGCCCGTGGGAAAAATCCCTCTTTAGCCTCATCTGTTGCATCGAGTGTAGGGGCGTACACACTGATGACTGTGGCACATTGGTTCCGAGATAGGGTGATACGGAGAGTCATGAGGCGTTCATTAACCCGACAGGGGGAATCTTTGAGGCGGTCGACCAGCTCATTCTTGACGGCAAAGCCGATTCCATGAAGGCAGCATTCTGCCTCTCGTTTCCCTTTCCAGAAGAAGGTGTAACCTCCACCATGTTCCTTCAACTGGCCTTCCCCTGCCCGCCGGGTCTCGCTTAGGGCGGCGATGTCAATGTCAAAATGTCTGAGTTTCCGGGCAACTATTGCGGTGCGGTGTTCTGGCCTGTTGCTGTTGGGATTGTCCATGACGTTCCAGGTGCCAAACTTCATACTGACGAAGTGGAAGATGCCTGTTCGTGAGTTCTTTTAATGTGGGGTGGCCGTTGCACATTGGCAACCACACGGGCTTAGATGAACAAGGTTTTGGTCCAGTGGCAAGGGGGTCCAAGACAACTGGAGACCAGGCACAGCTCTATAAGCTTAATTACCGTCGGCGAAGTGTTGGCCACAAGCTCAGTGTCGGGTAGTGCCATTATGGCCCGAGGCTTGGCTGGGGGGCAGGCATTTGGAAGGTGACTTCCAAAGTTATTTTAAATGTTAAATGTTGATAAAGATTCCCAATTTATTTCAAGATTTTCTAAGGGTTGTTAAAAAGTTTTTAAAAGTTTCTAAGAGTTGTTAAAAGTCTAAGATGTAAATCAGTAATAGATTATAAAAGTTTTCCCAATTTAAAAAGTTTCTAAAAGTTGTTAAAAGTCAAAGATGTAGATTAATAATAGATATTTAATAGTATTTCGATTGAGATTCTAAAATGTAAGTGTTAAAAGTTCTCCCAAATTGTTTAATAAGTTTAAAAGTTGGTTAAAAGTTTAAAAATTAATTAAAAGTTGGTTGGGGTATAAGATGACGCCACGCCTCGGTCCCTTTAGCCGGTTCAGCGCTGGCCTCGGAGTCCCTTCGGCAGATTGAGAGCGGCCTCAGAGTCCCTTCAGCCGGTTCCACGTCCTCGGGTCCCTTTGGCAGGTCGTCCCGGAGTCCCTTCGGCCAGTTAGATGTCCCCCGAATCTGGTACAGAATCCTTTTGGCCCGGGCCGGTGCAGAGTCCTTTCGGCCCGGGATAGAAGCAGCCGGTACGGGGTCCCTTTGGCCAGGGACAGAAGCTGCTGAGTGTACTCCCACGATGTACAAGGCCTCTGGCGATGGCCAGACCTCTCCCCAGCGGCATCCAGGCATTCGGAACCCATCCGTTATGCACTCTATAAACTCCTCCTCAAGACTACCCAGACCAATTTGATTTGTCCAATCAATATGGAGGTTAAAATCACCCATGATTATTGCTGTTCCCTTTTTACAAACCCCCACTATTTCCTGGTTTATGCTCCGACTAACAGAGTTGCTACTGTTAGGGGGCCTATAGACTATGCCCAACAGTGACTTTTTCCCCATTATTCCTTATCTCCACACAAACTGTTTCCACATCCTGATCTTTTGAGCCAATATCGTTTCTCACTATTGCAGTGATTCCATCCTTTATCAATAGAGCTATCCCACCTCCTTTTCTTTTCTGACTGTCCTTCCGGATTGTCAAATACCCATAATATTTAATTCCCAGTCCTGGTCACCTTGCAACCACGTCTCTGTAATGGCTATCAGATCATACCCATTTGTCTCAATTTGTGCCGTGAACTCATCTATTTTGTTAAAAATGCTCCGTGCATTTAGACAAAGTGTCTTTAAATTTGTTTTTTTACCCTTTTTTCCTGCTTGTTTCCTCTCTCCTTCAAACACACTTTCTTTATTTTTGCTTTCTAATTCCAGCTTTACTCCCTTCCCTACTGAATCTATTTTCAGGTTCCCATCCCCCTGCCAAGCTAGTTTAAACCCTCCCCCCCTGCGAGGATATTTGTCCCGGCTCTGTTGAGGTGCAACCCATTCGGTTTGTACAGGTCCCACCTCCCCCAGAATCAGTTCCAATGCCTCAGGAAACTAAAGCCCTCCCACCTGCACCATCTCTCCAGACACATATTCATCTGCTCTATCCTCCTATTTCTGTACTCACTAGCTCGTGGCACTGGGAGTAATCCGGAGATTACTACCTTTGAGGTCCTGCTTTTTAATCTCTCTCCTAGCTCCCTAAACTCTGCCTGTAGGACCTCATCCCTCGCCCTACCGATGTCATTGGTACCGAGTGGACCACGACCTCTGGCTGTTCACCGTCTCCCTACAGAATGCCCCGCAGCTGCTCAGTGACATCCTTGACCCTAACACCAGGGAGGCAACAGACCATCCCGGAGTCACGTCTGTGGCCGCTATTGAATCCCCTACCACTATTTCAGCAAATGACCAAAAACTTGGTCAAAGAGATATGTTTTAAGGAAGGTCTTAAAGAAAGAAAGAGAGGTAGAGAGGCAGAGAGGTTTAGGGAGGGAGTTCCAGAGCTTAGGGCCTAGGCAGCTGAAGGCACGGCTACCAATGGTTGAGCAGTTAGAATCAGGGATGCTCTCGAGGGCAGAATTTGAAGAGCGATGACATGTCGGGGGTGTAGTGTATGAAATAATACAATGAACTCGTACTGTGAGCCAGTGACTAGGTGTGAGCTGGTCAGCCTTTAATGGCTTCTGTCATGTATTCTGCATGGTTACTGTTTGTGTTATGTATTTAACCCCTTGTAACCTGTATTACGCTACCACCAGAGGGTCCACCTGTTGGAATCCCAAAGGATCCCAGCATCCCTTGGGAGCACTGTATATAAGCAGGCCTGCCACGAGGTACCTGCACTCTGGAGTCTTATTAAAGGAGCTTAAGGTCATACTTGTTCATTGTACACAATACTCAGTTTGACCGTTTATTATGAGTGTACCAATTGGTGACGAGGTAACGAACAACCGCGCGAAAATGCAAAGAAGAGTTGGTATCCTGGAGAAGTTCTCAGAAGGGGACGATTGGGAGGCCTTCGTGGAGAGACTCGACCAATACTTCGTGGCCAACGAGCTGGAAGGGGACAAGAACGCTGCCTAACGAGGGACGATCATCCTAACTGTCTGTGGGGCAACAACCTTTGGCATCATGAAGAATCTCCTGGCTCTGGCTAAACCAACAGAGAAATCTTATGAAGAATTGTGTACGCTGGTCTGCAAGTACCTAAATTCTAAGGAAAGCGTTTTGATGACGAGATATCGGTTCTACACGTGTCAATGATCGGAGGGCCAGGAAGTGGCGAGCTATGTCGCCGAACTAAGGCGCCTCGCAGGACATTGTGAACTTGAGGGATACCCAGAACAAATGCTTAGAGACTTTTTTGTACCGGGCATTGGCCATGAGACAATCCTTCACAAACTGTTGACTGTAGAAACTCCGAATCTACGTAAAGCCCAGGCATTTATCTCCACCAGCGACAACACCAAACAGATTTTGCAGAGTAAAGAAGTTTCAGCCAGTACTGTGCATAAAGTAACGTCGGTTTTGAGCAGAAATAAACATGGCAGAGCATACACGCCGGCTGCTGCTGCCCGACATCAGATGACCCAGAGTCCGCCATCAATCGTTAATATGAGGCACCTTGTTGGCGCTGTGGAGGTGATCATCGGCCCCATCAATGCCGCTTTAAGCACTATGCGTGCAACGGTTGCAGAACAATGGGACACCTCCAGCGAATGTACAGGTGAGCTGCAAACCCTGCAAACCCTGCAAACCACCACGTTGCAGAGGAAGATCGATCCACTGTGGGTCAGGCTGAATTGGAGTCTCATACCGAGGAGGCAGAAGTGTACGGGGTAGACACATTCACCACGAAATGTGCACCAATAATGTTGAAAGTTGAACTGAACGGAATTCCAGTATCTATGGATCTGGACACGGGTGCGAGTCTGTCCATAATGAGTAAAAAGGCCGTTGACAGGCTGTGGGGCAAAAAGGCACACAGGCCCAAGTTCAGCCCCATTCACACCAAACTAAGGACTTATACCAAGGAACTAATCCCTGTAATTGGCAGTGCAGAAGTCAGAGTCTCCTATGACAGAGCAGTACACGAACTCCCGCTGTGGATTGTGCCAGGGGATGGCCCCACATTGTTTGGCAGAAGCTGGCTGGGAAAAATCTGCTGGAACTGGGACGATATTCGAGCGCTTTTGTCCGTTGATGACGCCTCATGTGCCCAGGTTCTGAGCAAGTTCCCATCGTTGTGCGAGCCAGGCACTGGAAGCTTCTCGGGGGGGCGAAAGTGCAGATCCATTTGATTCCCGGTAAACGACCCATCCACCAAAAGGCATGGGCGGTACCGTACATGATGCGTGAGAAAGTGGAAATTGAGCTGGACAGGCTGCAGCGAGAAGGCATCATCATGCCGAGTGGGCTAGTCCGATTGTCCCGGTACTTAAAGAGGACGGCACGGTTTAAATTTGTGGAGACTATAAAGTAACGATTAACCGTTTTTCGCTGCAGGACCAGTACCCGCTACCCAAGGCAGATGATCTATTTGCGACCCTGGCTGGAGGGAAAACATTCTCCAAGCTGAACCTGACCTCGGCCTATATGACGCAGGAGCTGGAGGAGTCTTCGAAAGGCCTCACCTGCATCAACACGCACAAAGGTCTGTTCATCTATAACCGGTGCCCATTCGGGATTCGGTTGGCCGCGGCAATCTTCCAACAGAACATGGAAAGCCTGCTAAAGTCGATTCCTCGCACCGTGTTTATCCAGGACAACACACTGGTTACAGGTCGGGACACCATTGAGCACTTGAAGAATCTGGAAAAGGTTCTTCGTCGGTTGGATCGCGTGGGGCTCAGGTTGAAATGCTCAAAGTGTGGTGCAGGAGGTTGAGTTCTTGGGAAGAAGAATTGCGGCAGACGGCATCAGACTCATCGACGCCAAGACGGAGGCCACCAAGAACGCGCCGAGGCCACAGAACGTGACGGAGCTGCGGTCGTTCCTGAGACTCCTTAACTATTTCGGTAATTTCCTACCTGGATTAAGCATCCTGCAAGAAACCCTACATGTGCTACTGCGCAAGGGAGACGACTGGGTATGGGGGAATTCACAAGAGACTGCCTTTAAGAAAGCCAGAAATCAGTTGTGTTCAAACAAACTGCTTGTCCTGTATAACCCTTGTAAAAGATTGGTACTAGCTTGCGATGCATCATCATACGGGGTCGGGTGTGTGTTACAATAGGATAACTAATTGGGGATCTTGCAACCGGTCGCTTATGCGTCCAGGAGTTTGACCAAGGCGTTTACGGGGTAAAGAAAATGCACCAGTACTTATTTGGCCTCAAGATTGAGCTTGAAACTGACCACAAGTCGCTCATGTCGCTGTTATCTGAGAGCAAAGGGATTAACACCAATGCCTCTGCCCGCATTCAAAGACAGGCGCTCACGCTGTTGGCATACAACTATGTAATCGGCCACAGACCGGGCACAGAGAACTGCGCAGATGGTCTCAGTCGGCTGCCATTGCTCACAACCGGGGTGGAAATATCACAGCCAGCGGACTTGCTCATGGTCATGGAGGCATTCGAGAACGAGAAGTCCCCTGTTACGGCTCACCAGATCAGGACCTGGACCAGCCAGGACCCTTTACTGTCCTTGGTAAAAACTGTGTCCTCCATGGGAGCTGGTCCAGTGTCCCAGCGGAGATGCAGGAGGCGATTAAGCCGTTCCACAGGCGCAAAGTCTAAATGTCCCTGCAGGCGGACTGTCTATGTGGGGCAATCGCGTGGTCTTGCCCAAGAAAGGCAGAGATACTTTCATATGTGAACTGCACAGCGCCCACCCAGACATTGTAATGATGAAAGCCACAGCCAGATCCGATGTGTGGTGGCCCGGCATCGACTCAGATTTAGAATCATGCGTGTGCTAGTGCAACACTTTCTCTCAACTGAGCAATGCACTCAGAGAAACACCGCTAAGTTTGTGGTCGTGCCCTCCAAACCGTGGTCAAGGATCCACGTGAACTATGCGGGCCCATTTCTAGGCAAAATGTTTTTGGTTGTCGTGGACGCTTACTCAAAATGGATTGAATGTGCAATAATGTCTGTAAGCAAGTCCACAGCCACTATTGAAAGCCTATGAGCCATGTTTGCCACGCACAGCTTGCCTGATGTCCTAGTCAGTGACAATGGGTCATGCTTCACCAGTGCTGAATTCAAGGAATTCATGATCCGCAGTGGGATCAAACATGTCACATCTGTCCCGTTCAAGCCTGCATCCAACGGCCAGGCAGAAGGCAGTTCAGACCATCAAGCAAAGCTTGAAACGTGTGTCGGAAGGCTCCCTGCAGACCCGACTATCCCGAGTGCTGCTCAGCTACCTCACCAGACCCCACTCACTCATCGGGGTTCCCCCAGCCAAGCTGCTCATGAAAAGGGCGCTTAAAACAAGGCTCTCTCTTGTCCACCCTGATCTTTATGATCACGTGGAGGGCAGGCGGCATCAACAAAGTGTGTACAATGACCGTGCAAATTTGTCACGCGATATTGAGATCAATGATCATGTGTTTGTGCTCAATTATGGACATGGTCCAAAATGGCTTGCTGGCACGGTCACAGCCACAGAGGGGAGTAGGGTGTTTCAGGTCAAATTGTCCAGTGGAGAAACGTAGAGAAAACATTTGGACCAAATCAAATTGCGGTTCACCAACAGCTACGAACAACCCGAAGAAGACACCACTAACTTTGACCCTCCAACACACACACAAGTGGCAACTGACCACGAAGCCGAACTCACCATCCCCAGCAGTCCGGCAAGGCTGACTGCCCAACCTCCCAGTGAAGAACTAACCAACTCATCTACACCCGCATTTGTACCGGGACGATCGACAAGAGAACGAAAAGCCCCAGATCATCTCACCTTGTAAATAAGTGTATTGTTGACTTCACGGGGGAGTGATGTTATGTATTTAATCCCTTGTAACCTGTATTACACTATCACCAGATGGCCTACCTGTTGGAGTCCCAAAAGATCCCAGCATCCCTTGGGAGCACGGTATATAAGCAGGCCATCCATGAGGTAGCTGCACTCTGGAGTCTTATCAAAGGAGCTAAGGTTACACTTGCTCATTGTACACAGTACTCAGTTTCATCCTTTCTTATGAGTGTACCAGTTTGTACTATTACAAGGTGTGCCACCAGAGGGCACCGCAGTGGGAGACTTGTAGGTTACCTGTACAGGTGTACCAGGCCTAGTATAAAAGGCAGGCCACCAGGTGTGATCCTCACTCTGGAATTAGCAATAAATGACTAAGGTCACTACAGTTCACGTACAATACATTGCCTCGTGGAGTCATTATCAGAGCATCTAAAGACATAACAATTGGCGATGAGATTACGGACCTTCACGCGAAAATGGTACATTGCAGAAGTTCGCCGATGGTGATTATTGGGACGCCTTTGTGGAGAGGCTCGACCGTTTCTTCACAGCAAACAACCTGGCAGGAGACAACCCGGCCACACTGGCTGATAAGCGCAGAGCTATCCTGCTAACCAGTTGTGGGCCCACCGTCTATGGCCTCATCAGGGACTTGCTGGCACCAGCGAAAACAACGACCGAGACATAAGCGGAGCTTGTAACGCTGATCCAAGCACAACTCAAACCCAAAGAGAGCATCCTCACAGCCAGACACCGATTTTACACCCGAAAGCCAGGAAATTGCGAAATATACTGCAGACCTCAGGAGGCTGGCGGCACCATGTGATTTCGGTGACCATCTCACCAAAGCGCTGCGGGATATCTTTGTCATTGGAATCGGCCATGAGGGCCTTCTTCATAAGCTACTGTTTGCGGATATCACAGTTACACTGCAGAAGGCCATCTCCGTGAGTCAGTCATTCATATCCTCGACCTGAGGCTCTAGGCAGATGACTCATCCTCAAACCCGGCAAGTACTGTGCACAGAGTGGCGCCTTTTAGAGGCTGGACTGTAGAACGTGAACCTTCTCAGGGAAGAGAGAACAGGCCCCCGATTCCCTTAACTCAGAGTCCGCCGAGGGGGGTTAATCGAGTAGCTCCATGCTGGCGTTGCAGAGGGAATCACAGGGCTCACCAGTGCTGCTTTAAAGACTATGTGTGTAAAGGCTGCAGCACAAAGGGCCACCTCCAGCGAATGTGTAAGAGAAATATGACTCACTGTGTTGATGAAGAGTCTGCAGATGGCCATGAATCCAGCGCGGATTATGAAACGATAGTCAGAGAGGCAGCTCAGCCCCACGATGAGGTGTACGGTATGTTTACCTGCACCACCGAGTGTTCCCTGTTGAGGATGGAAATCGAGATAAATGGCGTTCCAGTCTTCATGGAAGTGGACACGGGGGCGAGCCAGTCAGTAATGAAGCAAGAAGCATTTGAGAGGCTATGGGACAATCAAACTGAACGACCCAAGTTGGTCCCGGTTCAGGCAAAGCTGTGCACCTACACCAATGAACTTATCCCAGCCGTTGGTAGAGCGGATGTAAAGGTACTCCATGATGGCACGGTGCACAAGTTACCTCTGTGGATTGTTGCAGGTGATGGACCAATGCTACTTGGAAGAAGGAGGATGGAGAAGATCCATTGAAGTTGGGAAGATTTCACCCCTCCAGCGATCAACGCCCCTGTGCTCAGAGGCAAAGCAAGCCCCCACCTGAGGGTGGACCCGGCACCAGAGAGCAGACCAGCACAGCACCCGAGGCACAGACCACTCAGCACGACTGCGTGGAGATGATCCAACTGAGATGACCCGAACGCATCTTCCAGGCTCCAGTGGCAGGACTCCGGAGGAAGAAAATCGGATCCAAAGGCGACTTCCCAGCTTCGGTGGCAGAACCCAGGGAGAAGAGGATCACCGCAGTCGACATCGTGGATGGAGGAAAGATGGCGCCCAAACCACGAGGTGATGCGCTGAAGAAAAAGACGGTGGCGGCCAGACCACGAGGTGCAGCGCTGATGGAGCAACACCAAATGGAGAAGAGGATTGGGGTAAAGATAGCAAGGCTCTCTTAAAGGAGGCCTGCAACCCACCACACTTAAAGGGACAGTTCCATATTCTCCATCAATGTAAGAGTAACTGTGAGTTAGATGTAAAATGTGCAATTGATGATCAGAGTTGTGTACATGCAATAAGCAAAGAAAAGTGGCGCGATTGTGATTGGAGCTACAGGTTATTTACAATGAGTAATGAAACGTTGTGCGATGCAGGATTTCAGCTGCATTCAGTCAATGCAGCGGGCAGACACCCATTGGGAGCACACAGGTCCAGCGAGCTACCCAATGTAATAGCCTGTGTCCCTGAGACCAGAGTTATGCACCATGGAATGAGGCCACAAGCAGCCAATGCATACAAGCTGCAGAGCAAGCGATCTCAGGAGGGCAACGGCACAGGTATCGATACCCTGCCCCTGATCGGCTCCACCTCTCAAGCACCCGATGGAGCCAACCACCACTAGCCTGAAACAGCAAACTGTGCTAAGGCGTAGCCCCAGATCCTATCGCCACCAAGGCCATACCCAGGAACGAAGGGTCATCCGCAACAGTTCTCCCAAATGGGACCGGGACCAGCCAGGATCCCAAACCAAATAACGCCCAGGCAAGCGAGTCGGCAGTTCCCTGTGCACTGCTAGACGACTGCTCCTCAGGGAGCAGCAGCAACCCGGGGAACAAGGAGAGGACAGGGAGCTCACAGGCATCTGTGAACCTGCCCGATGCTAGGAGCAAAGGCAAAAGTCCCGAGAGCAGGCAAATTGAGCCAACTGGGTTCCCACTGCCAGCACTGGGCACTGCGCCGCCACCAGACTACCTGATGTCATATATCCTACATGGTTACTGCTTGTACTATTACAAGGTGTGCCATCAGAGGGCACTGCAGTGGGAGACTTGCAGGTTAGCTGTACAGGTGTGCCAAGCCTAGTATAAAAGGCAGGCCACCAGGTGTTATCCTCACTCTGGAGTTATCAATAAAGGACTAAGGTCACTACAGTTCAAGTACAACACATTGCCTCGTGGAATCATTATCAGAGCATCTAAAGACATAACAGCTTCCAGAAGTGAAGATACAAAGGTGAAGTTCAAATTATATACCGGGCCCAGCATGAATGTATCTATGACCCTAGGACCTCCGACGATAGTGCCCCCTGGTGGTGGACAGACCTTCTGTACATACATTACATCATTCCCTCCTCCCAGTTCTTGTTACATATTACAAGTTCAGACGGTCCGGAGCCCTTCGTTCCCTGGTTGACCGTCTCAGTACAATCCCAGTGCTTTCCAAGTCTCTCCCAACTTGGGGCTGGGCGTTGACCACAGTGGGTTCTTCTGATGGCTGGACGTGAGTTGGTTGGTCGTCTAAGCTCGCGGTGTCTTCTTCCAACTGTTCCGGTTCGTCAGTGTGTCTTATCTGGATTTGATCAATGTGTTTCCTGCACATCTGCCCATTCTTGAGCTTAACCATATACACCCGGTTACCATCCTTATCCGTAAATTTGCCTGGGAGCCACTTGGGCCCTTGACCATGGTTACGTACATACACTGGGTCATTTACAGATATGTCGCGTGACACTGCAGCGCGGTCGTGATACCACTGCTGGCATTGACGTCGCGTTTCGACATGATCATTAAGGTCAGGATGGTCTAGAGAGAGCCTGGTTTTGAGGCCTCTCTTCACCAATAGTTCCGCAGGTGGGACCCCGGTGAGCATGTGTGGCCTTGTCCTGTAACTGAGCAGTATGCGTGACAGGCGTGTCTGCAAGGAACTGTGAGTTACGCGTTTCAGGCTCTGCTTGATGGTTTGAACTGCCCGCTCCACTTGACCATTGGACACGGGTTTGAACGGGGCTGACCTCACGTGTTTTATGCCGTTGCGTTTCATGAACTCTTGAAACACCAGGCTCATGAATCACGTTGTCGCTGACAACTATGTCTGGCAGACCATGTGTGGCAAACATTGCTCTCAGGTTCTCAATGGCAGCAGTGGAAGTGCTGGATGACATGATCACACATTCTATCCATTTGGAGTATGCATCCACCACCACAAAAAACATTTTTCCGAGGAAGGGGCCCGCAAAGTCGATGTGGATTCTAGACAACGGTTTGGATGGTCATGACCACAGACTGAGCGGAGTTTCCTTTGGGATATTGCTTAACTGCATGCAAGTGCTGCACTGATGCACACATGACTTTAAGTCCGAGTCAATGCCAGGCCATCAAACATGGGACCTCGTGATGGCCTTCATCATGACAATACCGGGATGCGTACTATGTAACTCCCGTACAACTCTCGCCCTGCCTTTCTTGGGCATTACAACACGATACCCCACAGTATCAGTCGGACTAGATGGAAAGCTCATCTTTGCGACGGCTGTACGGTTTGGTTTCATCACCCATTTCCTTGGGGATGGTTGACCAGTCCCCGTTAAAACAGAACGTTTTACAACCGATAGAGTCGGATCCTGGCTGGTTCAGGTCTTAACTTGTTGAGCAGTGACAGGCGACCCTTCACTCTCAAAGGTATCCATGACCATGAGTAGCTCTGCGGGTATTGGCGTTTCCTCCTCCGGTATGGGCAACGGTAATCGGCTCAATGCATCAGCGCAGTTGTCAGGGCCTGGTCTATGGCGAATGACATAATCATAGGCAGATAATGTCAGCGCCCACCTCTGGATGCAGGACGACGCTTTGGTATTGATACCTTTATGTTCCTAGAACAACGATATAAGTGGCTTGTGATCGGTTTCTAGCTCGAAGCAAAGCCCAAACAGGTACTGGTGCATTTTTTTACCCCATAAACACATGCTAAAGCCTCTTTTTCTACCATGCCTTAGGCTCGTTCCGCCTTGGACAGGCTTTGTGATGCGTTATCAACTGGCTGTAGTTTGCCTGACTCATTGGCTTGCTGGAGTATGCAGCCAACCCTATTGGACGATGCATCACAGGTCAAAACTAGACGCTTGCATGGGTCATACAGTACCAGTAGCTTGTGGGAACACAATAGATTTCTAGCCTTCTCAAAGGCTCTGTCTTAAAGTTCACCCCACACCCTGTCATCTCCTTTCCTGAGCAGCTTGTACAAAGGTTCTAATACTGTGCTCAATTTGGGTAAGAAGTTACCTAAGTAGTTGAGAAGACCTAGGAATGAACGCAGCTCTGTCACATTCTGGGGCCTGGGCGCATTTTTGATGGCCTCTGTTTTCGTGTCTGTAGGCCTGATTCCATCTGCAGCAATCTTTTGTCCAAAGAATTCGACCTCTGGTGCCATGAAAATGCACTTCGAACGTTTCAGCCTGAGTCCCACTTTGTCCAGATGACGCAGAACCTCTTCCAGATTGGGCAGGTGCTCGGCGGTGTCATGACCCACGACTAGGATGTTGTCTTGGAATACCACGGTCCTAGGGATGGATTTCAATAGGCTCTCCGTGTTTCTCTGAAATATGGCTGCTGCCGAACGAATGCCAAAAGGGCACCTGTTGTAAATAAACAGTCCTTTGTGCGTGTTGATGCACGTAAATTTCTTTGATGATTCAACCAGTTCCTGTGTCATGTAGGCTAACATTAGATCCAATTTGGTGAATGATTTCCCCCCAGCTAGTGTTGCAAACAGGTCATCAGCTTTCGGCAGCGGGTACTGATCTTGTTTCGAAACTCAGTTGATCGTGACCTTGTAGTCCCCACAAATCCTGATCGTGCCATTGCTCTTTAACACCCGGAACAATGGGACTAGCCCATTCATTAAATTCGACCGGTGAGATGACCCCCTTGCGTTGTAACCTGTCCAATTTGAGCTCGACCTTTTCTCTCATCATGTGCGGGACCGCCCTGACTTTGTGATGAATGGGCCTTGCGTCTGGGCCTAGGTGAATCTGCACCTTGGCTCCCTTGAAGCTGCCAATTCGCGGTTCAAACAGTGAGGGAAATTTGCTCAGCACTTGAGCACACAAATCATCATCCGCTGATGACAAAGCTTTGATAGCGTACCATTTCCATTTTATTTTCTCACGCCAACTCCTGACGAATAACGATGGGCCGTTGCCCGGAATAATCCATAAAGGTAGATCATGAACCGCTCCCTCGTACGACACTCTTACTGCTGCACTACCGATCACTGGTATGAGCTCTTTGGTGTAGGTACGCAACTTCGCATTTATCGGACTCAGCTTGGGTCCCTCTGCTTTGGTCTCCCACAGCTTTTCGAAAGTCCTCTGGCTCATTATTGATTGACTCACACCCGTGTCTAATTCCATGGATACCGGCACGCCGTTTAATTTTACCTCCATCATTATCGGTTGACACTTTGTTAGGAACGCACGTATGCTATACACTTCCTCCTCAGATCTCTCAAATGCCTCGGGCAGAATCGGCAGATCCACGCTGAATTGATCATCATCTACGTGGTGTGTCGCAGCTCGCTTGCTCTGCTGTGGACACGTCCGCTGAAGATGCCCTGTCTTCGCACACTCTCTGCATACATACTGCCTGAAGCGGCACTGATGGGGTCGGTGATTGCCCCCGCAACGCCAACACGTTGAGCTCGGATTTGTGCCCAATGGTGGGCTTTGATCGACTCCCGTTCTCACATACGCAGTCGAGTAGGCCCTCGATGGCGAACTTTGAGCGACTCCCGTTCTCGCATACACAGTCGAGTAGGCCCTCGATGGCGAACTTTGAGCTGCTCCTGTTCTCGCGTACGCAGTCGAGTAGGTCCCCGATGGTGAACTTTGAGCTGCTCCTGTTCTCGCATACGCAGTCGAGTAGGTCCCCGATGGTGAACTTTGAGCTGCTCCTGTTCTCGCGTACGCAGTCGAGTAGGCCCTCGATGGTGAACTTTGAGCTGCTCCTGTTCTCGCGTACGCAGTCGAGTAGGTCCCCGATGGTGAACTTTGAGCTGCTCCCGGTCTCGCGTACGCAGTCGAGTAGGCCCTCGATGGTGAACTTTGAGCTGCTCCTGTTCTCGCGTACGCAGTCGAGTAGGCCCTCGATGGCGAACTTTGAGCTGCTCCTGTTCTCGCGTACGCAGTCGAGTAGGCCCTCGATGGTGAACTTTGAGCTGCTCCTGTTCTCGCGTACGCAGTCGAGTAGGCCCTCGATGGTGAACTTTGAGCTGCTCCTGTTCTTGCGTACGCAGTCGAGTAGGTCCCCGATGGCGAACTTTGAGCTGCTCCTGTTCTCGCGTACGCAGTCGAGTAGGTCCGCGATGGTGAACTTTGAGCTGCTCCTGTTCTCGCGTACGCAGTCGAGTAGGCCCTCGATGGCGAACTTTGAGCGGCTCCCGGTCTTGCAGACGCAGTCGAGTAGGCCCTGCCATGTGCAGCTCTGCCGGCCATCGATACAATTTTGTACACAGTACTCGCTGTGGAGTTCCTGTTTTGTCGCGATATCTGCTTCTTGCTTTTCTGCGTGGACATGCAAGCCTGGTCTATGGTGATGACCTTGCTGAGGTCCGGCATCTCCGCAGCCAGCAGCTTACTTAAGATCGCCTCGTGGTTGACCCCAATCACGAAAAAGTCATGCAGCATGTCTTCCAACGCAAGCCCAAATTTGCAAGGCCCTACAAGACGTCTCAGGTCGGCAACAAATGCCACTATGTCCTGGTCTTCTGGACGAATGTGCGTATAGAAGCGATATCTGGATATGAGGATTCCTTCCATGGGTTTAAGGTATCCCCAAACTAGAGCACACAGTTCTTTGTAATCCTTTTCTGTAGGAAGAGTGGGTGAGAGCAGATTCTTGATGAGTGCATAGATCGTAGGGCCACAGACAGTGAGAAGAACTGCCCTGCACTTCTCTGCATCCTTGTCTTTGTTTAGGTTGTTTGCCACGAAATACTGGTCAAGACGATCTGTGAAATTTCCCCGATCCTCTCCCTCATTGAATCTCTTGAGAATTCCAACAGTACTCGATTGTGCTGTGCTTGCCATACTTTTGCGTGGGTTCGTATTTGCCTCGTCGCCAGTTATAGTGTATGAAATGATACAATGAACTCCGTACTGTGAGCCAGTGACTAGGTGTGACCTGATCAGTCTTTAATGGCTTCCAGAAGTGAAGATACAAAGGTGAAGTTCAGGTTATATACCGGGCCCAGCACGAGTATACCTATGACCCTAGGACCTCCGACGGTAGTGCCCCCTGTTGGTGGGCAGACCTTATATACATACATTACAGGGGGTTGTGAGGCTGAAGGAGATTACAGAGATAGGGAGGGACGAGGTCATGGAGAGATTTGTAAACAAGGATGAGAATTTTGAAATTGAGGTGTTGCTTAATTGGGAGCCAATGTAGGTCAGCGAGCTCAGGGGTGATGGGTGAGCAGGATTTGGTGTGAGTTAGGACACGGACAGCCGAGTTTTGGATGACCTCAAATTTACATAGGATAGAATGTAGGAGGACAGCCAGGAGTGCATGGGGTAGTCAAGTCTAGAGTTAATAAAGGCATGGATGAGAGTTTGAGCAGCAGATGAGCTGAGGCAAGGGTGGAGACAGGCAATGCTACGGAGGTGGAAATAGGCGTTTTTAGTTATGCTGCGGATATGTGGCCAGAAGTTCATTTCAGAGTCAAATATGATACCTAGGTTGTGAACAGTCTGGTTCAGCCTCAGACAGATGCTAGGGAGAAGGATGGAGTTGGTGTCTAGGGAACGCAATTTGTGGCGGGGACCAAAGACAATGGCTTCGGTCTTCCCAATATTTAATTGGAGAAAATTTCTGCTCTTCCACTACTGGATGTTGGACAAGCGGTCTGACAATTTAGAGACCACGGAGAGTTTGAGAGAAGTGGTGTTGAGGGAGTGCTGGGTGTCGTCAGCATACATGTAGAAACTGACGTCGTATTTTCAGATGATGTCGCCAAGTGGCAGCATATAGATGAGAAATAGGAGGGGGCCAAGGATAGATCATTGGGGGACACCAGAGGTAACGATGCGGGAGTGGGAAGAGAAGCCATTGCAGGTGGTTTTCTGGCTACAATTAGATAGATAAGAATGGAACCAGGCGAGTGCAGTCCCACCTAGCTGGATGATGGTGGAGAGGCGTTGGAGGAGGATAGAGTGGTCAACCATGTCAAAGGCTGCAGACAGGTCAAGAAAGACAAGGAGGGATAGTTTACCTTTGTCACAATCACAAAGGATGTCATTTGTGACTTTGATGAAAGCTGTTTTGGTACTGTGGCAGGGGTGGAAACTTCCCTTAGTAAGAAAAGAGACCAAGGGGTAGAAATTACATCCCCACCCGAAATGGGGCGCACGCACCCCGTTTGAATGGTTTTTACCATAGTTGTGGGTCAGGTTGCCTCTTGAGCGAAATTCAGGTTTTTTTTATTCGTATCCGGAAGTCATTATTAATGGGGGTGGTGACCACACGAGAGGGGCGGATATACAGCGGTGCCAACACCTGAGCGACGGAAGTTGGAGGGGTGTGGAGTGACCACCGCGATGACGTCGTCACGGCACCGCGTCACCATGGCTCTCCCCTTCATTTAAAGGGGAGAGCCTCCGCGATTTTAAAACTTCGGCCCACTGGGCCACCGGGGAGGGTTTCGACTGGGCCAGGGGACATGGCAGCCGGCCGACAAAATAAAAAACCTGGCGGCAGCGGCAGTGAATCCTTCCCTTTAAGGGAAGCCGCACCACCATTGCAGAAGGCCACAGCCTCACTGGATCACCAGGGAAAAAAGAGGTTTTGGTACCACCAGGCGAGCCGAAAATTTTCAGAGGGTAATTTCGGTGGTGCGCATGGTGACGACACGCTTACCACGGACCGGCAGCAGTGGAGCGGTGGGGGGATGGGGGTGGGGGGGGGCATCGGGATACCGCCGGGAAACCTCGGGAAGGCAATTGGGCTATCAGTGGTTATTCCATGAAAAGTCGCCGGCCACTCCACTCTGCAGCATGGCCGCTGATTTGCGATAGTAACAGGCCTTAAGGAGAGGGGCAATTTCGGCCACCTACTTATTTCAATACAGTGTAACAAAAAATACAGAAATTGTCCCTGAAACACTCATAATAAAGGGTGAAACTGAGTACTGTGTGTGATGAGCAAGTGTGACCTTAGATCCTTTAATAAGATTCCAGAGTGTAGGTACCTCGTGGCTGGCCTGCTTAGATGCTGGGATCCCTTGGGACTCCAACAGGTGGCCCTCTGGTAGTCAGGTGTCATGCAGATTACAAAGAGTTAAATACATAACATCACTCCCCCATGAAGTCAACAGTACACTTATTTACAAGGTGAGACGATCTGAGAGTTTACGTTCCCTTGTCGATTGTCTCGGTACAAATGCTAGTGTGGGTGGGTTGGTCAGCTCTTCACTGGGCTGTTGGGCAGCCGGCCTTGCCGGGCTGCTGGGGATGATGAGTTCGGTATCGTGGTCATCGTGGTGAACCGCAATTTGATTTGGTCCAAATGTTTTCTGTGCTTTTGTCCATTGGCCAATTTGACCTGAAAAACCCTACTCCTGTCTTTGGTTGTGACCGTGCCAGCGAGCCATTTGGGACCATGTCCATAATTGAGCACAAAAACAGGATCATTGATCTCAATATCATGTGACAAATTTGCACGGTCATGGTACACACTTTGTTGATGCCGCTTGCCCTCCACGTGATCATGGAGATCAGGCTGGACAAGAGAGAGCCTTGGTTTAAGCGCCCTTTTCATGAACAGCTCGGCTGGGGGAACCCCAGTGAGTGAGTGGGGTCTGGTGCGGTACCTGAGCAGCACTCGGGACAACTGGATCTGCAGGGAGCCTTCTGACACATGTTTCAAGCTTTGCTTGATGGTCTGAACTGCCTTCTGCCTGGCCGTTGGATGCGGGTTTAACAGGGCAGATGTGATGTGTTTGATCCCGTTGCGGGTCATGAATTCCTTGAATTCACCACTGGTGAAGCACAACCCATTGTCGCTGTCTAGGACATCAGGCAAGCCGTGCGTGGCAAACATGGCTCGTAGGCTTTCAATAGATAGAAACATAGAAACATAGAAAATAGGTGCATGGGTAGGCCATTCAGCCCTTCTAGCCTGCACCGCCATTCAATGAGTTCATGGCTGAACATGCAACTTCAGTACCCCATTCCTGCTTTCTGACCATACCCCTTGATCTCCCTAGTAGTAAGGACTTCATCTAATTCCTTTTTGAATATATTTAGTGAATGGTGGCCGTGGATGTGTTTACAGACATTATTGCACATTGAATCTATTTTCAGTAAGCGTCAACAACAACCAAAAACATTTTGCCTAGGAATGGGCCTGCATAGTCAGCATGGATCCTCGTCAACGGTTTGGAGGGCCACAACCACAAACTTAGTGGTGCCTCTCTGGGTGCATTGCTCAGCTGAGAGCAAGTGTTGCACTGGCGCACGCATGACTCTAAATCTGAGTCGATGCCGGGCCACCACACATGGGATCTGGCTATGGCTTTCATAGAAACATAGAAAATAGGTGCAGGAGTAGGCCATTCAGCCCTTAGAGCCTGCACTGCCATTCAATAAGATCATGGCTGATCTTTCACCTCAGTACCCCTTTCCTGCTTTCTCTTCATACCCCTTGATCCCTTTAGCAGTCAAGGCCATATCTAACTCCCTCTTGAATATCTCTAACGAACTAGCATCAACAACTCTCTGCTGTAGAGAATTCCAGAGGTTAACAACTCTCTAAGTGAAGAAGTTTCTCCTCATCTCGGTCCTAAATGGCTTATCCCTTATCTTTAGACCGTGACCCCTGGTTCTAGAATTCCCCAACATCGGGAACATTCTTCCTGCATCTAACCTGTCCAGTCCCGTCAGAATTTTATATGTTTCTATGGGATCCCCTCTCATTCTTCTAAACGCCAGTGAATATAGGCCCAGTTGATCCAGTCTCTCCTCATATGTCAGTCCTGCCATCCCAGGAATCAGTCTGGTGAACCTTCGCTGCACTCCCTCAATAGCAAGAACATCCTTCCTCAGATTAAGAGATCAAAACTGAACACAATATTCCAGGTGAGGCCTTACGAAGGCCCTGTACAACTGCAGTAAGACCTCCCTGCTCCTATACTCAAATCCCCTAGCTATTAAGGCCAACATGCCATTTGCCTTCTTCACCGCCTGCTGTACCTGCATGCCAACTTTCAATGACTGATGTACCATGACACCCAGGTCTCATTGCACCTCCCCTTTTCCTAATCTGCCGCCATCCAGATAATATTCTGCCTTTATGTTTTTGCCACCAAAGTGGATAACCTCACATTTATCCACATTATACTGCATCTGCCAGGCATTTGCCCACTCACCTAATCTGTCCAAGTCACCCTGCAGCCTCTTAGCATCCTCCTCACAGCTCACACCGCCACCCAGCTTAGAGTCATCTGCAAACTTGGAGATATTACACTCAATTCCTTCATCTAAATCATTGATGTATCTTGTAAATAGTTAGGGTCCTAGCACTGAGCCCTGCGGCACCCCACTAGTCACTGCCTGCCATTCTGAGAAGGACCCGTTTATCCCTACTCTCTGCTTCCTGTCTGTCAACCAGTTCTCTATCCATGTCAATACATTACCCCAATACCGTGTGCTTTAATTTTGCACACCAATCTCTTGTGTGGGACCTTGTTAAAAGCATTTTGAAAGTCCAAATACACCACATCCACTGGTTCTCCCTTGTCCACTCTACTAGTTACATCCTCAAAAAATTCTGAAAGATTTGTCAAGCATGATTTCCCTTTCATAAATCCATGCTAACTTGGACCGATCCTGTCACTGCTTTCCAAATGCGCTGCTATTTCATCTTTAATAATTGATTCCAACATTTTCCCCGCTACTGATTTCAGGCTAACCAGTCTATAATTCCCCGTTTTCTCTCTCCCTCCTTTTTTAAAAAGTGGTGTTACATTAGCTACCCTCCAGTCCATAGGAACTGATCCAGAGACGATAGACTGTTGGAAAATGATCACCAATGCATCCACTATTTCTAGGGCCACTTCCTTAAGTACTCTGGGGGGCAGACTATCAGGTCTTGGGGATTTATCGGCCTTCAATCCGATCAATTTCCCTAACCAATTTCCTGACTAATAAGGATTTCCTTCAGTTCCTCCTTCTCGCTAGACCCTCGGTCCCCTCGTATTTCCAGAAGGTTATATGTGTCTTCTTTCGTGAAGACAGAACCAAAGTATTTATTCAATTGGTCTGCCATTTCTTTGTTCCCCATTATAAATTCATCTGATTCTGACTGCAAAGGACCTACTTTTGTCTTCACGATCTTTTTCTCTTCACATATCTATAGAAGCTTTTGCAGTCTGTTTTTATGTTCCCAGCAAGCTTCATCTCATTATCTATTTTCGCCCTCCTAATTAAACCCTTTGTCCTCCTCTGCTGCATTCTAAATTTCTCGCAGTCCTCAGGTATGCTGCTTTTTCTGGCCAATTTATATGCCTCTTTCTTGGATTTAACACTATCCCTAATTTCCCTTGTTAGCCATGGTTGAGCCACCTTCCCCGTTTTATTTTTACTCCAGACAGGGATGTACAATTGTTGAAGTTCATTCATGTGATCTTTAAATGTTTGCCATTGACTATCCACCGTCAACCCTTTAAGCATCATTCGGCAGTCTATTCTAGCCAATTCATGTCTCATACCATCGAAGTTACCTTTCCTTAAGTTCAGGACTCTAGGCTCTCTCCATCGTAATAAAGAATTCTACCATATTATGGTCACTCTCCCCCAAGGGGCCTCGCACAACAAGATTGCTAATTAGTCCTTTCTCATTACACATCACCCAGTCTAGGATGGCCAGCCCTCCAGTTGGTTCCTCGACATACTGGTCTAGAAAACCATCGCTAATACACTCTAGGAAATTCTCCTCCACCGTATTGCTACCAGTTTGGTTAGCCCAATCAATATGTAGATTAATGTTGCCCATGATAACTGCTGTACCTTTATTGCATGCATCCCCAATTTCTTGTTTGATGCTGTCCCCAACCTCACTACTACTGTTTGGTGGTCTGTACAGAACTCCCACTAGTGTTTTCTGCCCTTTGGTATTCCGCAGCTCTACCCACACAGATTCCACATCATCCAAGCTAATATCCTTCCTTACTATTGCGTTAATTTCCTCTTTAACCAGCAACCCTACCCCACCTTATTTTCCTTTCTGTCTATCCTTCCTGAATGTTGAATACCCCTGGATGTTGAGTTCCCAGCCTTAGTCACCCTGGAGCCATGTCTCCATAATCCCAATTATACCATGTTCGTTAATAGTTGCCTGTGCAGTTAATTCGCCCACCTTATTACGAATACTCCTCGCATTGAGGCACAGAGCCTTCAGGCTTGTCTTTTTAACACACTTTGTCCCTTTAGAATTTTGCTGTAATGTGGCACTTTTTGATTTTTGCCTTGGGTTTCTCTGCCCTCTAATTTTACCTTTCTTCTTTCTATCTTTAGCTTCTGCCCCCATTTTACTTCCCTCTGTCTCCCTGTATAGGTTCCCATCCCCCTCCCATATTAGTTTAATCCCTCCTCAACAGCACAAGCAAACACTCCCCCCAGGACATTGGTTCCAGTCCTGCCCAGGTGCAGACCGTCCGGTTGGTACTGGTCCCATCTCCCCCAGAACTGGTTCCAATGTCCCAGGAATTTGAATCCCTCCCTGCTGCACCACTCCTCAAGCCACATGTTCTTCTTAGCTATCCTGCCATTCCTACTGTGACTAGCACGTGGCACTGTAGCAATCCTGAGATTAGTACCTTTGAGGTCCTACTCTTTAATTTAACTCCTAGCTCCCTAAACTCAGTTAAACTCATCCCATTTTTTACCTATATCGTTGGTACCTATATGTACCACGACAGCTGGCTGTTCACCCTCCCCCTCCAGAATGCACTGCAGCCGCCCCAAGACATCCTTGACCCTTGCACCAGGGAGGCAACATACCATCCTGGAGTCTCGATTGCGGACGCAGAAACGCCTATCCATTCCCCTTACGATAGAATCTCCTATCACTATAGCTCTCCCACTCTTTTTCCTGCCCTCCTGTGCAGCAGAGCCACCCATTGTGCCATGAACTTGGCTGCTGCTGCCTTCCCCTGATGAGTCATCTCCCCCAACAGTACCCAAAACTGTGTATCTGTTTTGGAGGGAGGTGACCGCAGGGGACCCCTGCACTACCTTCCTTCAGCTGCTCTTCCTGATGGTCAACCATTCCTTATCTGCCTGTGTAACCTTGACCTGCAGTGTGCCCAACTCACTAAACGTGCTATTCACGCCATCCTCAGCATCGCAGATGCTCCAGAGTGAATCCATGCGCAGCTCCAGTGCCGCAATGCAGTCTGTCAGGAGCTGCAGCTGGATACACTTACCACACACATAGTAGTCAGGGACATTGGAAGCGCCCCTGATTTCCCTCATAGCACAGGAGGAGTATGACACGGGTCTGGGCTCTCCTGCCATTACTTAACCCTTAAATTACTTAATTTGGCAACAATGACAAGGTTTCTTACAAACAAGAAAAAGATAAAGAAAAAGAAAACTACTCACCACTCAACCAGCCAATCACTTACCCTCTTGGCTGTGACGTCACACTTCGATGAATTTTTACTTCTCTCTTACTTTTGATATCACTGCCGCCGCTTCCCTCACAGCCACAATAGGCAGTCCACCTGCAGGGACAACTCGCCTTTGCATCTGTGGAATGACTTCATCGCTTCCTGCATCTCCACTGGGACACCGGATCAGCTATTATGGAGGACACAGTTATTTTAACCAAGGACAGTAAAGGATCCTGGCTGGTCCAGGTCCTGATCTGGCGGGCCGTAACGGGGGACTTCTCGTTCTTGAATGCCTCCATGACCATGAGCAAGTCCGCTGGCTGTGCCATTTCCACCCCGGTGGTGGGCAATGGCAGCCGACTGAAAGCATCTGCGCAGTTCTCTGTGCCCGGTCTGTGGCAGGTTACATAGTTGTATGCCGACAGTGTGAGCGT
Organism: Pristiophorus japonicus; assembly: GCF_044704955.1. NCBI lineage: Eukaryota > Metazoa > Chordata > Chondrichthyes > Pristiophoridae > Pristiophorus > Pristiophorus japonicus. The sequence goes on along the minus strand of NC_091980.1, from coordinate 239,363,616 downwards.
CCATCTTTGGATGCGGGCAGAGGCATTGGTATTAATCCCTTTGCTCTCAGAGAACAGTGATATGTGGTCAGCGAGAGCGGCTTTTGTCAGTTTCAGGCTCAAACTTGAGGCCAAATAAGTACTGGTGCTTTTTTTTAACCCCGTAAACAAACGCCAGAGCCTCTTTTTCAACCATGCTATTGGCCCTTTCGGCCTTGGACAAAATCCTGGATGCATAAGCGACCGGTTGCAAAATCTCCGATTCGTTAGCCTGTTGTAGCACACACCCGACCCCGTATGACGACGCATTGCAAGCTAGCACTAATTGTTTACAAGGGTTATACAGGACAAGCAGTTTGTTAGAACACAACAGATTTCTGGCTTTCTTAAAGGCAGCCTATTGTGAATTCCCCATACCCAGTCATCTCCCTTGCACAGTAGTGCATTTAGGGGTTTTAGTAGGGTGCTTAACCCAGGTAGGAAATTACCGAAATAGTTGAGGAGTCCCAGGAACGACCGCAGCTCCGTCACATTCTGTGGTCGCGGCGCGTTCTTGATGGCCTCCGTCTTGGCATCGGTGGCTCTAATGCTGTCTGCTGTGATTCTCCTTCCCAGGAATTCGACGTCCTGTGTCAGGAAAACACACTTCGAGCATTTCAACCTGAGCCCCACACGATCCAACCGACTAAGAACCTCCTCCAGATTCTTCAAGTGCTCCATAGTGTCCCGACCTGTAACCAATATTTCATCCTGGAAGACCACTGTGCAAGGAACCGACCTTAGCAGGCTCTCCATGTTCCGTTGGAAGATCGCCGCGACCGACCGAATCCCGAACGGGCACCGGTTGTAGATAAACAGACCTTTGTGCATGTTGATGCAGGTGAGGCCTTTCAAAGACTCCTCCATCTAATGCGTCATATAGGCCGAGGTCAGGTCCAGCTTGGTGAATGTCGTCCCTCCAGCCTGAGTCACAAGTAGGTTGTCTGCCTTGGGTAGCGGGTACTGGTCCTGCAGCGAAAAACGATTAATCGTTACTTTATAGTCCCCACAAATTCTAACCGTGCCGTCCTCCTTAACTACTAGGACAATCGGACTGGTCCAGTCGTTGAATTCCACCGGCGGATGATGCCTTCATCTTGCACAGCTTGTCCAGCTCAATTTCCACTTTTTTTACGCATCATGTATGGTACCGCCCGAGCCTTGTGATGGATGGATTGTGTACCCGGAACCAAATGGATCTGCACTTTCGCCCCCGAGAAGCTTCCGATGCCTGGCTCGAACAACGATGGGAACGTGCTCAGAACCTGGGTACATGAGGCGTCGTCGACGGACGAAAGCACTTGGATGTCATCCCAGTTCCAGTGGATTTTCCCAGCCAGCTTCTGCCAAACAGTGTGGGGCCATCCCCTGGTATTATCCACAGCGGTAGTTTGTATACTGCCCTGTCATAGGAGACTTTGACTTCTGCACTGCCAATTACAGGGATTAGTTTCTTGGTGTAAGTCCTTAATTTGGTGTGAATGGGGCTGAGCTTGGGCCTGTGTGCCTTGTTGCCCCACAGCCTGTCGAAGGCCTTTTTACTCATTATGGACTGACTTGCCCCTGTGTCCAGCTCCATAGATACTGGAATGCCGTTCAGTTCAACTTTCAACATTATTGGTGGACATTTTGTAGTGAACGTGTGTACCCCGTAGACTTCTGCCTCCTCAGTACGAGTCTCCAATTCAGCCTGATCCACTATAGATCGATCTTCCTCTGCAACGTAGTGGTTTGCAGGGTTTGCAGGGTTTGCAGCTCGCCTGCACATTCGTTGGAGATGTCCCATTGTTCTGCAACCATTGCACGCATAGTGCTTAAAGCGACATTGATGGGGCCGATGATCACCACCCGCAGCGCCAACAGGGTGTTAACTGCCTCGCATTAACAATCGATGGTGGACGCTGGGTTAATTGAGGTCAGGCCACAGCAGTCGGCGTATACATTCTGCCATGTACATTTCTGCTCAAGACCGACGTTACTTTATGCACAGTACTGGCCGAAACTTCTTTATTCTGCAAAATCTGCTTGGTGTTGTTGCTGGTGGACATAAATGCCTGGGCTATCGTTATGGATTTACTTAGATTTGGAGTTTCTACAGTCAACAATTTGCGAAGGATTGTCACATGTCCAATGCCCAGTACAAAAAGTATCTGAGCATTTGCTCTAAGAATCCCTCAAACTCACAATGTCCTGCGAGGCGCCTTAGTTCGGCGACGTAGCTCGCCACTTCCTGGCCCTCTGATCGTTGACATGTGTAGAACTGATATCTCGCCATCAAAATGCTTTCCTTAGGATTTAGGTGCTCCTGGACCAGCGTACACAATTCCTCATAGGATTTCTCTGTTGGTTTTGCCGGGGTCAGGAGATTCTTCATGAGGCCATAGATTGTTGCCTCACAGACAGTTAGGAGGATCGCCCTTCGTTTGGTAGCGTTCTCGTCCCCTTCCAGCTAGTTGGCCACGAAGTATTGGTTGAGTCTCTCCACGAAGGCCTCCCAATCATCCCCTTCTGAGAACTTCTCCAGGATGCCGACTGTTCTTTGCATTTTCACGCGGTTGTTCGTTACCTCGTCGCCAATTGATACACTCATAATAAACGGTCAAACTGAGTATTGTGTGTAATGAGAAAGTGTGACTTTAGCTCCTTTAATAAGATTCCAGAGTGCAGGTACCTCGTTGGTGGCCTGCTTATATACTGTGCTCCCAAGGGTTGCTGGGATCCCTTGGGACTCCAACAGGTGGGCCCTCTGGTGGTCAGGTGTCATGCAGGTTACAAAGGGTTAAATACATAACAGTCCCCATTTGACATAGTAAAAAAACAATTTTATAACTGTGTCTTTGACAACACTCTTCTGCAGAACTCCCCCCCCAAAAAATCACAAAAGGTTGAGAGTGCTTTTAAGCAGCATTTACTAATGAGAGCCAAAATGGATCATTTCAAAGGAAATTGTAAAATGTCATTAATCTGTAGGAAAACATAATTGATGGGTTCTAAACTATTCTGAATTGTTCTGAATATATCGAACTTTTTGCTTCAAAAGAATTTATTTTCCTACGGGGAAAATAAAGGGACTGATAATGCCCGAGTGTTCCTGGAATGTAGTGCGCATCTGTTGTGCTTTAAACTGACCTTGTACAATAATGTGAGGTCAATTTTAAATAAAGTTTGCTCACTGCTGGCAAACAGTGCTTGGTGAGCTGAGAGCACACAGAGTTCAAAGGTGGAATATTTAGCATCAGCAGCACTTATAAGGCTGTTGGCCAGATTTTTCCATTAATGCAGAATGGTAGGAAATTGGGATTTGTGTGGAGAGAAAGCAGAAAAATGGGACCGCAAAGTTAACCTGCAAGAGTGGCCAAATTTGACAAAGGCAAGGAGTGTTAAAAGTTCAATGTTTCAATGTGAAAGTGGAACTGGAGTGGGGGAGCAGCCTCCAGCCAAGAGCATCCTGGATGGATGTTGCAGAGAGCGTTAATGATGTCTCACCTGTCACTCAGACCTGGAATCAGATTGTCTGAACCTAGATGCAGGTGAGGAAAAAGTTTGCTAGTCTGTGCAAGGTAAGTGAGCTCACACTTTGCATGATTTAGCAATGTTGATTCACAAGGGATCTTAATAGCACTACAGTGTAATCATAACATAGCAGCAAATACATGCTGGCAATTGATATACCCATGTTTTACTAGTGCATTCTGCATTGCTGCCATCCTGTGGCCCATGAAATGTTTTAAAAACATTTTGTTCCTGGGATGTGGATGATGCTGGCAGGGCTGTATTTATTTGCCATCCCTTGTTGCCCTGAGAACACTCCAGAGGGCATTAAGGGTCAACCACATATTGTGGACTTGAGTCACATGCAGGCCAGACTAGGTAAGGGTGATGGCTTACCTGAAGGACATTAGTGTACCAGTTTTCTTTTTTTCTGATGCTCGCCCACAAATGACCAGATTTATAGGATTTCACAACTTGTCATGGTGGGACTTGAACTCACAATCTTTGGGTTGCTAATCCAGTACGATGGAGACTACACTACATGTGGCATGCAATAAAGCAAAACATGCTGTCCACACAAGGGCCCCTCTTTTGCCCAAGAATGATTTCTGGTGTCCACTCACCTTTACGAACGTTTTTCTCACTAACCTCAGTGGCAAAAAAAAAAAATCCGGCAGTTTAGAAGAACGTAAATCTATTTTTAGCGGCATGCTACCCGAGTCCATTTCGGGGTGCGGAGCTGACATTGTGCGCCAAAAATAGACTGCGCATGCGTTTTAAAATTTTTTTAAAAACACTCACTGCGTATGCGCTGTTAAAAAAATTAATAATTTCAGCATGCATGGGGGACCATCGGCCAGGGATAGCAGTGGGTCGGGTCAGCTGCGTAGAAAAGTTTTCTGAAGGAATGCTGTTCTTGATGTGGTGCTTTGCCTGCAGTTTGGAATAAGAGGCAACCCTGCATTTTTTTTATTGTGGCTGGAAGGGTTCTTGGCTATTTACCTGCTGTTTTCTCACCCATTGAAGAGGCTTAACGGATGTTTTATTTTGGCTGGCTTACTAATATCCTCCAGTTATTTGCTCCGAAAAGCGTGGAGGACCTTCGGCCAGGGGTAGGAGCAGGCCAGTGCCAATTTCTTAAAGTGAAGGTAGCGTTTTTTCAAACGGTCTTCAATGTCTTTGTGCGCGGTTTAAAAAAAAAACGGTGGTGGAGAAAGTGGCCTTAATGGCCAGAAACAGCGCGTAATCACCTTTTCAATGTAGACCAGCGCCAGAATATAAGGCACCAAAAATTCTGCCGCTGATAGTTGGCGCCGGTGCCCAAACATGGGGAAACTTAATTCTTCCCATCCACGCAGCGCACAGTTCTGGGGAAAATAGGGGCCAGGGTACCTGCATTGCTGTAAACTCACATACTCATGTAATGCGGTTGCTGGTCTGAGCACTTGGAGCAGGCACATGCTCTCTCATATTCTAACATCTGTGCCCTTTCTATCGATGCAGCAGAAGTCAGTGTACGGAGGCGATCCTTTACTCTTTACGAGGAGAAGCACTGGCGATACTGAGGTGGAGTCATTGGGGGAGGTGGTTGTTATCAGATGTCTAACAAGGCTAGTCTCACCCTTTGCTTTTCATTCTTTAGTTCCTTATTCACTCACTTATTTATTGGCTCACATACATTCAGCACAACACACTACAATGTCTTGCCATGGAAAGCACATAAAGGGTGTCTTATTGCAAGCATTCTAAAATATGTTCTTTTTCTGCTTCTCTGTGCCTACGAGAAGAAGATGGCTGAGCCAATGATTTGCATCCAACCAAATACCTAACAGCACCTTGTGTCATCTACTCTTACAGTGGAATATAGTAGCAGAGATATTTCCACTGCAGGATTCAGATAGTGAGTTTCAGGAGAGAGTACGTGTTGAAGCACAGAGGAAGAGCACGCTCAGGTGTATTGGAGAAGTTGCAACTTGTCCACCAGCCAACCAGATTGAGGGCTCCTTCAGCTGCTGAGCTCAGGTATTCCGACCTCACAGAGCTTGCCTACAAACACTCAGCAGCACTTCATATTGTTATGTATGCATGCTTGTATTGTTGTATGATGTCTGTAACACTGAGTGTACCTTACACTCTACACACCTTACCTGTACACCAGAGGGTGCTGCTGCTGGAGACCTAAGGGTTACCTATAAGGAAGCTCACAGTTTGGTGTCCGGACTCGAGGAGCTGCAAATAAAGGACTACAGTCTACACAGTTTAAGTACCATACCCTGCCTCGTGGAGTCATTACTATAGGTGCCCACATACATAATAACTGGCGATGAAGTCACAAACTACACGCTCAGCATGTCGAATCTCAGCAAATTTCAGCAATTCACCGATGGGGAAGATTGGAACGCTTTTGTAGAAAGATTGGAACATTTCTTCATAGCCAACGACCTGGATGGGGACACACCGGCTACACGACCGAAAAAGCGCAGAGCCATCCTGCTTAGCAGTTGTTGGCCCACCATCCATTTTCTTGTCAGGGACTTGTTAGCCTCAGAGAAGATAACCACCAAAAGCTATGAGGAACTTGTAACACTAATACAGGAGCAACTAAAATCAAAAGAAAGCATCCTCACAGCCAGACACCGGTTCTACACTTACCGGCGACCCAAAGGCCAAGAAATTACTAAGTATGCTGCACATTTAAGGAGACGAGCTGCACCGTGTGATTTTGGCGACCACCTTAATGAAGCACTAAGGGACATATTTGTCATCGGAATCGGCCACGAAGGCCTCCTACACAAATTGCTCTCTGCGGACATCACAGTTACCCTGCAGAAAGCGATTCAAGTGAGCCAGGTCTACATGGTTTCGGCCGGCGACTCCAGGCGAATACTGACCCAGGACTTTAAACCGGCGAGCGCAGTGCACCGAATGGCTAATTCTAAAGGCAGAAATGCTGGCCCGAGTCCCGCAACCCTGAGCCCACCACATAGGGCAAACCGGATGGCCCCGTGCTGGCGCTGTGGGGGAAACCACAGGGCCCACCAGTGCTGCTGCAAAGACTATACATGCAAAGGCTGCAAAGAGAAAGGGCACCTTCAAAGAATGTGCAGATAAAGCTTTACTCACCACATCATTTAAGAGTTGGCTGATCACCTGGGCTCCGACACAGATGAAGATGAAGCTGCTCAACCCCTGGAAGAAGAGTAGGGAATCTATACCTGCTCCTTCTCCGTGGAAGATGGAAGTTGACATTGACGGAGTCCTAGTTTCTATGGAGATCAACACAGGGGCGAGCCAGTCTTTGATGAGCCAAACGACCTTTGAAAAAATTTGGATAAAGCATGTCAATCGACCAAAACTGCATCCTGTCCAAGCAAAGCTGCTCACCTACACCAAAGGTAAAATCCCGGTCGTTGGTAGCGTGGAGGTCCAGGTCTCCCAGGGCGGCGTGTTGAACAAACTCCCCCTGTGAATCATTGCTGGCGATGGTCCCACGCTGCTGGGAAGAAATTGGATGAACCCGGTCCAAGTCGGTCAAACTGGCGATGGCCTCCAGACTCCAGCAATTGACATCGAACATGGATCCATCGCTGCATCTAGAGATCCCACCGTCCAGCTCGACTGCACAGCAATGATTCCACAACACTGCGGCGAAATCTCCAGGACCGAAAACCGAAACTTCACCTTCCGGGCCGGGGCAGGACTCCAAGAGGCAAAAATCGTCGAGGAAGGAGGACTCCCGACGTCCATGGCCGAACCTGAGGAAGAAAAGACCACCACAGTCTACCTGGAGGAGAGCCAAAAGATGGCGGCCGCACTACGAGGAGAAGAACCTACAATCAAAATGGCCACGACCAGACCACGAGGGGCAGCGTTGGAGGAGCAACACGTGGCACCGAGCGGCGAATCAGATTGGAAGGCTCCCTTAAAGGAGATTGGGAACCAAAAAAATTTAAAGGGACAGTTTCAACTGAAAGATGACAGGGACTTTAAAGCTAAAAATGCAATAAAAGGGTGAAAGTATGATAATGTAACCATGAATTGTGATGCTATTGTAGCTAATGTGAAAAATGAAATGAATGCTTGTGTAAGTAAGGTTAAGAACAAACTTGTTATGTTTGATGATTATGACAGAGAGTTTGAAATGCCTAATGTAACCATGTCTGGTGAGACTATGATACAAAAAAGTGATGCAAATGCTGTAATTAACTATGTAAAGGCAGTCAATTATGTAGGCTCGACTATGTATGATCAGAGCCAAGTCATGTATACAGGTAGGACACTGTTAAAGGACACTGGGTCCTACAGGGACCATGCAAATGCTAGAGGAATCCCCCCGTGGGAGATCCCCAGGTCCAGCTGGCTACCAGGCCATGTAGCCTGGACCTTTGGAACCAATGTGATGCCCCAGGAAGGGCTCGCACACAGCCAGTGGGAGCAGACCCACTACAGGGACAGTGATCAATGGGCAACACAGCCACCACCACTGGCAACCTGCCCCCAGACCAACCCTACACCCCCTGGCCACCAGGGCCAACACCAGGAGCGTTAGGCCAATACCCTCCAGCTTTCCTGTCAAACCCTGGGATGACCAAACTCTCATATCAATTGGAGGACAAGGAGCCCACACAGTCCTGTGGCCCCGCCCACCACCACACACTCACCCACACCACAGAGTATGGACCCTACCCACTGCTGCACTGGCTACCCCACTGAGGGATACCTGAGCAATGACACCCACATGGTCTGTGTGTGAGGGGGGGGGTGGGGGCGGGGAAAGTATGAGGCCAGCCTCAAGTACAGGGGTCACACCTGGCACCCACACAACCCTCACCACAATCTCCTATAGCCCACTACTGATCACCTCCCCAGGTCATGACAATAAGGACTTGAAAAATGCTTAGGGGGGAGTGTTGTTATGTATGCATGCTTGTATTGTTGTATGATGTCTGTAACACTGAATGTACCTTTACACTGTACACACCTGCACACTGCAGGTAGCCCAGTGTAAAAGAAAGCTCATAGCTTGGTATCCGGACTCGAGGAGCTGCAAATAAAGGACTAAAGTCTACATAGTTTAAATACCATATCCTGCCTCGTGGAGTCATTACCAAAGGTGCCCACATACATAATACATATAGTCATTTGAAAATATACCAAGCAGCCCGTATGCTTTGCGGGATCTGTGGCGGAATCTACAGCCTGCATTTGTGCAATGCTGCATGACTGTTCGACCAAGCTGCAGACTGCCATGGGGAACGTAGCTACTCCACGATCCTTCTTAGCGGAAACCTCTTTGACCAAGGAGCAAGTCCCATATTTTCAGCCTGAACAGAAACAGATTTTGACCGTCAAAAATGTATGCTAATTATTTTTTCAAACTCCCAGTTTTTGGTCCTCCTGTCCCTCGCTATTCACAAAGCTGAAGGGGGCAGGCAGACAACCTGCTTCCCAGGCCTCTACTAGTATTGCTAGGAGCAGCAGCACAGAAAAACTGATCCACCTTGTGAGGAAACAGTGAGGGACCATTTGGTGCCTCTGCCGCTGGTAAACATGAGGGGCTCACAGGCTGGAGTCTGCATGCTCCCATTCCGTGGCACATCATGTTCATGCAAAATTTTGTTTGGTCATCATGTAGTACCATCAAATCTCATCAATTTTGGTTTAAAACATATTTTAACATATGTCACCCTGAAAAATAAACACTATTCCATAAGTTTAAATGGGGTTGCAATTGGACTCACTTACTTTGATCATAAACCTCGCATCTAATATTTCTCCAATCTTGACAACTCTGCATCATTTGGCTTCCTCACATCAACTTTAACAAGTTTTAAAGATAAAGCAGGCATTTAGTTTGTACAAAAAATGGTTCTTGGAATGAAATCTCAGTGTTTTCAATCATTCTAACTCCATATAATAAATACTTGTCATTTATACATAAATTAATTCTTCCTATGGATAATCCATTTTGACTTGTAATTTATATTTCCAGTCAGTAGAGGGCCCCCTCTCCTTTGTTTCAGATGCTGTCCTCTGTCCTCTGGTGGCCACAGATCTAAACGTGCAAATTAAACCAAAACCAAATTGAGAATGACATTACCTTTCACTGTAATATTTGCCTATCATTACTGGTAGCTCTAGCTGCCTGAATATGTAAATTATATTCTGACCCTCGTCCTTCAGTCAGTTTACCCTATAAGCTCATTCAGTTAAAACTAACAATGAATAAAATTTCACCTGTATACCATGTAACATTGACAAGCTAGATAATTGAACTTTGTATAAAAAGGATGATTGGTCATGAATGAATTTTGCTTTCACATTGAGAACACCACTGATGAGATAAGCTGTTTGATGGTCCTTTTTGGGGTTTCACACAGCATACACAGAGGTGGAAACGACTTTGAATGCGCTTTCATGTGCAGAATGGGTGTCACGCAAAGAAGACCCTAAATTCTTGCAAATTATTAATTAAAATAAAATAGGCAGGCTGCCAGCGCTATTCATCAGAAGTTGCATATTGAGCGAATGGAACCCTTCCTGTTCAGAAACAGAGCTAGTAAGTGCAAGTTGTTGTTGTTGTTGTTGCTAGGGAGTACGCAGGACTACGTGTGTGCAGTCGATGATGTCCTGCACCCTCAGGGAATCTAGCAATGCGGGAAAATTGCAGATCCTCTTTTTTCCTTCTTGCCAGCTTCCATGGGTAAAGGTTGATGCCTCATAAACAGTGCATCAGGGACCTGCCGGATGGCTGTGTGCTGAGCAAATAGGCTAATGTGCTAATGTCCCTAGAAGCAGATTAGAAGGAGCCAGAGGCATAAAAGTGTAGAGCCTTGGTGACCTTCACTGTCACACTGGTGTTGGGTTCCACTTCTCACTGAAACAGATGGCATAGATATGTGACTGTCTCCCTGTTGAAATGCAGCCACTTTACACACCGCTGCCCAGGTATGATGATCGTTTCCTGAAGACCCACATGCTGTAAGGTCTCCTGTGCCCTTTCCTCCTTCACCCTCTCTTACAGCCTATGCAGTTCTTTGCCACCTTCCCTGGTGCTGCTGCTCCTCTTCATTTGGGAGCATTAAGCAGTGTGTCCATATTCAGTAAATCTGAACAAGAAAATTCAGGAAACCAGTTGTAGCCCATCACAGATGGGCTCTGCAAAATTATTTAATAGCCAAGTAGTACCCTAAACAGCCAAAAATATGACCCCAAAGCACCCTAGCTGCTTACAACTAACCAGAGACTTATTTTAATGAAGATGAGGATCTCTTTAAATAATGCTTCAGACAGCTCCTTACCAACTGTTCCCTGCATGATTTACTGGGCTGGTTAAAGATTTACCATTTCAGATACGCAAGGACACCAATGTTAGAAAAGGACCCTGATTCATCTGCCGAGGATGCCTATCAAGTGCCCAGACCAATATGGCTTTGCACACACTACTGGTGCTCCTCCGGCCTGTAACATCGCGCTCCTTAATTCAGCTTTGTGGCACCCGTTTTGGACACCAAAAACGTGTGAGACGTTATGGCAATTTTTTTACTCCAGTGTTTTTAAACTTTCCTCAGTTTTGTTGTGTTTGGCCTGTCACTTTTTATTACAATGAGATCAAACTACTAGAACCTTGGTTTTAACTTGCTGACAAACTAGCAAAAAAAATAGATTTGAATCAACAACGTGATTGCAGTTTATTCTTTGATTGCCAGTTCTGAGTAAAAACGGTGAAGAATAGGGAGTAAGTGAATGCTGTTTGTCTCACTATATATATATATTGGTTTCTGGCCATATTTCATAATTAATAAACAAATATATATAGCAATGTTTATAATAAGGTCAATTTGTAACAGCTATCTATCATTGTAACATTAAAGGAGGCTGCATGCTTTTCTACTTATGCAGATCAGGCGGTTTAGTTGTAAAGACCACTTAGTTGTCAAAAAATACTATGAAACCAGAATGACGACAATAGTTCAAGAAGGCCAATCACCACTATCTCAGAGCACCTGTGGATTGGCAGTAAATGCGAGCATTACCCCTACCCTAGCAACAATAAAATAAGTGTCTGATTCGATAACCTAGAATTACAACTCTACAGCAACGCTCTTGGTTATTAAACTTTTGACTCAATGGTTTATCAAAGTAACCCAAAGGACAACATCAGGGATAAACCTTCTCAAGTTCCTCTGATGGTTCAGTGTGTAAATACACTATTTGGTGTATTACTGAAGTATATAGAGCAAGAAAATCCCTGGATCAATCCTTGGTATGTGCTGACTTAGCTGACCACATAGATGGAGCTGCAGTGAGGGTACTATAATTGGTCTCAGTGTCCCCAGGCCAGAGAGGAAGGTTCAGCCATGGCTCTTGTTCCTGATCTCTAACCTGTGACCCCCTGCTAGAAATTGTGCATGTTTGGATATTAGGTGAGGGTAGGAACAATCTCAGCTGTGATGCCAACAAAGTTGAATACCTTGTGTGTACTCACTGCAAGGGTCACACGTGAAGAATGGTGAGGTATCGGCATGCTGCAGGTTCCACGGGAACCATACTCCATACAGTGCTGTGTAGCCAGGTCAGGTTGGTGGAGGACCTTTGTCTTATGGATGTTTAGTGTAAGGCCCATGCTTTCGTACATCTAGGTGAAGGTTGAACAAGTTCCCATTGGTTCTGTAGTTTCGTTCCACTTCAGCGGGGAGCTTGTTGAGAGTGAGATGAAGCATTGCAGCAAGGAAGACGGCAAACGAGCCCCAGGTGGACAGAAGAAACATTTCAAGGACACCCTCAAAGCCTCCTTGATAAAGTGCAACATCCCCACCGGCACCTGGGAATCCCTGGCCCAAGTCCGCCCAAAATGGAGGAAGCGCATTCGGGAGGGCGCTGAGCACCTTGAGTCTCATCACCGAGAGCATGGAGAAATCAAGCGCAGACAGCGGAAAGAGCGTACGGCAAACCAGATTCCCCGGGAGCCCACCTTTTCCTTCAACCACTGTCTGCCCCAATGTGACAGAGACTGTAATTCCCGTATTCGACTGTACAGCCACCCGAGAACTCACTTTTAGAGTGGAAGCAAGTCTTCCTCGATTCCGAGGGACTGCCTATGATGATGATGACTCGAATATCAGGAGGCTGAAGAACAAGTGATGGTATTGCATAAAATAAATATTTATAACTGGTATAAAACATTGACACAAGGGAGGACAACTGAAAAGACAATTGGTTATGCATACATGTCACTCAATTTCAGAAATAATCCATTACAAATAAACTACTGATATTAAATGTATTAAGAAACAAATAAACAATGCATCTGAGTTCTGTCATTAGACCTATTTGTAATCTTGGCTATATTCCTATTGACATGAATGGAAGGACACCAATTAGGAAGAAATGGGAAAGTGCTGCTCAAACTGTTGATTTTTTTGGCACTATAATGCTGTTAAATTGATTCAGACTGCTTTTGATTTTTATTCATGTGCAGTTAATTCAGAGGAAGAAAAGAGGCCTGGAATATGACCTATTAATCAGATCTGTAACATGGAGGATATAATTATGAGTTTGTAATTTGTGTGTCTTTGATTATAATAAGCATGGGGGTGGAGGATGTTGATAGAAATGATAAACATGGAAATTATTGCTTGGCTCATAAGGTGATGAAAGATTAGTAAAAGCATTTCTACTTTACAAAGGACTTATTTTGAATGGGTACATCATGTGCAGAATGTTTTCCTTGTTGAAGCTACACAGTACCAAATCTGCCAAGTGGGACTGGGAATCCATTTGCTCTGTGTCCTATGTGCATACAAAATATATGTTAGGAAATTAACAAAATGCCAGCCTTGTGGAGAAATGTTTTCCAAGCAATGTGCCTAAAGCTTCACCTAACACAAGTTCAAAGTGTGCAGGTAAACATCTTACATTTGGCCATTGTATGCCAACTGTATTTTTTCTGTTATTATTATGTGCAGTACATTATCATCTTAAATTGAGGACAGTGGTGACCAGTGGGTGTGTGGGGCCCATGTATACTGCCCCTCGAAAATTGCTTTTTTGAAATAGGGGTAATGTTCCCATGTGTGAAAGCATGAATTGGTTTTATTTTTCAATTCCTGTCACTGTACCAAATTGGGAAATAAAAAATGTGTGCAGTGCTGATGCATTTTACCTAATTAAAATAATTATACTGTGATTCATACCCATAACTACAGTCGACTCTGAAGTTCCAATGAATGAACCGGATCAGGTGCTAAATGTTCTAGGGTGCATTCCTTCTGGACTCACATCTCCCTTCAGTAATTTCTCAATCATTGATACTGCTAATTGTGCTTTTGTGTACTGCAATAAAAGTGATGGAAAGTTGAGTATATCTGCAATGTAGGTTATGACAAACCTGTCTCATTACACCCTCAGTCTGATGTCTTTATTTGTCATATGTTTATATTCAAAGCTGTTCAAGGACTGATAGAATAATACAGCACAGAAGGAAGCCATTCAGCCCATCATACCTGGGCCAGCTCGTTAAAAGAGCTACCAATTAATCCTGTCCTTTCCCCATAGCCCTGCAAATTTTCCCTTTTCAAGCATATAGAAGCTGCTGGTCAACTTTTGCTAGTTTTCTAGATTGACTTATATACTTCTATTTTTATAGCACTCCTCATGAGGGGGAAGAGGAAAATAGAAATGGGGTGGGGTCAAAGGCATGGTGCAAGAGAAGATGTTTAGGAGCTTTTTGAAAGTAGGAGGTGGCAAGGTGTGGGATTTAGGGAGGAGGTTTCAGAGAGTGGAGCATAGTGGCTGAAAGAGTGGCCACGGATGGTGAAGTGGGGGCAAGGCCAAGCAGAGGGTGCATGTGGGATTGTATGGCTGGAGGAGATCACTGAGCTAAAATGGGGCAAGACCTAGAGAAATCTGAAAATGAAGGCGAGGAACCTGAAATCAAAAGGGGTAAATGTTACAGGGAATACTGCACAGAACTGTCCGGAGATTTGAAAATCATAAGTGATTCCTGGACATTTTTAAATTAAAATCTGATCTGCTTCTGATGTAAATTGGAATTTTTAATTTAAGCCATTCCTTGCACTTACACAACATGTTGAACTAGCAGATTTTTATGGTACCAAGTACATTAACTGTATTTTTTTTAATAACTAATTTGTTCCTCATTTTTGTTTAATTTTCTCCCTTCCTCTCCTGAAAGCACTGATTCTTGCCAGAAAAGATGTCACACGCCCTCTGCTACCTCATCCAATCTTCCTGTGTGAGCTAGATGGTGAGTTTCTGAGGGTTGCTGGAGTCAGGCCCAATCCTGTTCTTGTCCAATGTCCACACATGGGCATTGTCAATTAAAGATCACTGGATAGTGATAACAGGACCAGAAAAATCCCCCCACCTAAACTGTGCTATGACCAATTGCAGCAACCCCAACTACTCTCCTGCCTGATATCAAGTAACCGAGGACAGACCAGGATTTGAAGTTAGGACCTTCGAGACTGTATTGTTCAACACTACACAATCATAGAATCATAGAAATTTACAGCACGGAAGGAGGCCATTTCGGTCCATCGTGTCCGCGCCGGCCGACCAAGAGCTATCCAGCCTAATCCCACTTTTCAGCTCTTGGTCCGTAGCCCTGTAGGTTACGGCACTTTAAGTGCACATCCAAGTATCTTTTAAATGTGGTGAGGGTCCAGACCCCCACCACCCCTTGGGTGAAGAAATTTCCCCTAAAAGCTCCTCTAAACCTCTCCCCAATTACTTTAAATCTATGCCCCCTAGTTGTTGACCCTTCTGCCAAGGGAAACAGGTCCTTCTTATCCATTCTATTCAGGCCCCTCATAATTTTATACACCTCAATCAGGTTTCCTCTTAGCCTCTTCTGTTCCAAAGAAAACAGACCCAACATCTCCAATCTTTCCTGATAGCCAAAATTCTCCAGTCCAGGCAACATTCTTGTAAGTCTCCTCTGCACCCTTTCCAGTGCAATCACATCTTTCCTGTAATATGGTGACCAGAACTGCACACAGTACTCCAGCTGTGGCCTAACCAGTGTTTTTTAGGGCTAGACTTTCCATTAGTTTTGCATCACTACCGCCCACTTAACGTCCATTTTAATGCTGAGATAATGTATACCATCCAGATATCACCCATTTCGCTAAAAGATGAAAACTAATGCCCATTTATCGCCCAGCATTACTTTCGGCATTTAGTTAATGCCGAGAATTAATAATACCGCCCGCCCATTTTTTCCTGCCGTAAACGTCAGAAAAATGGAGACTAACAGCCATAATATCACTGAGCGTTACTTTCAGCATATTGAACACATATCGCTGAAAATATCGCTCGCTGAAACAAATGCTGAGAAAAAGTTGCTCTCACCTGAACTAAACCCAACGGTATGGACGTCATGTTGTAAATCAGAGGAGTTTTCATAAAAAAGGCCTCTTCAACTTCTGGGGAGTTTTGATGTAATCTGGAGTTACTTTAAGAGGATGTGAACATCTGAACAACCTTTTTATCATACTGTAGACGAATTGAATTTATTTTATTTGTTTTAGAAGGTAAATCTATTGTTTGTGAACAATAGGTGTAATACTGATCATTATTGTAATGGGGCCTGTAATTTCTCAGCCTGTCTTGATGACTACGCACGTGCATCAGATTAGAGATGGCAGAAGATTTATTGAAGAGCATTATGTGCCCAATCAAAGAGGTAGTAGACTGAAAAGGAGGAGGACGAGAACGTACACCCGACGCACTTACCGGGAGAAGCGCTCTTATCTGAGACAATGCGCAACAATGTTATGTCAAATAAAAGAAATTTAATATCTGTATTAAGTAATACTGAGAACTGTACAAAGCACCCCACCCCACCCCCACGCCAACCCCACCCCACAACAAAATTAAAACATGTATATAATATGTAACATTGTTTACACTCCCAACAACACTTCAAAAGAACACAAATGCAAAAAAACAAGGTACCCCCCCCTTCCCCCAAACCTCCCAACAAAACAGCAACAACATCAAAATACTGTCACCATACAACTCCTGCGGCCATGCACCTCATTTTCCTTTCCCCGCCGCCCCCCCCACCCCTCCGCTTCTCCTCCCCACCTCTATCCCTTCCCCTCCCGACTTCAAGCCGCCTTGCCGAAGTGCTCCTCAGGCGCTGCTTCATTGGGGGGGATGACGGCAGAGCCGCTGGTTGGCCGGATACTGGAGAGGACGGTCCCTGAGGAGGGAATGGCCTCCGGGCCAGAAACAAGATCTTCCTCCTGGCTCTCATGTGTCATTGGCAATGGGGGTGCAGCACCTTGGGCTTCAGTGCCGCGCTCCGGGACCACTGGTGCCCTCTGGTAGCAGTGTTCCTGGCTATCACCTCCAGGGCCTCCGCCATCCGCAGCACGTACTCGCTCATGGTGGCGGACATGCTGGCCAGGTGTTGGGATATGCCCCCCATTGTCTGGAGGATCTGCTGACCTCCTCCTGGATAATTGTACCATGTCCCCGCTTGATCGCTCGTGGAGCAGTCCTGCTGCGTTGAACCAACCTCCGCGGGATTGACGTCGGCATGGAGACACTTGGCGTGCCCTGCGGCAAAGTGCTTGGGCCCGCTACCTCCACGGTGGAGGAGGACATGGCCGCAGGAGCACCAGATGTCATCGGGGTTGCCTGGATGATGGAGCTTGTCGCTGCAGGCTCCTCAAAGTCGGCACTGTCATCAGTGGAAAAGGCACCCTGCAGCTCCATGGGTGAGATTCGGGGCTCCTCAGCACCAGATTGACGATCCCTCACTGAGGCCGCCGCCGGATCCGCAACTTCTTGGCTCGGTGGTGTTGCATGGGACTTGTGCTGCTGGCTGAGCTACAAAACATAAATTAGATTATTAGAGGAGAAGGGGGTGCTAGGGTCACAGGGTGATTCAAACGCTACACACAGCATATATACGACAAAAGCAGTACCACTATCAAAAATCATCACAGACATCACATTTCATGAACATGACCAGATTCTGCATTACAATGATTTTCATGAGGCCATCATTATTTAGATAACACTTTCATCAATCATCTATCATATATTCTTGTTCGGATATGAGTGGGTGTGGCATCTATTGACTTTCCATCAGGCAATGGTGTATACTTTACTCACGTGGCATCGCATCAAGTTCTGCTGCTGCTTGTATGGCTGACCGGGGGTGGCCCCCCACTAGTGCCAGCACCCCCTGTTCAAGGTCGATCAGCTCACCAACGAGACCACCTCGGCTATGTCGGCCCAAATTTTCTGGTAAACCTTTGGGGTGGGCTACCCAGGGTCAATTGACCCCATCATGACTCTATCTCCTGCAGGAGGGAGGCATTTGCATCGTCGGAGAATCTCCGAGCTCATTTTCATCCTCCCACTTCGGGTTCCTCTCCTACCTCACTGCTCTCGCTAGCGCCCTCCCCCTCCACATCGTGCTGCCTCGCCTGCTCCATGCCTTCCATGTTATTAATATTTTTTTTCCCAAAATCTCCGTGCAAACTAAGTAATTTGTGCTCTCAATTATTTTTACTGCTGCTAAATCTCTTTCCTACCTCCCACAACAGCCAAACAACCAGACAACACACCTACATACGCTTTTGCTTCCTCTCTGCTCGCTCTCCTCTTCTGGGCATGTATTGATTACCGCTGACCTCCTGAAACGCGGAAAACAACCGTTGCTATGGCAATGCAATGGACGCTGACATTTTACAGCAGAAGGGCAAAAAAATGACCACTAACGCCCATTTCACATCGCTCCCGGTAACGCCCATTTTATAAAGTAGAAAGTTGGGGTTTTGAAAATGGGCGATAATCCGGCGATCTCAATACCCATAATAAACACCAACGCTGGAAATAACGCCCATTCTTGGGCGATCTGCACAATAATGGAAAATCTAGCCCATACAATTCAAGCATAATCTCCTTGCTCTTGTATTCCATGCCTCGACTGATAAAGGCAAGTATTCCATATGCCTTCTTAACCACCTTAGCTACTTGGCCTGCTATCTTCAGGGATATGTGGACCTGCACTCCAAGGTCTCTTTGTTCCTCTACACTTTTCAATGTTGTACCATTTAATGTGCATTCCCTTGCCTTGTTAGACCTCCCCAGCTGCATTACCTCACACTTATCCGATTGAATTCCATTTGCCACTGTTCTGCCCACCTGACCAGTACATTGATATCTTCCTGCAGTCTGCAGCTTTCTTCTTTATTATCAACCACACAGCCTATTTTAGTGTCATCTGCAAACTTCTTAATCATACCCCCAATATTTAAGTCCAAGTCATTGATATATACCACAAAAAGCAAAGGACCCAGCACTGAGCCCTGCAGAACCCCACTCCATACAGCCTTCCAGTCACAAAAACATCCATCAACCATTTCCCTTTGCTTCCTGCCTCTGAGCCAATTTTGGATCCAACTTGCCACTTTTCCCTGGATGCCATGGGCTATTACTTTTGTGACCAGTCTGCTGTGTGGGACTTTATCAAAAGCTTTGCTAAAATCCATATACACTACATCAAACACACTACCCTCATCGACCCTCCTGGTTACCTCCTCGAAAAATTAATTCAAGTTAGTCAGACATGATCTTCCCTTAACAAATCCATGCTGACTGTCCTTGACTAATTCATGTCTTTCCAAATTAAGATTTAACCTGTCCCTCAGGATTTTTTCCAATAATTTTCCACCACCGAGGTTAGGCTGACTGGCTGTAATTACTCGGTCTATCCCTTGCTCCCTTTTTAAACAATGGTTGAACATTAACAGTCCTCCAGTCCTCTGGCCCCATACCTGTAGCCAGAGAAGATTGGAAAATGATGGTCAGAGCCTCTACTATTTCCTCTTTTGCTTCTCTTAACAACCTGGGATACATTTCATCCGAGCCTGGGGATTTATCCACTTTCAAAGCAGCTAAGTCCCTTAATACTTCCTGTCTCACTATGTTTATCTCGTCTAATATTTCACACTCCTCCTCCCTCATTGCAAAGTCTGCATCGTCCCTCTCTTTTGTGAAAACAGATGCAAAGTATTCATTAAGAGTCCTACCCACATCATCCGCCTCCACACACAGATTTCCTTTATGGTCTCTAATAGGTCCCACTCTTTCTCTAGTTAACCTCTTGTTCTGAATGTTTTTATAAAATTTCTTTGGGTTTTCCCTGATTTTACTTGCCAACATTCTTTTATGCTCTCTCTTTGCTTTCCTGATATCTTTTTAAATTGCACCCCTGCATTTCTTATACTCCTCTAGAGTTTCTGCAGTGAGTTCTCAGTATCTGTCATAAGCTTCCCTTTTTTCTTTATCTTACCCTGTATGTCCCTTGACATCCAGGGGGCTCTAGATTTGTTAACCCCACCCTTTTTTTTAAAGGGAACATACTTGCTCTGTATCCTCAGAATCTCCTTCTTGAATGCCCCCACTGCTCTGACTGATTTACCATCAAGTAGCTGTTTCCAGTCCACTTTGGCCAAATCCCATCTCAGCTCAGCAAAATTGGCCTAACCCCAATTGAAAACTTTTATTCCTGGTCCCCCTTTGCCCTTTTCCATAACTACCCTAAATCTTTCCAAATTATGATCACTAGCACCAAAATGCTCTCCCACTGATACCCGTTCCACCTGCCCCTCTTCATCCCCCAAAACCAAGTCCAGAATTGCCCCCTCCCTTGTTGGGCTTGTTACATACTGGCTAAAGTAGTTCTCCTGAATGCATTTTAGGAATTCTGCGCCCTCCATACCATTCACACCAACTTTTTCCCAGTTAATATAAGGGTAGTTGAAATCCCCCACTATTACAGCTTTATAGTTTTTTCACTTCGCAGCAATTTGCCCACATATTTGTTCTTCTGTCTCCCTCTGACCGCTTGGGGGTCTATAGTACACTCCCAGTAGTGTGATAACCCCTTTTTTGTTCTTTAATTCAACCCATATGGCCACGTTTGATGACCCCTCTAATGCATCATCCCTTTAGAACTCAGCAGAGGAGGACAAAGGGTTTGATTAGGGCAGGGAAAATGGAGTATGAGAAGAAGCTTGCAGGGAACATTAAGACGGATTGCAAAAGTTTCTATAGATATGTAAAGAGAAAAAGGTTAGTAAAGGCAAAGGTAGGTCCCCTGCAGTCAGAATCAGGGGAAGTCATAACGGGGAACAAAGAAATGGCGGACCAATTGAACAAGTACTTTGGTTCGGTATTCACGAAGGAGGACACGAACAACCTTCCGGTTATAAAAGGGGTCGGGGGGGTCTAGTAAGGAGGAGGAACTGAGGGAAATCCTTATTAGCCGGGAAATTGTGTTGGGGAAATTGATGGGATTGAAGGCCGATAAATCCCCAGGGCCTGATGGACTGCATCCCAGAGTACTTAAGGAGGTGGCCTTGGAAATAGTGGATGCGTTGACAGTCATTTTACAACATTCCATTGACTCTGGATCAGTTCCTATGGAGTGGAGGGTAGCCAATGTAACCCCACTTTTTAAAAAAGGAGGGAGAGAGAAAACAGGGAATTATAGACCGGTCAGCCTGACATCGGTAGTGGGTAAAATGATGGAATCAATTATTAAGGATGTCATAGCAGTGCATTTGGAAAGAGGTGACATGATAGGTCCAAGTCAGCATGAATTTGTGAAAGGGAAATCATGCTTGACAAATCTTCTGGAATTTTTTGAGGATGTTTCCAGTAGAGTGGATAAGGGAGAACCAGTTGATGTGGTATATTTGGACTTTCAGAAGGCGTTCGACAAGGTCCCACACAAGAGATTGATGTGCAAAGTTAGAGCACATGGGATTGGGGGTAGTGTACTGACATGGATTGAGAACTGGTTGTCAGACAGGAAGCAAAGAGTAGGAGTAAATGGGTACTTTTCAGAATGGCAGGCAGTGACTAGTGGGGTACCGCAAGGTTCTGTGCTGGGGCCCCAGCTGTTTACACTGTACATTAATGATTTAGATGAGGGGATTAAATGTAGTATCTCCAAATTTGCGGATGACACTAAGTTGGGTGGCAGTGTGAGCTGCGAGGAGGATGCTGTGAGGCTGCAGAGCGACTTGGATAGGTTAGGTGAGTGGGCAAATGCATGGCAGATGAAGTATAATGTGGATAAATGTGAGGTTATCCACTTTGGTGGTAAAAACAGAGAGACAGACTATTATCTGAATGGTGACAGATTAGGAAAAGGGGAGGTGCAAAGAGACCTGGGTGTCATGGTACATCAGTCATTGAAGGTTGGCATGCAGGTGCAGCAGGCGGTTAAGAAAGCAAATGGCATGTTGGCCTTCATAGCAAGGGGATTTGAGTACAGAGGCAGGGAGGTGTTGCTACAGTTGTACAGGGCATTGGTGAGGCCACACCTGGAGTATTGTGTACAGTTTTGGTCTCCTAACCTGAGGAAGGACATTCTTGCTATTGAGGGAGTGCAGCGAAGGTTCACCAGACTGATTCCTGGGATGGCGGGACTGACCTATCAAGAAAGACTGGATCAACTGGGCTTGTATTCACTGGAGTTCAGAAGAATGAGAGGGGACCTCATAGAAACATTTAAAATTCTGACGGGGTTAGACAGGTTAGATGCAGGAAGAATGTTCCCAATGTTGGGGAAGTCCAGAACCAGAGGTCACAGTCTAAGGATAAGGGGTAAGCCATTTAGGACCGAGATGCGGAGGAACTTCTTCACCCAGAGAGTGGTGAACCTGTGGAATTCTCTACCACAGAAAGTTGTTGAGGCCAATTCACTAAATATATTCAAAAAGGAGTTAGATGAGGTCCTTACTACTAGGGGGATCAAGGGGTATGGCGAGAAAGCAGGAATGGGGTACTGAAGTTGAATGTTCAGCCATGAACTCATTGAATGGCGGTGCAGGCTAGAAGGGCCGAATGGCCTACTCCTGCACCTATTTTCTATGTTTCTATGTTTCTATGTTTCTCACAGCTGTAATTTTTTCTTTAATCAATACTGTGACCCCCACCCCCCTCCTTTTTTGCCCCCTCTCTATCCCGTCTGAAAACCCTGTAACCAGGAATGTTGAGCTGCCATACCTGCCCTTCTTTCAGCCATGTCTCAGTAACAGCTATAATATCGTACTCCCAAGTGTCAATCTGTGCTCTCAGCTCATCTGTCTTATTTCCTATACTGCTTGCATTCAAGTATATACCATTTAGTATTGCCAAACTCCCCTGTTGCCTATTTTCCAGCCCTTGTTTCCTCTGTCTTCCAAATTCACTTTCTACTTCTCTGCTGCCCAATTCCAACTTTGCTTCTCTCCCCACTGAATCTATTCTCTGGTTCCCATTCCCCTGCAAAGCTAGTTTAAATCCTCTCCATTGGTCGCGGCTTTGTTGAGGTGCAACCTGTCTGGCTTGTACAGGTCCCACCTGCCCCAGAAACAGTCCAAATGCCTCAGGACTCTAAAGCCTTTCCGCCTGCATCATCTGTCCAGCAACGCATTCATCTTCTCTCTCCTCCTATTTCTGTACTCATTCGCATGTGGCATCGGCAGTAATCCCGAGATTACTATCTTTGCAGCCCTGCTTGTTAATCTCTCTCCTAGCTCCCTAAACTCTGCTACAGGACCTCATGCCCCTTTCTACCTATGTCATTGGTACAGATATGGACCACGACTTCTGGCTGTTCTCCCTCTCTCCCTAGAATGTCGTGCAGCCGATCGGTGACATCCTTGACCCTGGCACCAGGGAGGCAACATACCATCCTGGAGTCACATTCGCAGCCACAGAAAAGCTTGTCTGCTCCCCTGACTATTGAATCCTCTGCCACTATTGCTCTTCCATTCTTCTTCCTCCCCCCCCCCTGTGTAGCTGAACCACCCGTGGTGTCGTGGACTTGGCTCTGGCTGCACGCCCCAGAGGCACCATTGCCCTCACCAGTACTCAGAACAGAATACTGGTTGGAGAGTGCGATAGAAACATAGAAACATAGAAGTTAGGTGCAGGAGCAGGCCATTCGGCACTTCAAGCCCGCACTGCCATTCAATAAGATCATGGCTGATCATTCAGCCTCAGTACCCCTTTCCTGCTTTCTCTCCATACCCCTTGATCCCTTTGGCCATAAGGGCCATATCTAAATCCCTGTTGAATATATCTAACGAATTGGCCTCAACAACTCTCTGCGGTAGGGAATTCCACAGGTTAATCACTCTCTGAGTGAAGAAGTTTCTCCTCATCTCGGTCCTAAATAGCTTACCCCTTATTCTTAGACTGCGACCCCTGGTTCTGGAACTCCCCAGCAATGGGAACATTCTTCCTGCATCTAACCTGTCCAATCCTGTCAGAATTTTATGTTTCTATGAGACCCCCTCTCATTCTTCTAAACTCCAGTGGATACAAGCCCAGTTGATCCAGTCTCTCCTCATATGTCAGTCCTGCCATCCTGGGAATCAGTCTGGTGAACCTTCGCTGTACTCCCTCAATAGCAAGAATGTCCTTCCTTAGATTAGGAGAACAAACTGGACACAATATTCCAGGTGTGGCCTCACCAAGGCCCTGTACAACTGCAGTAAGACCTCCCTGCTCCTATACTCAAATCCTCTAGCTATGAAGGCCAACATGCCATTTGCCTTCTTCACTGCCTGCTGTACCTGCATGCCAACCTTCAATGACTGATGTACCATGACACCGAGGTCTCGTTTCACCTCTCCTTTTCCTAATCTGTCACCATTCAGATAATATTCTGTCTTCATGTTTTTGCCACCAAAAGTGGATAGCCTCACATTTATCCACATTATACTGCATCTGCCATGCATTTGCCCACTCACCTAACCTGTCCAAGTCACCCTGCAGCCTCTTAGCATCCTCCTCACAGCTCACACCACCACCAAGCTTTGTGTCATCTGCAAACTTGGAGATATTACATTCAATTCCTTCATCTAAATCGTTGATGTATATTGTAAATAGCTGGGGTCCCAGCACTGCGGCACCCCACTGATCACTGACTGCCATTCTGAAAAGGACCCATTTATTCCGACTCTCTGCTTCCTGTCTGCCAACCAGTTCTCTATCCACGTCAATACATTACTCCCAATACCTGGTGTTTTAATTTTGCACATCAATCTCTTGTGTGGGACCTTGTCAAAAGCCTTTTGAAAGTCCAGATACACCACATCCACTTGTTCTCCCTTGTCCACTCTACTAGTTACATCCTCAAAAAATTCCAGAAGATTTGTCAAACATGATTTCCTTTTCATAAATCCATGCTGACTTGGACTGATCCTGTCACTACTTTCCAAATGCGCTGCTATTACATCTTTAATAATTGATTCCAACATTTTCCCCACCACCGATGTCAGGCTAACCAGTCTATAATTCCATGTTTTCTCTCTCCCTCCTTTTTTAAACAGTGGTGTTACATTACCCTCCAATCCATAGGAACTGATCCAGAGTCAATAGAATGTTGGAAAATGATCACCAATGCATCCACTATTTCTAGGGCCATTTCCTTACGTACTCTGGGATGCAGCCTATCAGGCCCTGGGGATTTATCTGCCCTCAATCCCATCAATTTCCCTAACACAATTTCCTGACTAATAAAGATTTCCTTCAGTTCCTCCTTTTCACTAGACCCTCGACCCCCTAGTATTTCCGGAAGGTTATTTGTGTCTTCCTTAATGAAGACAGGTCCAAGGTATTTGTTCAATTGGTCTGCCATTTCTTTGTTCCCCATTATAAAGTCACCTGATTCTGACTGCAAGGGACCTATATAGATCTTCACTAATCTTTTCCTCTTCACATATCTATAGAAGATTTTGCAGTCAGTTTTTATGTTCCCTGCAAGCTTACCCTCATACTCTATTTTTTCCCTCCTAATTAAATCCTTTGTCCTCCTCTGCTGAATTCTAAATTTCCCCCAGTCCTCAGGTTTGCTGCTTTTTCTGGCCAATTTATATGCCTCTTCCTTGGATTTAACAATATCCCTAATTTCCCTTGTTAGCCATGGTTGAGCTACCTTCCCTGTTTTATTTTTACTCCAGACAGGGATGTACAATTGTTGAAGTTCATCCATGTAATCTATAAATGTCTGCCATTGCCTATCCACTGTCAACCTTTTAAGTATCATTTGCCAGTCTATCCTAGCCAATTCACGTCTCATACCATCGAAGTTACCTTTCCTTAAGTTCAGGACCCTAGTCTCTGAATTAACACTGTCACTCTCCATTTTAATAAAGAATTCTACCATATTATGTTCAGTCTTCCCCAGGAGGCCTCGCACAACAAGATTGCTAATTAGTCCTCTCTCATTACACAATATCCAGTCTAGGATGGCCAGCTCTCTAGTTGATTCCTCGACATATTGGTCTAGAAAACCATCCCTAATACGCTCAAGGAAATCCTCCTCCACCGCATTGCTACCAGCTTGGTTAGCGCAATCTTTATGTAGATTAAAGTCACCCATGATAACTGCTGTACCTTGATTGCACGCATCTCTAATTTCTTGGTTGATGCCATCCCCAACCTCACTACTACTGTTTGGAGGTCTGTACACAACTCCCAGTAGCATTTTCTGCCCTTTGGTATTTTGCAGCTCTACCCATACAGATCCCACATCATCCAAGCTAATGTCCTTTTTAACTATTGCGTTAATTTCCTCTTTAACCAGCAATGCTAGCCCACCTCCTTTTCCTTTCTGTCTATCCTTCCTGAATGTTGAATATCCCTGGATGTTGAATTAATAGCTGCCGGCGCAGTTAATTCATCCACCTTATTATGAATACTCCTTGCATTGAGGCACAGAGCCTTCAGGCTTGTCTTTTAAACACTCTTTGTCCCTTTAGAATTTTGCTGTAATGTGGCCCTTTTTGATTTTTGCCTTGGGTTTCTCTGCCCTTCAATTTTACTAATCTCCTTTCTATCTTTTGCTTCTGCCCCCATTTTATTTCCATCTGTCTCCCTGCATAGATTCCCATCCCCCTGCCATATTAGTTTAACCCCTCATCAACAGCACTAGGAAACACTCCCCTTAGGACATTGCCCAGGTGCAGACCGTCCGGTTGGTACTGGTCCCACCTCCCCCAGAACTGGACTCAGGGGACTGCTGCACTACCTGCCTAGTACTCCTCTTCTGTCTGATGGTCACCCACTTGCTCTCTGCCTGCACACTCTTAAGCTGCGGGGTGACCACCTTCTGAAACGTGCTATCCACAAAATTCTCAGTCTCGCGGATGCACCACAGTGACTCCAGCCACCGCTCAAGCTCCGAAATGCGGAGCTCAAGTAGCTGCAGCTGGAGACACCTTCTGCACACGTGGTCATCCAGGCTGCGTGAAGCATCCACGACTTCCCACATGCCACAGGATGTGCACTCCACGGGACTGAGCTGACCTGCCATGTGTCTACTTATTTGACTGTGAACTAAACTATGAACTATTTGACTCTGAAAAGGACCCGTTTATCCCGACTCTCTGCTTCCTGTCTGCCAACCAGTTCTCTATCCACATCAGTACATTACCCCCAATGCCATGTGCTTTAATTTTGCACATCAATCTCTTGTGTGGGATACTGTCAAAATCCTTTTGAAAGTCCAAATACACCACATCCACTGGTTCTCCCTTGTCCACTCTACCAGTTACATCCTCAAAAAATTATAGAAGATTTGTTAAGCATGATTTCCCTTTCATAAATCTATGCTGACTTGGACCGATCCCGTCACTGCTTTCCAAATGCGCTGCTATTTCATCTTTAATAATTGATTCCAACATTTTCCCCACTACTGATGTCAGGCTAACTGGTCTATAATTACCCGTTTTCTCTCTCCCTCCTTTCTGAAAAAGTGGTGTTACATTAGCTACCCTCCAGTCCATAGGAACTGATCCAGAGTCGATAGACTGTTGGAAAATGATCAGCAATGCATCCACGATTTCTAGGGCTACTTCCTTAAGTACTCTGAGATGCAGACTATCAGGCTCCGGGGATTTATCGGCCTTGAATCCCATCAATTTCCCGAACACAATTTCCCGCCTAATAAGGATTTCCTTCAGTTCCTCCTTCTCACTAGACCCTCGGTCCCCTAGTATTTCCGGAAGGTTATTTGTGTCTTCCTTCGTGAAGACAGAACCAAAGTATTTGTTTAAATGGTCCGCCATTTCTTTGTTCCCCATTACAAATTCACCTGAATCTGACTGCAAGGGACCTATGTTTGTCTTCACTAATCTTTTTCTCTTCACATAGCTATAGAAGCTTTTGCAGTCAGTTTTTATGTTCCCAGCAAGCTTCCTCTCATACTCTATTTTCCCTCTCCTAAAACTAAAAATCATGGTTTAAAAACTAGTATTAAAACACTCTACCTAAATGTGTGCAGCATTCGAAATAAAGTAAATGAGTTGACGGCACAAATCATTACAAATGGGTATGATTTGGTGGCCATTACAGAAACGTGGTTGCAGGGTGGCCAAGACTGGGAATTAAACATACAGGGGTATCTGACAATTTGGAAAGATAGACAAGAAGGGAAAGGAGGTGGGGTAGCTCTGTTAATAAAGGATGATATCAGGGCAGTTGTGAGAGACGATATTGGCTCTAATGAACAAAATGTTGAATCATTGTGGGTGGAGATTAGAGATAGTAAGGGGAAAAAGTCACTAGTGGGTGTAGTTTATAGGCCCCCAAATAATAACTTCACGGTGGGAGGGCAATAATCAAGGGAATAATGGAGGCATGTGAAAAAGGAACGGCAGTAATCATGGGGGATTTTAACCTACATATCGATTGGTCAAATCAAATCGCACGGGGTAGCCTAGAGGAGGAATTCATAGAATGCATAGAATGCATACGGGATTGTTTCTTAGAACAGTATGTTACAGAACCTACAAGGGAGCAAGCTATCTTAGATCTGGTCCTGTGTAATGAGACAGGAATAATAAACAATCTCCTCGTAAATGATCCTCTCGGAATGAGTGATCACAGTATGGTTGAATTTGTAATACAGATTGAGGATGAGGAAGTTGTATCTCAAACGAGCATACTATGCTTAAACAAAGGGGACTACAGTGGGATGAGGGCAGAGTTGGCTAAAGTAGACTGGAAACACAGACTAAACAGTGGCACAATTGAGGAACAGTGGAGGACTTTTAAGGAGCTCTTTCATAGTGCTCAACAAAAATATATTCCAGTGAAAAAGAAGGGCGGTGTGAAAAAGAAACCAGCCGTGGATAACCAAGGAAATAAAGGAGAGTATCAAATTAAAAACCAATGCGTATAAGGTGGCCAAGGTTAGTGGGAAAATAGAAGATTGGGAAAATTTTAAACGACAGCAAAGAATGACGAATAAAGCAATGAAGAAAGGAAAGATAGATTACGAAGGTAAACTTGCGCAAAACATAAAAACGGATAGTAAAAGCTTTTACAGATATATAAAACGGAAAAGAGTGACTAAAGTAAATGTTGGTACCTTAGAAGATGAGAAGGGGGATTTAATAATGGGAAATGTGGAAATGGCTGAGACCTTAAACAATTATTTTGCTTCAGTCTTCACAGTGGAAGACACAAAAACCATGCCAAAAATTGCTGGTCACAGGAATGTGGGAAGGGAGGACCTTGAGACAATCACTATCACTAGGGGGGTAGTGCTGGACAGACTAATGGGATTGAAGGTAGACAAGTCCCCTGGTCCTGATGAAATGCATCCCAGGGTATTAAAAGAGATGGCGGAAGTTATAGCAGATGCATTTGTTATAATCGACCAAAATTCTCTGGACTCTGGGGAGGTACCAGCGGATTGGAAAGCAGCTAATGTAACGCCTCTGTTTAAAAAAAGGGGGCAGACAAAAGGCAGGTAACTATAGGCCGGTTAGTTTAACATCTGTAGTGGGAAAAATGCTTGAAACTATCATTAAGGAAGAAATAGTGGGACATCTAGATAGGAATAATGCAATCAAGCAGACGCATCATGGATTCATGAAGGGGAAATCATGTTTAACTAATTTACTGGAATTCTTGGAGGATATAACGGTGGATAGAGGTGTACCGATGGATGTGGTGTATTTAGATTTTCAAAAGGCATTCGATAAGGTGCCACACAAAAGGTTACTGCAGAAGATAAAGGTACACGGAGTCAGAGGAAATGTATTCGTATGGATAGAGAATTGGCTGGTGAACAGAAAGCAGAGAGTCGGGATAAATGGGTCCTTTTCGGGTTGGAAATCGGTGGTTAGTGGTGTGCCACAGGGATCGGTGCTGGGACCACAACTGTTTACAATATACATAGATGACCTGGAAGAGGGGACAGAGTGTAGTGTAACAAAATTTGCAGATGGCACAAAGATTAGTGGGAAAGCGAGTTGTGTAGAGGACACAGAGATGTTGCAAAGAGATTTGGATAGGTTAAGCGAATGGGCTAAGGTTTGGCAGATGGAATACAATGTCGGAAAGTGTGAGGTCATCCACCTTGGGGAAAAAAAACAGTAAAAGGGAATATTATTTGAATGGGGAGAAATTACAACATGCTGCGGTGCAGAGGGACCTGGGGGTCCTTGTGCATGAATCCCAAAAAGTTAGTTTGCAGGTGCAGCAGGTAATCAGGAAGGCGAATGGAATGTTGGCCTTCATTGCGAGAGGGATGGAGTACAAAAGCAGGGAGGTCCTTCTGCAACTGTATAGGGTATTGGTGAGGCCGCACCTGGAGTACTGCGTGCAGTTTTGGTCACCTTACTTAAGGAAGGATATACTAGCTTTGGAGGGGTACAGAGACGATTCACTCGGCTGATTCCGGAGATGAGGGGGTTACCTTATGATGATAGATTGAGTAAACTGGGTCTTTACTCATTGGAGTTCAGAAGGATGAGGGGTGTCTTATAGAAACATTTAAAATAATGAAAGGGATAGATAAGATAGAGGTGGAGAGGTTGTTTCCACTGGTAGGGGAGACTAGAACTAGGGGTCACAGCCTCAAAATACGGGGGAGCCAATTTAAAACCGAGTTGAGAAGGAATTTGTTCTCCCAGAGGGTTGTGAATCTGTGGAATTCTCTGCCCAAGGAAGCAGTTGAGGCTAGCTCATTGAATGTATTCAAGTCACAGATAGATAGATTTTTAACCAATAAGGGAATTAAGGGTTACGGGGAGCGGGCGGGTAAGTGGAGCTGAGTCCACGGCCAGATCAGCCATGATCTTGTTAAATGGCGGAGCAGGCTCGAGGGGCTAGATGGCCTACTCCTGTTCCTAATTCTTATGTTCTTATGTTCTTATGTTCTAATTAAACCCTTTGTCCTCCTCTGCTGTATTATAAAATTCTCCCAGTCCTGAGGGTTGCTGCTTTTTCTGGTCAATTTATATGCCTCTTCCTTGGATTTAACACTATCCTTAATTTCCCTTGTTAGCCACGGTTGAGCATCCTTCCCCATTTTATTTTTATTCCAGACAGGGATGCACATCCCACATACTTCGTCTTCATCCTCAGGTTCAATTGCCTCCTCTGCTCACTCATCGTGATCCTCGCTGGATCGGTTGTCCTCTCCTGACTCTGCCATGTGGTGAGTCAGAGATCATTTGTACATTCGCTGAAGGTGCCCCATTGCTCCACAGCCCTTGCACACATTGGGCTTGAATTGAGATTGATGAGCTCTATGGCTGCCCCCGCAACGCCAACATGATGCTAATTGATACGCATTCATGCCCCACGGCGGACTCTGAGTCATTCTAGGCCTAGGTCTGGCCTGCAACCGTGTGGGTCGTGCCCTGTGCCGTTCTGCCTACTGTAAACATTATTTTGTGCACGGTGCTCGCCGATGAGCTTCGATTCTGTGAAGATATTTGTTTCATGTTATCGCTCGTGGATATGAAAGCTTGGGCTATCGTGATGGCCTTGCTCAGATCTAGGGATTCGGCAGACAGCAGTTTGCGAAGGATGACCTCGTGGCCAATTCCAAGCACGAAAAATTCCCGCAACATTTCCCCCAAGGATCCTGCAAAGTAGCACTGCCCCGCAAGCCGTCTTAGGTCAGCAACAAAACTCGTTCAACTGTTCTGGCCCTTGGAGTGACAGTGCATGTAAAAGCGGTACCTGGCCATCAGGATGCTCTCCTTTGGCTTGAGATGTTCCTGAGCCAGCGTACACAGTTCTGCGTGAGATTTGTCTGTTATTTTGACCGGTGCCAGTAATTTCTTTCGGAGGTCATATACCGATGACCCACATACGGTGAGGAGGATCGCCCTGTGCTTGGCCTCTGTCTCAGCCTTGTCCAATTCGTTGGCCACAAAGTACTGTCGAGGTGCTCAACGAAGGCTTCCCAATCATCACCCTCAACAAATCTCTCAAGAATTTACGCGTGAAAGTTCGTGATCCGTTACTCGTCGCCAATTTGTTATGTTCAGAATAAATCCACAGGACTATAACGCAAGCTCAAACTGTTGTTACCTTGGTCTCTTTATTTCAGACTCTAGAGGGAGGAAGCAGCATGGTGAGTCACCTTTTATACCTGCTTGTCCCAGGGTGCACAGGCTTACAGGTGTGGCCCCTGGTGGCAAGTCTTACATTTGGGTAAGGGCTACATTCATACATAACATAATAGATATAAAAGTTGAACTTCTGATTGGCGAAGTTCATATACAAATGCTTGTTTGTACTACATTCCCACGTGCACTATTTCTATGCCATCATTAACTCATAGGTTGAGACCTGTTTAAAAATAGCACGTACAGAATTGTAATCCATGATCGCCATTGATCGGACGTTCTATCCGAAAAGATTTCAGGTTCAAAATGTATTCATATATATCTGCACATTATTCATATTTTCATTACAATATTTATAGTCATATGCCCTGACTATTGACCACATGTGGGAAGTGATGAACACATTTGACCTGTTGCATTAAGTACAATTACGACTGGAGAAGGTTTCTTACACTTCAGGGTAGAGTGGTCAATTTGCATTTTCACTTGAAAGTAAATCATGTGGAATATGTTATAGCCTTTTAGAAATTTTAAGATGCAACAAAATTCTGCCAGCATTATGTAGTCCATGAATCGCAAGTCAGAGCTCAAATATTTTCCAAAGAGGTTGAAAGCATGTAGTATTCCTCTAATCCTGCCTAGAAAAAAGTAGTCGGTACAACCATTTTTCAAATGATTTCAAGTAACTACATTCAACATTGTTGAAATATTTCAACTGTGGTCCCTGATTTTACATGATACTGCTATTGTCAAAATTAAATAAATGCAAAGAGCCAAAATTTCAGAGTTTGTACCACATCTCCAGTAATGACTCCGCCTCCCACCCCTGCACGGTTATCCCATGGTTCGAATCTTGGTCCCCTCCATTCCCTGTTGTCCCTCCATTACATTATCCATAGGCATTGGGTCAGTTTGGATGCTGATATGTGATCCAGCTCTACCTCTTCATCACCAACTTCGGCTACACAATTTTCTCTGCGTTGTTTTCCAACTTTATATCATGGTGAGCCAAAACTTTCTCAATAAGTACTGGCAAGTCTGAAGCCAGAAAAAATCCATCCCCATGCCGCCAACTCCAGCTGTTTCCCCAGCTGCTTGTGCTGAATCTCCTGATGTGCAACCTCAGTTGCCCAGAGTCACAGAATGTGAGAGCATGGAAGGATGCCTTTTAACCGATTGCACTTATGCTGGCTCTCTGAAAGAGCTATTCACTTAGTCCCATTTCCCTGCTCTTTCTCCATGCTCTTTTAAAGGTTTTATTTTCATATATTTAACCACTTTCTATTTAAAAGCTATTATGGATTCTTTATATATAAAAAAAATTCCTAAACTTTTGATAATGATTCTAAATTTATGCACCCTAATTATCCATCAATGGAAATCATTTTTCCTGATTAAATTTATTTTTGAAATCATGCAGGATTTTAAAAATATGAAAACACATCAGATCTCCTCTTCCTAGTTTCTGTAGTCTCTGCTCATGACTCAAGTCTCTCATCCCTAGTATCATAATGAATATCTTCTCCACTCTCTCCATGACCTTGACTTCCTTCCCAAAACTGGACACAATGTCCCCAAACATCTGCCGTAACAGTGGTGCAGCAGGACTTCTCCTTCACTGGCCAGTTTATATGCTTGACCCTGTTGGAATTCCCCAGGTCAGGCAATTGGAATAACGTTAGTGCAGCCAGGGTGCCCAGGTAAGGAGCAGCAGGAAATCATACTGTTGACCAGCGATTGAGACCCAATCCCAGCAGGGTCAGCTGAAGAAGAAGCAAGTAATTATCAAGAATTGGTTCTTTTTCAGTAAAGCTGCTCTCCTTACAGCAGGCGATGGCTTGGTGACCAGCTGTTGTAAAGAAATCGACTTTTCTGAACTTGGTGATCTCTTTCAGCCAGCTTGATGGTGCATCAGGGACACCAAAGGTGGGACTGTCATCCTGCCAGACCTTCCTTGTTCTCTGCCATCATCTGGAAAGGGAAGGCGGACACGGGAACTGCCCACCTCTGCTCCCAAAGGAAACACTGGCACTTCAAGAACGCAGTGAAGATCTGTCGTACACAGGTTCTTCCCCAATTTCTGTTGCTTCTAGCTCCCACCTGCCCTAATGATGTTCTCATTGAAACAATAACCCTGTAGAAATCAGGGCCAATATTGTTACTTGGGCCTAACCAGTTTGAGCTCTTATATGTTTTTTTTAATAGCTTCATCAACTTATACTCTCACTTTTAAAGAGTTGTGTATCTGAATCCCTAAGTCTCTCTGCTCCTCTACTTCGTTTACAGTTTTACCATTTAATGTATATGTCCTCTCCTTATTCTGTCTCCCAAAATGTAGCAATATGTCCCTGCATTAAAAGTCATCTTACTTCTATCTGCCTGATTTATTCACATACTTATATTCTGCTGAAGTCATTAACTGTCCTCTTCACAGTTAACCACGATCCCTATTTTGTGTCTTCTGATATCATGCCCCCGTACTTAAGTTCAGATAATTTACATATATTGAGACACTGAGGGAAAGCACCCTTTCTATCCCTCCAGTCCATAAAAAAATTCAGTCACCACTACTCTCTGTTTTCTGTCCTTTCACTGACTACTCTTTCTTCAACTATTCTTTTATTTTTTATGTTTATAAAATCATGTGTTGCTGAGAGATGGCGAGTGCTGAGCTGGAGATGAGGATGATGCTGGACCCAGGTGAATGGTCCAAATGGTACAGTTGGTTCTATCTTCTCTTACTCAGCACTATGCGGGCCGACATCACCAGCGGAGGTGTCCAAATGGAATTACAGAGGTAGGTCAGTGCGGGAACCTGCGCAGAGAGTGGGGTGCATGGGAGGGGAAGGAAAAGACTTGGAGACACACAGAGGGAGGCAGCATGTGTGGTGGAGAGAAAGAGATGAGGAAGGGGAGAGAGATGAGGAGGGGGAGAGAGTTGAGGAGGGGAGAGATATGAGATGGGGATGGGAGAGATGCAGGAGGGGAAAAGATGGAGGAGGGGAAAGAGAGAGATGAGGAGGGGTGACGGAATGGGTGAAAGTGAGGGTGGAAGGGTGGAGAGGGACGGTGGCACAGAGAGAGAGAGAGATTGCGTGGGGGAGCGAAAGCCTTTTTTTATCCTCAGGATAGGGGTGTTGCCTGAAAAGCTGATATTTATTGCTCATCCCTAGTTGCCCCGAGAAGTTGGTGGTGAGCTGCCTTCTTGAACACTGCTGTCCGGGTGCCACAATGCTGCAATACTGTTAGGTAGGGAGTGTCAGGATTTTGACCCAGTGACAATGAAGGAACAGCAATATATCCCCAAGTAAGGATGGTGTGTGACTTGGAAAGAACTTGGAGATAATGCTGTTCCCATGCACCTATTGCTCTTGTTCTATGTGGTGGAGATTGCAGGTTTGAGAGGTGCTGCTAAAGAATGCTTTGGTGACGTGCTGCAGTGCATCCTGTAGATAGTACACATTGTATTAGAATTATGAAGAGGTTCAATCAGGTAGACATAGAGAAGATATTTTTATCTTCTGTGGGAAATAGTGTTCCACAGGGATTGGTGCTGGGACCACAGATGTGGCTCTTACAGCTAAAGGGATCAAAGGGTATGGAGAGAAAGCACAATGGGATACTGAAGTTGCATGATCAGCCATAATCATATTGAATGGTGGTGCAGCCTCGAAGGGCCGAATGGCCTACTCCTGCACCTATTTTCTATGTTTCTATGTTTCTACATGACGCAGGAGCTGGAGGAGTCTTCGAAAGGCCTCACCTGCATCAACACGCACAAAGGTCATGTTTATCTATAACCGCAGCCCGTTCGGGATTCGGTCGGCCACGGCAATCTTCCAACGGAACATGGAGAGCCTGCTAAAGTCGTTTCCTTGCACCATGGTTTTCCAGGACGACATACTGGTTACAGGTCGGGACACCATTGAGCACTTGAAGAATCTGGAAGAGGTTCTTAGTCGGTTGGGTCACGTGGGGCTCAGGTTGAAATGGTCGAAGTGCGTTTTCCTGGTGCAGGATGTCGAGTTCTTGGGAAGAAGAATCTAAGCAGATGGCATCAGACCCACCGACGCCAAGATGGAGGCCATCAAGAATGCACCGAGACCACAGAACTTGATGGAGCTGCGGTCGTTCCTGGGACTCCATAACTATTTTGATAATTTCCTACCTGGGTTAAGCACTGTGCTAGAACCCCTACCTGCATTACTGCGCAAGGGAGACGACTGGGTATGGGGGAATTCACAAGAGGCTGCCTTTAAGAAAGCCAGAAATCTGTTCTGTTCAAACAAACTGCTTGTCCTGTATAACCGTTGTAAATGATTAGTGCTAGCTTGCGATGCATCGTCATACGGGTTCGGGGGTGTGTTACAACAGGCTAATGAATCTGGGATTTTGCAACCGGTCGCTTATGTGTCCAGAAGTTTGTCCAAGGCCGAAAGGGCCTACAGCATGATTGAAAAAGAGGCTCTGGTGGCATTTACAGGGTGAAAAAAATGCACCAGTACTTGCTCAAACTTCAAGTTTGAGCTTGAAACTGACCACAAGCCGCTCATATCGCTGATCTCTGAGAGTAAAGGGATTAATACCAATGCCTCTGTCCGCATCCAAAGATGGGCGCTCATGCTGTTGGCATACAACCATGTAATCCGCCACAGACCGGGCACAGAGAACTGCGCAATGCTCTTAGTCGGCTGCCATTGCCCACCACCGGGATGGAAATGGCACAGCCAGCGGACTTGCTCATGGTCATGGAGGCATTCGAGAACAGAAGTCCCTCGCTTTGGCCCATCAGATCAGGACCTGGACCAGCCAGGATTCTTTACTGTCCTTGGTAAAAAACTGTGTCCACCATGGGAGCTGGTCCGGTGTCCCAGTGGAGATGCAGGAGGCGATTAAGCCGTTGCACAGACGCAAAGACGAGTTGTTCATGCAGGCGGACTGTCTATTGTGGGGCAATCGTGTGGTCTTGCTCTTGCCCAAGAAAGGCAGAGATACGTTCATATGTGAACTGCACAGCACCCACCCAGGCATCGTAATGATGAAAGCCATAGCCAGATCCCATGTGTGGTGGCCTGGCATCGACTCAGATTTAGAGTCATGCATGCACCAGTGCAACACTTGCTCTCAGCTGAGCAATGCACCCAGAGAGGCACCGCTAAGTTTTGGTCGTGGCCTTCCAAACCGTGGTCGAGGATCCACGTAGACTATGCGGGCCTATTCTTAGGAAAAATGTTTTTGGTTGTTGTGGACGCTTACTCAAAATGGATTGAATGTGCAATAATGTCTGTAAGCACGCCCACAGCCACCATTCAAAACCTACGAGCCATGTTTGTCACGCACGGCCTGCCTGATGTCCTAGTCAGCAACAATGGGCTGTACTTCACCAGTGCCGATTTCAAGGAATTCATGACCTGCAATTGGATCAAGCACATCACACCTGCCCCGTTTAAGCCCGCATCCAACAGTCAGGTAGAACAGGCAGTTCAGACCATCAAGCAAAGCTTGAAACATGTGTCGGAAGGCTCCCTGCAGACACGGCTGTCCCGAGTGCTGCTAAGCTACCGCACCAGACCCCACTCACTCACCGGGGTTCCCCCAGCTGAGCTGCTCATGAAAAGGGCGCTCAAACCAAGGCTCTCTCTTGTCCACCCTGATCTCCATGATCACGTGGAGGGCAAACGGCACCAACGAAGTGTGTACCATGACTACGCAAATTTGTCACGTGATATTGAGATCAATGATCCTGTATTTGTGCTCAATTATGGACATGGTCCCAAATGGCTCGCTGGCATGGTCACAGCCAAAGAGGGGAGTAGGGTGTTTCAGGTCAAGTTGGCCAATGGACAAACGCACAGAAAACACCTGGACCAAATCAAATTGCGGTTCACCAACAGCTACGAGCAACCCGAAGAAGACACCACCAACTTTGATCCTCCAACACACACACAAGTGGCAACTGACATCATGGTTGACCATGAAGCTGAACTCATCATCCCCAGCAGCCCAACTAGGGAGCGAAAAGCCCCAGATCGTCTCACCTTGTAAATAAGTATACTGTTGACTTCATGGGGGAGTGATGTTATTTATTTAACTCCTTGTAACCTGTATGACACCTGACCACCAGAGGGCCCACCTGTTGGAGTCCCAAGGGATCCCACATCCCTTGGGAGCACGGTATATAAGCAGGCCACCCACGAGGTACCTGCACTCTGGAGTCTTATTAAAGGAGCTAAAGTCACACTTGCTCAATGTACACAGTATTCTGTTTCATCCTTTATTATGAGTGTATCAGGATAGATGCCAGTGTTGTAGCTGTACTGGAACAGCTTGACTAGAGGCGTGGCTAATTCTGGAGCACAAGTCTTCAGCATGACAGTCGGGATGTTGTTGGACCCATAACCTTTGCTGTATCCAGTGTGCTCAGCTGTTTCTTGAAATCACATGGAGTGAATCGAATTGGCTGCAGACTGGCTTCTGTGATGGTGGGAACCTGAGGAGGAGGCCAATATGGTTCATCCAATCAGCTCTTCTGGCTGAAGATGGTTGCTAATGCTTCAGTCTTGTCTTTTGTACTCATGTGCTGGGCTCCGCCATCATTTAGGATGGGGATATTCATGGAGCCTCCTCCTCCTGTTAGTTGTGGCAGGACTGCAGAGCTTTGATCTGATCTGTTGGTTGTGGGATCATTTAGCTCTGTCTATCGCATGCTGCTTCCGCTGTTTAGCATGCGTGTAGTCTGGTGTTGCAGCTTCCCCAGGTTGGCACCTCAATTTTAGGTATGATTGGTGCTGCTCCTGGCATGCTTTTCTACACTCCATATTGAACCAGATTTGGTCTCCTGGCTTGATGGTAATGGTAGAGTGAAGGATATACTGGTCTATGAGGTTGCAGATTGTGGTGGAATACAGTTTTGCTGCTGCTGATGGCCCACAGCACGACATGGATGCCCAATTTTGAGCTGCTAGTTCTGTTCTGAATCTATCCCATTTAGCACGATGGTAGTGCCACACACACGATGGAGGATGTCCTCAGTGTGAAGATGGGACTTCGTCTCCACAATGACTGTTTGGTGGTCACTGCTACCAATGCTGTCATGGACAGATGCATCTGTGAGAGGTAGATTGATGAGGACTAGGCCAAGTAGGTTTTCCGCTCGTGTTGGTTCACTCACCACATGCTGGAGGCCCAGTATGGCAGCTATGACCTTCATGATGCAGCCAGCTCAGTCAGTAGTGGTGCTACTGAGCCACTCTTGGTGATGGACATTGAAATCCCCCACCCAGAGTACATTCTGTGCCCTTGGAGTTCGGAGCAGCGCGAGTCCGGGGAACTCGGGAGGCCTATAAATTCCCATCAATCATTGGAGAGGCGGGAGTGCGGAGCAATGCAAGTCCCGGGAGTTCGGGAGGCCTATAAAGGCCCATCAGTCGTCGGAGAGGCGGGAGTTCGGAGCAACGCGAGTCCGGGGAGTTTGGAAGGCCTATAAAGGCCCATCAGTCATCGGAGAGGCTAGCTGGTGCAGCTGCAGTGCAGAAGATAAACAAAGAAGTAGAAAGAAATCGAAAGGCGACGTCACAGCCAAGGGAGTAAGTGAGTGGCTGGTGATCGGTGAGTAGTTTTTCTTTTTCTTTTCCCTATCAGCAGGTAACCATTATCATTGTTGTTGCCAAATTAAGTTAATCTAAAGGTTAGGTCATGGCAGGAGAGCTCGGACATGTGTTATGCTCCTCCTGTGCTATCTGATGACGACATGTGCAGGAAGTGTATCCGCCTGCAGCATCTGACAGACCGCATTGCGGCACTGGAGCTGCGGGTGGATTTACTCTGGAGCATCCGTGATGCTGAGGATGTCGTGAATAGCACGTTTAGTGAGTTGGCTACACCGCAGGTAAAGGGTACACAGCCAGATAGGAGATGGGTGACCATCAGGCAGAGCAGTGGAAGGAAGGTAGTGCAGGGGTCCCTTGCGGTCATCCCCCTGCAAAACACATGTGCCACTTTGGGTACTGTTGAGGGGGATGACTCATCAGGGGAGAGGAGCAGCAGCCAAGTCCATGGCACTGTGGGTGGCTCTGCTACACAGGAGGGCAGGAAAAAGAGTGGGAGAGCTATAGTGGTAGGGGATTCTATTGTAAGGGGAATAGAAAGACGTTTCTGCAGCCGCAACCGAGACTCCAGGATGGTATGTTGCCTCCCTGGTGCAAGTTGTCGTGGTGCATATAGGTACCAACGATATAGGTAAAAAATGGGATGTGGTCCTACAAGCTGAATTTAGGGAGATTGGAGTTAAATTAAAAAGTAGGACCTCAAAGGTAGTAATCTCAGGATTGCTACCAGTGCCACGTGCTAGTCAGAGTAGGAATCGCAGGATAGCTCAGATTAATACGTGGCTTGAGGAATGGTGCAGAGGGAGGGATTCAAATTCCTGGGACATTGGAACCGGTTCTGGGGGAGGTGGGACCAGTACAAACCGGACGGTCTGCACCCGGGCAGAACCGGAACCAATGTTCTAGGGGGAGTGTTTGCTAGTGCTGTTGGGGAGGGGTTACACTAATATGGCAGGGGGATGGGAACCTATGCAGGGAGACAGAGGGAAGTAAAATAGGGGCAGAAGCAAAAGATAGAAAGAAGAAAAGTAAATTGAAGGGCAGAGAAACCCAAGGCAAAAATCAAAAAGGGCCACATTGCAGCAAAATTTTAAAAGGGCAAAGTGTGTTAAAAAGACAAGCCTGAAGGCTCTGTGCCTCAATGCGAGGAGTATTCGTAATAAGATGGACAAATTAACTGCACAGGCAGCAATTAATGAATATGATATAATTGGCATCACGGAGACATGGTTCCAGGGTGACCAAGGCTGGGAACTCAACATCCAGGGGTATTCAACGTTCAGGAAGGATAGATAGAAAGGAAAAGGAGGTGGGGTAGTATTGCTGGATAAAGAGGAAATTAACGCAATAGTAAGGAAGGACATTAGCTTGGATGATGTGGAATCTGTATGGGTGTAGCTGCGGAATACCAAAGGGCAGAAAATGCTAGTGGAAGTTGTGTACAGACCACCAAACAGTAGTAGTGAGGTTGGGGACAGCATCAAACAAGAAATTAGGGATGCGTGCAATAAAGGTACAGCAGTTATCATGGGCGGCTTTAATCTACATATAGATTGGGCTAACATATAGATTGGGCTAACAATGCGATGGAGGAGGATTTCCTTGAGCGTATTAGGGATGGTTTTCTAGACCAATATGTCGAGGAACCAACTAGAGGGCTGGCCATCCCCGATTTGGTGAAGTGTAATGAGAAAGGACTAATTAGCAATCTTGTTGTGCGAGGCACCTTGGGGAAGAGTGACCATAATATGGTAGAATTCTTTATTAAGATGGAGAGTGACACAGTTAATTCAGAGACTAAGGTCCTAAACTGAAGGAAAGGTAACTTCGATGGTATGAGACGTGAATTGGCTAGAATAGACTGGCAAATGATATGTAAAGAGTTGACGGTGGATAGGCAATGGCAAACATTTAAAGATCACATGGATGAACTTCAACAATTGTACATCCCTGTTTGGAGTAAAAATAAAACGGGGAAGGTGGCTCAACCGTGGCTAACAAGAGAAATTAAGGATAGTGTTAAATCCAAGGAAGAGGCATATAAATTGGCCAGAAAAAGCAGCAAACCTGAGGACTGGGAGAAATTTAGAATTCAGCAGAGGAGGACAAAGGGTTTAATTAGGAGGGAGGAAATAGAGTATGAGAGGAAGCTTGTCGGGAACATAAAAACTGACTGCAAAAGCTTCTATAGTTATGTGAAGAGAAAAGGATTAGTGAAGACAAACGTAGGTCCCTTGCAGTCAGATTCAGGTGAATTTATAATGGGGAACAAAGAAATGGCAGACCAGTGGAACAAATAGTTTGGTTCTGTCTTCACGAAGGAATTCACAAATAACCTTCCGGAAATACTAGGGGACCAAGGGCCTAGTGAGACGGAGGAACTGAAGGATATCCTTATTAGGCGGGAAATTGTGTTAGGGAAATTGATGGAATTGAAAGCCGATAAATCCCTAGGGCCTGATAGTCTGCATCCCAGAGTACTTAAGGAAGTAGCCCTAGAAATAGTGGATGCATTGGTGATCATTTTCCAACAGTCTATCGACTCTGGATCAGTTCCTATGGACTGGAGGGTAGCTAACATAACACCACATTTTAAAAAAGGAGGGAGAGAGAAAACGGGTAATTATAGACCAGTTCGCCTGACTTCAGTAGTGGGGAAAATGTTGGAATCAATTATTAAAGATGAAATAACAGCGCTTTTGGGAAGCAGTGACAGGATTGGTCCAAGTCAACATGGATTTATGAAAGGGAAATCATGCTTGACAAATCTTCTGGAATTTTTTGAGGATGTAACTAATAGAGTGGACAAGAGAGAACCAGTGGATGTGGTGTATTTGGACTTTCAAAAGGCTTTTGACAAGGTCCCAGACAAGAGATTGGTGTGCAAAATTAAAGCACATGGTATTGGGGGTAATGTACTGACGTGGATAGAGAACTGGTTGGCAGACAGGAAGCAGAGAGTCGGGACAAACGGGTCCTTTTCAGAATGGCAGGCAGTGACTAATGGGGTGCCACAGGGCTCAGTGCTGGGACCCCAGCTATTTACAATATACATTAATGATTTAGATGAAGGAATTGAGTGTAAGATCTCCAAGTTTGCAGATGACACTAAACTGGGTGGTGGTGTGAGCTGTGAGGAGGACGCTAAGAGGCTGCAGGGTGACTTGGATAGGTTAGGTGAGCGGGCAAATGCATGGCAGATACAGTATAATGTGGATAAATGTGAGGTTATCCACTTTGGGGGCAAAAACACGAAGGCAGAATATTATCTGAATGGCGGTAGATTAGGAAATGGGGAGGTGCAACGAGACCTGGGTGTCATGGTACATCAGTCATTGAAAGTTAGTATGCAGGTACAGTAGGCGGTGAAGAAGGCAAATGGTATGTTGGCCTTCATAGCTAGGGGTTTTGAGTATAGGAGCAGGGAGGTATTACTACAGTTGTACAGGGCCTTGGTGAGGCCTCACCTGGAACATTGTGTTCAGTTTTGGTCTCCTAATCTGAGAAAGGACGTTCTTGCTATTGAGTGAGTACAGCGAAGGTTCACCAGACTGATTCCCGGGATGGCAGGACTGACATATGAGGAGAGACTGGATCGACTGGACCTTTATTCACTGGAGTTTAGAAGGATGAGAGGGGATCTCATAGAAACATATAAAATTCTGACGGGACTGGACAGGTTAGATGCAGGAAGAATGTTCCTGATGTTGGGGAAGTCCAGAACCAGGTGACACAGTCTAAGGATAAGGGGTAAGCCATTTAGGACTGAGATGAGGAGAAACTTCTTCATTCAGAGTTGTTAACCTGTGGAATTCCCTACCGCAGAGAGTTATTGGTACCAGTTCGTTGGATATATTCAAGAGGGAGTTAGATATGGCCCTTACGGCTAAAGGGATCAAGGAGTATGGAGAGAAAGCAGTAAAGGTGTACTGAGGTGAATGATCAGTGATGATCTTATTGAATGGTGATGCAGGCTCGAAGGGCTGAATGGCCTGTTCCTGCAGTTATTTTCTATGTTTCTATGCTACCCTCAGTGCTTCTTCCAAATGGTGTTCAGCATGGAGGAGTACTGATTCATCAGCTGAGGGGGGGCAGTAGATGGTAATCAGCAGGAGGCTTACTTGCCCATGCTTGACCTGAAACCATGAGACTTCATGGGGTCCGGAGTCAATGTTGAGGACTCCCAGGACCATTCCCTCCCGACTGTATACCATTGTGTCGCCACCCCTGGTGGGTCTGCCTGCCGGTAGGGCAGGACATACCCAGAGTTGGTGATGGAGGCGCCTGGCTGAAAGGTATGATTCTGTGAGTATGACTATGTCAGGCTATTGCTTGACTAGTCTATGGGACAGCTCTTCCAATTTTGGCACAAGGCCCCCGATGTTCATGAGGTGGATTTTGCAGGGCCGACTGGACTGGGTGTGCCGTTGTCGTATCCATAGCTGGTGCCAAGTTCGATGCCGGGTGGTCCGTCCGGTTTTATTCTTGTTATTGTTTTTTGTTGCATTTTTTTTAACAACTGCGTGGCTTGCTAGACCATTTCAGAAGGCAGTTAAGAATCAACCACATTGCTGTGGGTCTGGAGTCACATATAGGCCAGACCAGGTAAGGACGGCAGATTTCCCTAAAGGACATTAGTGAACCAGATGGGATTTACGACAATCCATTACTGATACTGGCTTTTTCTTCCAGATTTATTTAATTAACTGAATTGGACATCAAACACAGCTAAATGACATATCTTCCAATTAACCGTGAGCGAGGCCACAGGAGATTTATTAGTGTTATAACTAGCTTAACATGTGATTGTACACACTTCACTGCAAAGTGTATGTATCTGAAACATTTCTGATGCTAATCATACGATTCTCTCAGTTGGTACCTTAAATATATATAATATATACTATATAGGAAGATTTAGAATGTAAAACACTTGCAGTCCATTTTCACATAAAACTGTGAA
Organism: Pristiophorus japonicus; assembly: GCF_044704955.1. Lineage (NCBI taxonomy): Eukaryota > Metazoa > Chordata > Chondrichthyes > Pristiophoridae > Pristiophorus > Pristiophorus japonicus. Next base: position 239,319,112 of record NC_091980.1, on the reverse strand, counting down.
AGCTGAGAGTGTTTTGACTGATTTCTTGCCAAACCCATTCAGATTTCTAATCAAATGTATGTTTTTTCTCCATAGCTCCAACTATTAATACATTGTAGTCAGTTAGAAATATTCTGCAAGATTCAATAGTGGAAGACATTTTAAAAATCTTTGCAAAGTTGCAACTCTTCTGAAAATGACCCCGCAAATTCCAAATGAAAGTAGAAAGAACACAGTCAGGGCCAGGAGAGTGTTTTAAAAAGAAAGATTGAGAAAGTGTGAGGAACGTTTCAGTTGCCTAGATCAGAATAAAAACTGGAACAATGTAAAATATTTCCAGAGTCTGCAGTGAATATCTCCTGGTCACTGAACCAGAATCACACATGGATTTACTCAGAGACCAGGTTTCCTGTAATGTTTCCGGACCTCTATCTTCAACACTCGAGTTAATGGATGTCAAGTGAGTTTAACACCATTGCCAAAGCAAAACAAAAAAAAAAATCCTGCCATCAAGTGGCCATTTGTAGAAAAGCAACAGATTACTGAAAATTAAAGACAGACTTCTAATAAATTGTCTTTTGCTAAATTTCAATATTTAAGTATGAGTAAATTACTGCTGTCTTTATTGTGTCCTTTAGTCTCATTTACGATTCATTATTTAGTTGTTCTAAGAAACCTCTGTGGTAGTTTCCGATCTGGCTACATAGAGTTTGGCAATAAGCCTTCAAATGAATACAAGCCTTACTGTAACCAGATTTCGTTCCTCTTACTTGGCAAGGTTTGTACTCCTGCTGATTGAAGCTTCAAAGCAAAAAAGCCATTACATCTGGAGTACTGCCATAAAGCACCAACATTCTGTCAAGTGCATCAACTTCACATCACTTGCACAATTGCTGTCAAATAAAAATGTTAACATATCACAATGCACCTGCTTTTTAGATAAAAAAACTCCTTTGTCACAATTTGACACTTTTCATTACTGTACTTTTTCTTTTTTGTCCCCTACTCATCATGATTGCAATAACTGTGATGTTATTTCATCTCAGTAGTAGACCAGGCTTAGAGTGACATTTGTTTTATAAAGAAATTAACAGTTTAATTAAATCATTTTGCCCCGTCACTTTCTTTACTGGAGGCAAACATCAGCAGACACACTTTGCAATCATATACTCTCCTTTTGTGCTTTGTCTATTCTGTAAACAAACTTTATAAATGCTCTCTTGGCTGGTCACCCATTTCCACCGTACCTAAGCTTGAGCCCATCCAAACTCTACTGTCTGTATCGTAACTTGTACCAAGTCCCATTCACCCATCACCTCTGTGTTCACTGACCTACGTTGGCTCCCAGTCTGGCAATGCCTTGATTTTCTCATTTTTGTTTTCAAATCCTTCCATGGCTTCGCCGCTCCCTATCTCTGTAACCACCTCCAGCCCTACAACCCTCCAAGATATCTGTGCTCCTCCAATTCTGGCCTCTTGCTCACCTCCGATTTTAATGGTTCCACCATTAGTGATTGCGCTTTAAGTTGCCTGGCCCTAAGTTTTGGAATTCCCTCCCTATACTTCTCTTTCCTCCTTTAAGAAGCTCCTTAAAACCTATCAGCTTTTGGCCATCTGTCCTAATATCTCCTTATGTAGCTGGGTGTCAAATTTTGTTTGATAACGCTCCTGTGAATCGTCTTGGGACATCTTACAAACATTAAGGGTGCTGTACACATGCAAGTTGTTGATGTTTATACATTAGTGGTCACATTCAAATTTGTGATGTATATGTTCATATGTTAAAGTCATTTAATGTCAAACTTTGGAGATTAATCCAGATGTTTGACTCTTTTTCTAAATATACAATTGCAAATACAATTTAAAAGTCATAAAACTCTATATTAACAAAGCATGGATCCATATTTTAACTGCCACTCATGTCTAATATCCCACACAATACTAGTTAAATGCCCACGTGGGGAGTTTTGAATAATTTGAGGGCGCAATGTTGCTATAATATTGTATTGCAGTGTACACATTTGCTAAACTTACTGGTTCCAATATCAATAAATGAATTGATTCAATCTTTTAAAACATCAAGACACAATTCCTTTGCTTTTGTTGGCATTATCTTGAATGATCTAATTCAAATGCCATGAAGTACAAATTCATTCTGTTGATTAATAACAAGACCTTTGGCCACATATCACACCAAGTTCCCAAAATATGTAATTCAGTTCACCCCTTGCAGCTACAATGAAATCTGCAACATAATGATTTTTTTTTAAACTTTAGTAGAATTGCTGGTAGATTTCTAAGCTAAGTTGACTCGGTCACGTCATTCAAGGTACCATGTGTGTCAAAGTTTTAAATACTATACCTACCACAAACCTGCTTCTCACAGGTGGTCTGAATTTGCTCATACTGCTCCTGCAAGTAGATTTAATATTTCATAAGGACTGCTCCATCTCATGCCTATGTTATTGACACCACATGGAAGTCAGGAAATTGGTTCTTTCTGGGAACAGTTTGCAGAAATATGCAGGCTGTTGGCTTCTTTCTCATGGGGTGCATTAACAGAGAGGCTCACGATTACTAGTAATGATCCTTCTCCAGATGGTTGCAGCCTTTTAACTCTATCTTCAACTTCAGTCTGAAAAACAAATTAGACAGGATGGATTCTTAGCAGATACATTACGCGGACTTTATAAACTTTTATTTCTAGTTACAGTAATCTTCTCAACATACTCTTCAGAAACAATGCCACCATCTTGCAGTATCAATGTAATTATATCTTATTTAACAGTTCTTTATTGTGAAATTAAACAATGATTAAACAATGTTACTTAGTCACGTCATTGTATACGAATTGAAATGGACATACTTTCACATCTTGACTGTAATTGGTTGAAACTTTGTGGAGTGTTTTAATTAAAGAGAAGCATGGCTAGAACTGCTCACCTTGGTCTTGTAAGGTATCACATTCCTATGTTGTTTGTAATGATAAAAAATGGATTTAATTTTAAGATTTTTAATTGTGTGCAATATTAAGAGAGGAGGACAGACTGATCGAAAACAGAATTGTTGAGTTTGTGTAGCCAACATCAAAAAGGTTGTTTGAACTGCACAGGGAGCAACTCCTGCTGCCTGGAATGTGCCGTTGGCATACTCATGACGTTATGTTGTTTGCTGAAACAGATAAGAGTTTGTTTTCCATTTATTTTAATAGATACTATAGTTGCATTTATAGAACGCCTTACTGTGTTGAAACATCTCAAACAACTTCATACTTTGATTTACTTTGAAGTGCACCGGCGAGTTAGAAAAGAACACTTATTGCTGTTTGCAAAAGGCGAACATTATAGAAAAGTACCTCTCATTATTGGAGATTTTCCCAGGTCTCCGTGCAGGCACAGTGAAAATTGAGAATTGGGCAGCTCAGTGCGTAAAGCCCAGCTGTAAAGGAGCCTGCCTAAATTTCCCGCCATTAATTTAAGTGGAAGAAAAATCAAGTGGGTTCCTTTACAGGCGTGCCCCTTGGCATGCCCGATTTTCCAATATTCGCTGGGCCCAAGCGATCCAGTGCGCCCGGGCACAGATCCAGGAAAATCTCCCTTCCAGTGTCAAATCAAAAACACAACAGGATCATAACATTCTTCATTAGTTTCCAGAAAATAGGACATCAAGAAATGCCCTTTGTCCCCAGTGAAGTAACAAAAGCACTACCTGGTGTAATATCAAGCTGTACAGGCCAGGTTTAATTTCTGATCTGTGCTGAGTTAGTTGATCTCAGACTGGGCATGAACTGAGGTGGTGATACAATTCATTTTAGTGTCCGTTGGCTAAGGAGGGGGAAAAGCTTCCAGTACTTAAAAAGAGTCAATTGATCTAAGATCAGATAATATTATTTTTAAGAGCCAATCAATTGACTTGTCTTCCTGTCATACAATGGTTTGGTGCAGAACTCCTCAGATTGCGATTGATTCAGGTGTTCACATCATATTCTAAGTATGACAACTGCTGTAATATTAAAACAAACACTGACCTGAAATTTAATATTGTATTATTAGCTGGATAATTGAATAACCTGCGAGTGCTCAGCTTGGTAGTTACTGAAAAGTGTAGTCGCAGGGCACAAAGTTCATTTTATATGGCATTAGCATATTACTTTGCAAGAAGTTAAATGCATTCTTAACCAGGAATGTTTAAAGCTCTCTTGATGAGTTAATGTATTTAAATATTCAATTAACTGTATAAACAATTTGAAAAAGTATTTGATTACTAAAATGGCTGCCTTCAGGTTATGCTTGCAGTGGAAGGTCTATCTATTGTAACACCATAGATAAGAAGCAGAGCTTTTAAAGTTTTACCATCAAAATGCTATGATGATATCACTTGCGTGCTACAGATAGGTGCTACATAGCATGAATCTTTCCACGTCATTGAATACTCTTTCAAAAACAAAACATTGCGGATGCTGGAATCTGAAATAAAAACATAAAAATGCTGGAAATACTCAGCAGGTCAGGCAGCATCTGTGGAGAAAGAAATAGAGTTAACATTTCAGGTCGATGACTCTTGTCAGAACTGGAAAAAGTTAGAGATGTAACAGGTTTTTAAGCAAGTGTTGGGGCAGGGAAAGGGGGGAGGGAGGAAAGAACAAAAGGGAAGGTCTGTGATAGGATGAAGGCAGAAGAGATTAAGAGACAAAAGAGATGATGGTGCAAGGCAAAAGGAGATGGTAATGGGACAAGTAAAGAAACAAAAGATGAGTCTCGATAGGATATAAATGGAGATGGCAGATCTTCAACAGCTGTCGGAGGAAAGAGAAATAAACAGAAAAACGAAAAAAGAAATAGGGGCAGGGATTAAGGTCTGAAATTGTTGAACTCGATGTTGAGTTCAGAAGGCTGTAAAATGCCTAAACGAAAGATAAGGTGCTGTTCCTCGAGCTTCATTGGAACAGTGTAAGTGGCCGAGGACAGAGAGGTCAGAGTGAGAGTAGAACGGAGAATTAAAGTGATAGGCGACCAGAAGCTTGGGGTCATGCTTATGTACTGAACGGAGGTGTTCTGCAAAGCAGTCACCCAATCTGCATTTGGTCTCCCCGATGTAGAGGAGAACACATCGTGAGCAGCGAATACAGTATACTAAATTGAAAGAAGCACAAGTAAATCGCTGTTTCACCTGGAAGAGTGTTTGGGGCTCTAGACAGTGGGAAGGGAGGAGGTAAAAGGGCAGGTGCTACATCTCCTGCGCTTATATGGGAAGGTGCCGCAGGAAGGGGAGGGGGTGCTGGGGGTGATTGAGGAATGGACCAGAGTGTCGTGGAGGGAGTGATACCTTCGGAATGCTGAAAGGGGAGGGGAGGGAAAGATGTGTTTGGTGGTGGGATCAAGCTGGAGGTAGCAGGAGGATGATCCATTGAACGTGGAGGCTGGTGGTGTGAAAGGTGAGGACAAGGGGAACCCTGTCATGGTTCTGGGAGGGAGGGGAAGGGGTGAGAGCAGGCTACTCTTTTTGTTCTGAGTGGATGATCCTGTAACAGGTTATTGCCACTGAAACTGGAAACAGAGTATCAAAAATAGACTCTTTTAATAACTGAATTATCTATAGCCTACAATGTGGTATGTAACAAAATGGAAATACATTTTGACCATATAGGTGCTGGTGGGCTACTGTGAGAATGGTTAACCCACATCATTTAGAACAGGCTAAATTTCAATTAGTCAACACATGATCAAATTACAATTAAAGTCTTTCTTTTGTTCTTTAATCTCCAAATTCTCCCATTGCCTCTCCTTAAGGTGCTTATTCTTGCTCAGATATAGTTACATGGGTGTCATCCACATTCTGGTACCTTGGCCAAATGCAATTTTTCTTGTATAAGCATAGACATTGAGCACTGACAGACTATCACAGCTGAGCCTGACCCTGTCTGCATGTGATATTTGTTCCTGCACACTTGCTGGAGTCACTAGATAGAAATCAGGCTTGGGAACCTGGCTGATATTTTCCCCCTTCCAATCTCTGGGATGTTGAGGCCAATTGTATTGCCCCTGTTGCCATCCTGGCTGAGGTCAGCAGGCCAGGGAACAAACCTTGGACCATCCTAATCAGTGTACCTTAGTTCCACACTGTACAATGCATTTGCCACCTGAGCCATCAAAATAAGGAATGAATTTGTACTTAGATTCTGTTCAGTTCCTGTTGCTGAGTTCACTTTGGCCTGGTTGGATTTGCTCATTTTGCGCTATTTAATGTATTATGTGTTCTGTGGTCTATCAGTTGCCTACAACAACTGCTGGAAATAAACCCTGGGGTTTGGCATGCTTACAGCAATCATTTGCTTCATGGTTTACATTTCTGTTGTAAATGAATGTCAGTAACAGCGCCAACATTCATAAACAGTACATCTCCTGCGATGCCATGAAATGTGTAATGTTTCTCAATTTATTAAAAACATAGATTTTTGACAAACTCACAATTGTTTTACATGCAGAAAACTTTACAAAGCATCACAATTGAAAGTAACATTGTGTTGGGGTGCATGCTTGCCTTTATTCGGTTAAACTCTTTCATTCATACACTAATGAGAACACTGTGTAGTCTTTTTCGTTCTAGATTTTGTGGTCTAATGTTTAGGACTAGAATTATTTTTTAAAGTCTCAGTAATGACTGGAATTACAAAATTGTAATCAGTGTGAAAGGATGCAGCCTGTTTAGACTAAAAAAAAAATAAATGTGGTGGCCACATGTATTCTCATCTTCCTGCTCAAAGATTATGATGAAAGATGCCATGCTAAGAAGTTATAGAGATACAGAGACCACATACCAGCTTTAAATCAGCAAACAGCTTCCCACATTCAATAAATGCAGGCTCCCTCATATTTACAAAATTCAGGCACTGCACCAGTCCCATGTGTTCCACATCTACATCTGTACTTACATCCATGGATGTCTGCTCATTATATATCAAAATTCTACATTTAAAGCGCTTTTGATATAAGCTTGGAGTAGCTGAGAAAAATATATAATTGATAGATTATAACAATAGAAATAAATATTGACAACGTAAAGACTCTGGGTCCAATTTTAATTCTGGTCCACACTATGGCAGGTTGAGTTAGTAATTACCCCGCAGTTTCAGAAATTAAGCCTATTTTAATTCCCAGGCCTCGTTTAAATCCCGCTGGCCAACTTCACATCCATTTGGGTAGTCAAACATCCCCCCATTTTTTCACCCTACCAGCAATGCTCAACAATGGCTGTTTGGGTATAAGGGTAAGGCTGATGACACCCCTCTGTAACCTTACCATGCTTGCACAGCTCAGGTATAACTAGAGCCATGCCCCTACAAGGAGGATCACTGAGCTGAATATAGGGTTCTCAAAGCAAAGATTCAAGTGTCTTGATAGGTCCAGGGGCTCCCTATAATATGTTCCCCATACTTTATAGCCTTCTGACTCTTGCACAATATTGCTATAGAGAGAGGATTGCAACTAGAGGAGGCAGATCTACAAAAAAAACATCTGATGAGGAGCAGTTGGGCAAAGGCAAAGGAGAAGCAGAGGATGGAAGGCCATCACTACGCCTTATCACCAGAGTTGCAAGGGTTGAATTAATAGCTCAATGCAACAGGTGAACTGCTCAGTTCCAGCCCCTAGAAACTGAAACCAAAAGCCCTCTGCATTAACAGTCCTGGTAATCTCATTCACTATTCCCATAATCCTGCATTGTATAGCATTGACACCAATCAGCCAACTTTTACATCAACGACTTACTGACAAGGCAGACTCAAACGCTGCTCTACAAACACACTGCAGACCAAAGTGCAAAAATTGAGGAGATTTGAATGTGCACTCAAATATATAATCAGTTGCTTCAAATCATTAATCATCCAAATGTCAACCCATAATTCCTTCTTTACAATAAACTTTAAAGTTTAAGTGTGAGGGACTAATGGACTTCTTTGTCTCTAGGTTTGAGACCATCCATTCAGCTGCCTCTCCATCTTCCCTTCCTTTCCCTAGCCCACCGGGCCAAACTTCAGCTGCCTCTGCCCTAGAACTGACCTCACATCCTTCTCCAGTTTCTCTCTGATCTCCCCTCATGACCTCTCCGACCTCATCTTGTCCATAGGACACACTTCCTGCTCCCTTGAACCTATTCCCACCAAACTACTGACCACCCAACTTCCTTTTCTGGCTCCCATGTTATCTGACATGTTAACGGTTCTCTCTCCTCAGGTTCTGTCCCCCTCTCCCTCAAATCTGCTGTCATCACCCCTCTTCTCAAAAAAAACCCTTGACCTTGAAAACTACCGCCCCATCTCCAACCTCCCTTTCCTCTCCAAAGTCCTTGAACATGTTGTCACCTCCTAAATCCGTGCCCATCTTTCCCGCAATTCCATGTTTGAATCCCTCCGATCTGGTTTCCGTGCCTGCCACAGTACTGAAATGGCTCACATCAAAATCACAATTGACTTCCTTTGCGATTGTGACAAAGGTAAACTATTCCTCCTCATCCTTCTTGACTTGTCTGCAGCTTTTGACACAGTTGACCACTCCATCTTTCTCCAACGCCTCTCCACTGTCGTCCAGCTGGGTGGGATGGCACTTGCCTGGTTCCATTCTTATCTCTCCAATCGTAGCCAGAGAATCACCTTCTCTTCCCGCTCCTACGTCATTACTTCTGGTGTCCACCAAGGATCCATCCTTGGCCCCCTCCTATTTCTCATCTACATGTTGCCCCTTGGCGACATTATCTGAAAACACAGCGTCAGTTTCCACATACACCCTGATGACACCCAGCTCTACCTCACTACCACTTCTCTCGACCCCTCAATGGTCTCTAAATTGTCAGACTGCTTGTCCAACATCCAGTTCTGGATGAACCGAAATTTTCTCCAATTAAATATTGGGAAGACTGAAGCCATTGTTTCCGGTCTCCGCCATAAACTCCATTCCCTAGCCACTGACTCCATCCCTCTCTCCAACTTCTATCTGAGGCTGAACCAGACTGTTCGCAACCTTGGTGTCATATTTGATCCTGAAATGAGCTTTCGACCACATATCCATAGCAAAACTAAGACCGCCTATTTCCACCTCCGTCTCCATCCTTGTCTCAGCTCATCCGCTGCTAAAGCCCTCATCCATGCTTTTGTTACCTCTAGACTTGACAATTCCAATGCATGCCTGGCTGACCTCCCACATTCTACCGTACATAAACTTGAAGTGATCTAACTCGGCTGCCCATGTCCTAATTCGCACCAAGTCCTGATCATCCATCACCCCTGTGCTCGCTGACCTACATTGGCTTCCTGTTACGCAATGCCTCGATTTCAAAATTCTAATCCATATTTTCAAATCCATCCATGGCCTCGCCCCTCCCTATCTCTGTAATCTTCTCCAGCCCCACAACCTCCCTCCCGAGATGTCTGTGCTCCTCTAATTCTTCCCTCTTGAGCATTCCTGATTATAATCGCTCAACCATTGGTGGCCGTGCTTTCTGTTGCCTAGGCCCTAAGCTCTACAACCTCCTGCCTAAACCTCTCCACCTCGCTACCTCTCTTTCCTCCTTTAAGATGCTCCTTAAAACCTACCTCTTTGACCAAGCTTTTGGTCACCTGTCCTAATTTCTCCTTATGTGGCTCAGTGTAAAATTTTTTGTCTCATAATACCCCTGTGAAGTGCCTCGGGACATTTTACTACGTTAAAGGCGCTATATAAAGACAATTTGTTGTTATTTTAATCACTCTGCTATGTCTACGACGTGCATCCCCAATCACTTTAGCAGAGCAGGTGTTAGACTGCTATGGGTGACGTTGGGACCCTTGAGATGCTTGTGGCTGATGATTCCTGGGAGCTCGAGCTCGCGAGGGCACGGCTGCAGACTTTAGATCATCGACTTCTGTTGGAGCAGTCTGGCCCAGCCAGCTTTCTTACAACATGGTGGATATTGATTGAGGGGTTGGTGAGAAAGAAGACATTATACCATCCTGAGAGAGGAAGCACATGTCTAATAAAGAAAATGCTGGAAATACTCAGCAGGCCAGGCAGTATCAGTGGAGAGATAAACAGAGTTAACGATTCAGGTTGATGACCTTTCGTCAGAACATGCCTGTGCTGTAATGCCACCCTCATTCCCAATGGGCAGTGGCTCATCACTCCCATTGATCTGAGGGAGAGCAGACTTCAGGTGATGAGTGACATCTTGACAGCCCTGTCCATCTGGACACCAGTCTATCCATCCAAGCTGGAGCAGATGTTGGAGCTCATCATCATCATCATCATCATCATAGGCAGTCCCTTGGAATCGAGGAAGACTTGCTTCCACTCTTAGCATGAGTTCTTAGGTGGCTGTACAGTCCAATACGAGAACCACAGTCTCTGTCACAGGTGGGACAGACAGTGGCTGAAGGAAAGGGTGGGCGGGGAGTCTGGTTTGTCCCATGCTCCTTCCGCTGCCTGCGCTTGATTTCTGCATGCTCTTGGCGACAAGACTCGAGGAGCCCTCCCGGATGCACGTCCTCCACTTAGGGTGGTCTTTGGCCAGGGACTCCCAGGTGTCAGTGGGGATGTCGCATTTTATCAGGGAGGCTTTGAGGGTGTCCTTGTAATGTTTCCGCTGCCCGCTTTTGACTCGTTTGCCGTGGACGAGTTCTGAGTAGAGCACTTTCTTTAGGAGTCTCGTGTCTGGCATGCAAACTATGTGGCCTGCCCAGCGGAGCTGATCATGTGTGGTCAGTGCTTCAATGCTGGGGATGTTGGCCTGGATGAGGACGCTAATGTTGGTGCATCTGTCCTCCCAGGTGATTTGTAGGATCTTGCGGAGACATCGTTGATGGTATTTCTCCAGCGACTTGAGGTGTCTACTGTACATGGTCCACATCTCTGAGCCATACAGGAAGGCGGGTATTACTATGGCCCTGTAGACCATGAGCTTAGTGACAGTTTTGAGGGCCTAGTCTTCAAACATTCTTTTCTTCAGGTGGCCGAAGGCTGCACTGGCGCACTGGAGGCAGTGTTGGATCTCGTCAACAATGCCTGTTCTTGTTGATAGAAGGCTCCCGAGATAAGGGAAGTGGTCCACGTTGTCCAGGGCCGCGCCGTGGATCTTGATGTCTGGGGGGCAGTGCTGTGCGGCGAGGACAGGCTGGTGGAGGAGCTTTGTCTTACTGATGTTTAGCGTAAGGCCTCAGTAAATATGTTGACTATGTCCTGGAGTTCAGCCTCTGTGTGTGCACAGACGCAGGTATCATCCGCGTACTGTAGCTCGATGACAGAGGTTGGGGTAGTCTTGGATCTGGCCTGGAGACGGCGAAGGTTGAACAGCTTCCCACTGGTTCTGTAGTTTAGTTCCACTCAAGCAGGGAGCTTGTCAACTGTGAGGTGGAGCAAGGCAGCGAGGAAGATTGAGAAGAGGGTTGGGGCGATGATGCAGACCTGCTTGACCCCGGTCCGGACGTGGATTGGGTCTGTGATGGATCCATTGGTAAGGATCAAGGCCTGCATGTCGTCATGGAGCAGGCGGAGGATGGTGACGTACTTTTGGGGGCATCCAAAATGTAGGAGGACGCTCCATAGACCCTCGCTGTTGACAGTGTCAAAGAAGGCCATGTATAAGGGTTGGCGCTATTCCCTGCAACTGTCGCGCTGCAAAAATCATGTCCGTTGTGCCCCGGAGGGGACGAAATCCGCACTGCGACTCCGGGAGGAGCCTAGCTGCTGGATGACAGCTGGTTGAGCTTCCACCAAAGCTGATTAAAGCAGCTGCAGTGTGGTGGGCACATGCTTCAAGGTAGATTGCATAGTGGAAATACTATGCAATAGAACTCCACAAATGCTGGAAGTGAATTCATATATACTTTCACGCCTTCTAATACCTTGTATAATTGCTGCAAACATTTTTCCTTTTATGGCTTATGCCCCGGTGGTCAACATCTCTGCCCCGCTCCGCAGAGCTGAAATAGGACATCCACCTCTGAAAAATCATCATCTGGGCTGTCCTTGCCATCACTACCTGCTTGTCTTCATTTGTGCTGTGTGTTTCACCAGATGCAGGCTCCTCAAACCTGCTACCTATCCCACCCAGAGTGCCAATCTCTGCCCCAGTGCTTGGGAGGGAGGAAGTACTCAATGGTGTTTCCTCAAGAGGGATATCCTCCTCAGAGGTGTCTTCTTAAGGAAACAGGAACAGGAGTAGGCCATTTAGCTGCTCGAGCTTATTCCACCATTCAATGTGATCATGGCTGTTCTGTGACCTAACTCCAGATACCTTAATACCTTAATAACAAAAGCCTATCAATCTCAGATTTAAAATGAACAATTAATCCAGCATCAATTGCCATTTGTGTAAGAGCATTTCAAACTTCTACACTCTTTGTGTGTAGAAGTGTTTCCTAATATCACTCCTGTAAGGTCTGCCTCTAATATTTAGACTATGCCCCCTGTTCTTAGACTCCCCAGCCAACGGAAATAGTTTCTCTCTATCTGCCCTATCTGTTCCCCTTAATATCTTGAAAACTTCGATCAGATCTCCCCTTAGCCTTCTAAATTCGAGGAAATACAACCCTAGATTGTGTAATCTCGCCTCATAATTTAATCTCCGGAGTCCGGGTATCATTCTGGTGAACCTATGCTGCACTTCCTCCAAGGCATAGTGCCCAGAACTGCTCACAGTACTCCAGGTGTGGTCTAACCAGGTGTAGCATACCTTCTACCCCCTTGTATTCTAGTCCTCTACATATGAAGTCCAGCATTCCATCAGCCTTTTTGATTATTTTCTGTACCTGTTGGTGACACTTTAATGATTTATGGGTTAAGTCATGGCAGGAGAGCTCGGTCACGTGATATGCTCCTCCAGTACCATGTGGGAACTCAGGGACACTTCCGGTGTCCTTGACGACTACATCTGCGGGAAGTGTATCCGCCTCCAACTCCTGATGGACCGCGTTGCGGAATTGGAGCTGAGGGTGGATTCACTCTGGAGCATTCACGATGCTGAGAATGACGTGAGTAGCACGTGTAGCGAGTTAATCTTACCGCAGGAGAAGGATCCACAGCCAGCTAGGGAATGGAAGACCAGCAGGAAGAGTAGTGCAAGGAAGGTAGTGCAGGGATCCCCTGTGGTCATCACCCTGCAAAACAGATACACTGCTTTGAGTACTGTTGAGGGGGATGACTCATCAGGGGAGGGCAGCAGCAGCCAAGTTCATGACACCATGGCTGGCTCTGTTGCACAGGAGGACAGGAAAAAGAGTGGGAGAGCGATAGTGATAGGGGATTCAATTGTGAGGGGAATAGATAGGCGTTTCTGCGGCCGCAACCGAGACTCCAGGATGGTATGTTGCCTCCCTGGTGCAAGAGTCAAGGATGTCTCGGAGCAGGTGCAGGACATTCTAAAAAGGGAGGGAGAACAGCCAGTTGTCATGGTGCACATTGGTACCAACGACATAGGTAAAAAAAGGGATGAGGCCCTACGAAACGAATTTAAGGAGCTAGGAGCTAAATTAAAAAGTAGGACCTCAAAAGTAGTAATCTCGGGATTGCTACCAGTGCCATGTGCTAGTCAGAATAGGAATCGCAGGATAGCGCAGATGAATACGTGGCTTGAGCAGTGGTGCAGAAGGGAGGGATTCAAATTCCTGGGGTATTGTAACCAGTTCTGGGAGAGGTGGGACCAGTACAAACCGGACGGTCTGCACCTGGGCAGGACCGGAACCAATGTCCTAGGGGGAGTGTTTGCTCGTGCTGTTTGGGAGGAGTTAAACTAATATGGCAGGGGGATGGGAACCAATGCAGGGAGACAGAGGGAAACAAAAAGGAGACAAAAGCAAAAGACAGAAAGGAGATGAGGAAAAGTGGAGGGCAGAGAAACCCAAGGCAAAGAACAAAAAGGGCCACTGTACAGCAAAATTATAAAAGGACAAAGGGTGTTAAAAAAACAAGCCTGAAGGCTTTGTGTCTTAATGCAAGGAGTATCCGAAATAAGGTGGATGAATTAACTGTGCAAATAGATGTTAACAAATATGATGTGATTAGGATTACAGAGACGTGGCTCCAGGATGATCAGGGCTGGGAACTCAACATCCAGGGGTATTCAACATTCAGGAAGGGTAGAATAAAAAGAAAAGGAGGTGTGGTAGCATTGCTGGTTAAAGAGGAGATTAATGCAATAGTTAGGAAAGACATTAGCTTGGATGATGTGGAATCTATATGGGTAGAGCTGCAGAACACCAAAGGGCAAAAAACGTTAGTGGGAGTTGTGTACAGACCTCCAAACAGTAGTAGTGATGTTGGGGAGGGCATCAAGCAGGAAATTAGGGGTGCATGCAATAAAGGTGCAGCAGTTATAATGGGTGACTTTAATATGCACATAGATTGGGCTAGCCAAACTGGAAGCAATACGGTGGAGGAGGATTTCCTGGAGTGCATAAGGGATGGTTTTCTAGACCAATATGTTGAGGAACCAACTAGGGGGGAGGCCATCTTAGATTGGGTATTGTGTAATGAGAGAGGATTAATTAGCAATCTCATTATGCGAGGCCCCTTGGGGAAGAGTGACCATAATATGGTGGAATTCTGCATTAGGATGAAGAATGAAACAGTTAATTCAGAGACCATGGTCCAGAACTTAAAGAAGGGTAACTTTGAAGGTATGAGACGCGAATTGGCTAGGATAGATTGGCGAATGATACTTAAGGGGTTGACTGTGGATGGGCAATGGCAGACATTTAGAGACCGCATGGATGAACTACAACAATTGTACATTCCTGCCTGGCATAAAAATAAAAAAGGGAAGGTGGCTCAACCGTGGCTATCAAGGGATATCAGGGATAGTATTAAAGCCAAGGAAGTGGCATACAAATTGACCAGAAATAGCAGCGAACCCAGGGACTGGGAGAAATTTAGAACTCAGCAGAGGAGGACAAAGGGTTTGATTAGGGCAGGGAAAATGGAGTACGAGAAGAAGCTTGCAGGGAACATTAAGACGGATTGCAAAAGTTTCTATAGATATGTAAAGAGAAAATGGTTAGTAAAGACAAATGTAGGTCCCCTGCAGTCAGAATCAGGGGAAGTCATAACGGGGAACAAAGAAATGGCGGACCAATTGAACAAGTACTTTGGTTCGGTATTCACTAAGGAGGACACAAACAACCTTTCGGATATAAAAGGGGCCAGAGGGTCTAGAAAGGAGGAGGAACTGTGGGAAATCCTTATTAGTCGGGAAATTGTGTTGGGGAAATTGATGGGATTGAAGGCCAATAAATCCCCAGGGCCTGATGGACTGCATCCCAGAGTACTTAAGGAGGTGGCCTTGGAAATAGCGGATGCATTGACAGTAATTTTCCAACATTCCATTGACTCTGGATCAGTTCCTATCGAGTGGAGGGTAGCCAATGTAACCCCATTTTTTATAAAAGGAGGGAGAGAGAAAACAGGGAATTATAGACCGGTCAGCCTGACCTCAGTAGTGGGCAAAATGATGGAATCAATTATTAAGGATGTCATAGCAGCGTATTTGGAAAGAGGTGACATGATAGGTCCAAGTCAGCATGGATTTGTGAAAGAGAAATCATGCTTGACAAATCTTCTGGAATTTTTTGAGGATGTTTCCAGTAGAGTGGATAAGGGAGAACCAGTTGATGTGGTATATTTGGACTTTCAGAAGGCTTTCGACAAGGTCCCACACAAGAGATTAATGTGCAAAGTTAAAGCACATGGGATTGGGGGTAGTGTGCTGACATGGATTGAGAACTGGTTGTCAGACAGGAAGCAAAGAGTAGGAGTAAATGGGTACTTTTCAGAATGACAGGCAGTGACTAGTGGGGTACCGCAAGGTTCTGTGCTGGGGCCCCAGCTGTTTACATTGTACATTAATGATTTGGACGAGGGGATTAAAACATAGAAACATAGAAAATAGGTGCAGGAGCAGGCCATTCAGCCCTTCTAGCCTGCACCGCCATTCAATGAGTTCATGGCTGAACATGAAACTTCAGTACCCACTTCCTGCTTTCACGCCATACCCCTTGATCCCCCGAGTAGTAAGGACTTCATCTAACTCCCTTTTGAATATATTTAGTGAATTGGCCTCAACTACTTCCTGTGGTAGAGAATTCCACAGGTTCACCACTCTCTGGGTGAAGAAGTTTCTCCTTATCTCGGTCCTAAATGGCTTACCCCTTATCCTTAGACTGTGACCCCTGGTTCTGGACTTCCCCAACATTGGGAACATTCTTCCTGCATCCAACCTGTCCAAACCCGTCAGAATTTTAAACGTTTTTATGAGGTCCCCTCTCACTCTTCTGAACTCCAGTGAATACAAGCCCAGTTGATCCAGTCTTTCTTGATAGGTCAGTCCCACCATCCCGGGAATCAGTCTGGTGAATCTTCGCTGCACTCCCTCAATAGCAAGAATGTCCTTCCTCAAGTTAGGAGACCAAAACTGTACACAATACTCCAGGTGTGGCCTCACCAAGGCCCTGTACAACTGTAGCAACACCTCCCTGCCCCTGTACTCAAATCCCCTCGCTATGAAGGCCAACATGCCATTTGCTTTCTTAACCGCCTGCTGTACCTGCATGCCAACCTTCAATGACTGATGTACCATGACACCCAGGTCTCGTTGCACCTTCCCTTTTCCTAATCTGTCACCATTCAGATAATAGTCTGTCTCTCTGTTTTTACCACCAAAGTGGATAACCTCACATTTATCCACATTATACTTCATCTGCCACGCATTTGCCCACTCACCTAACCTATCCAAGTCACTCTGTAGCCTCATAGCATCCTCCTCGCAGCTCACACTGCCACCCAATTTAGTGTCATCCGCAAATTTGGAGATACTACATTTAATCCCCTCGTCTAAATCATTAATGTACAATGTAAACAGCTGGGGCCCCAGCACAGAACCCTGCGGTACCCCACTAGTCACTGCCTGCCATTCCGAAAAGTACCCATTTACTCCTACTCTTTGCTTCCTGTCTGACAACCAGTTCTCAATCCATGTCAGCACACTACCCCCAATCCCATGTGCTTTAACTTTGCACATTAATCTCCTGTGTGGGACCTTGTCGAAAGCCTTCTGAAAGTCCAAATATACCACATCAACTGGTACTCCTTTGTCCACTTTATTGGAAACGTCCTCAAAAAATTCCAGAAGATTTGTCAAGCATGATCTCCCTTTCACAAATCCATGCTGACTTGGACCTATCATGTCACCATTTTCCAAATGCGCTGCTATGACATCCTTAATAATTGATTCCATCATTTTACCCACTACTGAGGTCAGGCTGACCGGTCTATAATTCCCTGCTTTCTCTCTCCCTCCTTTTTTAAAAAGTGGGGTTACATTGGCTACCCTCCACTCGATAGGAACTGATCCAGAGTCAATGGAATGTTGGAAAATGACTGTCAATGCATCCGCTATTTCCAAGGCCACCTCCTTAAGTACTCTGGGATGCAGTCCATCAGGCCCTGGGGATTTATCGGCCTTCAATCCCATCAATTTCCCCAACACAATTTCCCGACTAATAAAGATTTCCCTCAGTTCCTCCTCCTTAATAGACCCTCTGACCACTTTTATATCCGGAAGGTTGTTTGTGTCCTCCTTAGTGAATACTGAACCAAAGTACTTGTTCAATTGGTCTGCCATTTCTTTGTTCCCCGTTATGACTTCCCCTGATTCTGACTGCAGGGGACCTACGTTTGTCTTTACTAACCTTTTTCTCTTTACATACCTATAGAAACTTTTGCAATCCGCCTTAATGTTCCCTGCAAGCTTCTTCTCGTACTCCATTTTCCCTGCCCTAATCAAACCCTTTGTCCTCCTCTGCTGAGTTCTAAATTTCTCCCAGTCCCCAGGTTCGCTGCTATTTCTGGCCAATTTGTATGCCATTTCCTTGGCTTTAATACTATCCCTGATTTCCCTAGATAGCCACGGTTGAGCCACCTTCCCTTTTTTATTTTTACGCCAGACAGGAATGTACAATTGTTGTAATTCATCCATGCGGTCTCTAAATGTCTGCCATTGCCCATCCACAGTCAACCCCTTAAGTATCATTAGCCAATCTATCTTAGCCAATTCATGCCTCATACCTTCAAAGTTACCCTTCTTTAAGTTCTGGACCATGGTCTCTGAATTAACTGTTTCATTCTCCATCCTAATGCAGAATTCCACCATATTATGGTCACTCTTCCCCAAGGGGCCTCGCACAATGAGATTGCTAATTAATCCTCTCTCATTACACAACACCCAGTCTAAGATGGCCTCCCCCCTAGTTGGTTCCTCGACATATTGGTCTAGAAAACCATCCCTTATGCATTCCAGGAAATCCTCCAAATTTGCAGATGACGCTAAGTTGGGTGGCAGTGTGAGCTGCGAGGAGGATGCTATGAGGCTGCAGAGTGACTTGGATAGGTTAGGTGAGTGGGCAAATGCATGGCAGATGAAGTATAATGTGGATAAATGTGAGGTTATCCACTTTGGTGGTAAAAACAGAGAGACAGACTATTATCTGAATGCTGACAGATTAGGAAAAGGGGAGGTGCAACGAGACCTGGGTGTCATGGTACATCAGTCATTGAAGGTTGGCATGCAGGTACAGCAGGCGGTTAAGAAAGCAAATGGCATGTTGGCCTTCATCGCGAGGGGATTTGAGTACGGGGCAGGGAGGTGTTGCTACAGTTGTACAGGGCCTTGGTGAGGCCACACCTGGAGTATTGTGTACAGTTTTGGTCTCCTAAATTGAGGAAGGACATTCTGGCTATTGAGGGAGTGCAGCGAAGGTTCACCAGACTGATTCCCGGGATGGTGGGACTGATCTATCAAGAAAGACTGGATCAACTGGGCTTGTATTCACTGGAGTTCAGAAGAATGAAAGGGGACTTCATAGAAACATTTAAAATTCTGATGGGTTCAGACAGGTTAGATGCAGGAAGAATGTTCCCAATGTTGGGGAAGTCCAGAACCAGGGGTCACAGTCTCAGAATAAGGGGTAAGCCATTTAGGACCGAGATGAGGAGAAACTTCTTCACCCAGAGAGTGGTGAACCTGTGGAATTCTCTACCACAGAAAGTTGTTGAGGCCAATTCACTAAATATATTCAAGAAGGAGTTAGATGAAGTCCTTACTACTAGGGGGATCAAGGGGTATGGCGAGAAAGCAGGAATGGGGTACTGAAGTTGCATGTTCAGCCATGAACTCATTGAATGGCGGTGCAGGCTAGAAGGGCCGAATGGCCTACTCCTGCACCTATTTTCTATGTTTCTATGTTTCTATATTCAAAAAGGAGTTTATATTCAAAAAGGAGTTAGATGAGGTCCTTACTACTAGGGGGATCAACGGCTATGGCGAGAAAGCAGGAATGGGGTACTGAAGTTGAATGTTCAGCCATGAACTCATTGAATGGCGGTGCAGGCTAGAAGGGCCGAATGACCTACTCCTGCACCTATTTTCTATGTTTCTATGTTTCTATGTTTCTATGTACCTGGGCCCCCGAGTCTCTTTGGACCGCCACTGTTTTTAGCTTTTCACCATTTAGAAATTACCCTCTTCTATCCTTTTAAGTTCCAAAGTGGATGACCTCACATTTGCCTACATTGAAGTCCTTATGCCACAGTTTTGCTCATTCACTTAATCTATCAATATTGCTTTGTAATTTTATGCTTTCATTTACACTGCCTACAATGCCGCCTATCTTTGTGGCATTGGCAAATTTGGCTATGTAGCTTTCTATCCCATTATCTAAGTCGTTAATAAATACAGTGAATGGTTGAGGCCCCAACACAGATCCTTGCAGGACACCAATAGTCACATCCTGCAATTAGAGTACCTGCCCATTATCTCTACTCTGTCTCCTGCCACTCAGCCAATTCCTTAACCAGGTCAATAATTTGCCTTCAATTCCATGGGATTCAACCTTGGTTAACAGTCTCTTACGAGGGACTTTATCAAATGCCTTCTGGAAGTCCATATAAATAACATCCATAGACATTCTTCCTGCATCTAACCTGTCTAACCCCATCAGAATTTTAAACGTTTCTATGAGGTCCCCTCTCATTCTTCTGAACTCCAGTGAATACAAGCCCAGTTGATCCAGTCTTTCTTGATAGGTCAGTCCCGCCATCCCGGGAATCAGTCTGGTGAACCTTCGCTGCACTCCCTCAATAGCAAGAATGTCCTTCCTCAGGTTAGGAGACCAAAACTGTACACAATACTCCAGGTGTGGCCTCACCAAGGCCCTGTACAACTGTAGCAACACCTCCCTGCAATGAAAGAGATGGGGAAATTGACTGAAGATACAATTGCTTGTGGTACATGAAGGCGTGTAATTGATAAGCAGTCACACTGCTGAATGAAGCTGCAAGGCTCGCCTTCTTCTGTCCCGTCAGCTCTTGATGTTCCACTGATTTCCAGTGTCTCCTGCTCCACCTGGATGAGGGCCATGATGTCAGGTGCTCCTTCCCCCATCTTATTTCTTTCCCTGGTGCTGTGCACTGTCTTCTCCTGCAGAAGGAAAGAATTATGAGTAGCCACCGAGAAGGCATTTGCAAATGTGGACCTTCTGCAAGTAGTGCATAAGCTGAGAGGGAGAAGAAATAAGACATGAGAAGAACAAGTGGCTGTTGAATGGGAAGTAAGTGACTTGAATGTGAATTGAGGATGAGTCATGAAAGGAGTTGCAGGTTCTGCAATTGACACCAGGTGAGAAGAGCATGCATGCTATCAGTGGAAGCAATGTCAGCAGCACGTTAGGAGTGGTGGTATAGTGTGTCTTGTGATTCATGGTGAGGGATGTGATGCAAGAATGATAATTGCTTTGAATGCTGGGGCGGAGGAGAGGCTCTGTGATCAGGTGCAATGAAAGAGATGGGGCAAGGAGCTGAACACACCATTGCTGATCTTGTAAGGTCATTGAATCTCTTCCTGGACTGTTCTTGGGGTGATGCTCCTGAACTCACTTCATCTGTCACCTGTCTCAAGGCTTTCTGAGTGAGGCCGTTGGGCATCTTCTCCCCATTTTGTGGGAAAAGCATTTCCCTGTTGCCCCTGACCTCTGCCAAAAACATCTCCAGGGAGGTGTCTGAAAATCTGGAGGCAATCTTTCCCCTCCTTTCAGCAATCTCCAACATCTAACAGAATCAGACTGTGAACTCGAAACAGTGTTTAAATTCAGCGATTGCAACCTCCAATCATATGATAATGAGGCACTGCAGTTAAAATTGGCTGGGCCTTGCACCAATGAGCTCAGCTTACCTCAGCCCTCGCACACACCAATCCCACTCTCCGTTAAAAGTGCCCCCTAAAGTTTCGATTCAGTACTGACTTAAAATATCAATTCAATATTTATATATCTGCTCCTCAATTTTTTTTTAACATTTACATTAAAAATAGTTCCAGTATGAACAGCTCAAACAATGTCAAGGTCTCTGATGCATCAAATCATCGTTAGGTGCTTTTGACTACTCCACTATCGCTGGTAATTATGTAATAGGTTTTATTTTGTGCTGGTGATCGAAGCCATTACTGTCTGGGGTTCCTGTCCTTGTGCTGGTTTTAATCTTGCTTCATTGCTTTGCTGACAATGATTGGCCACAATTTTTATCCTGCTTGTAATGTATTTGCTTCATGAGTTCTTTGCTTAAGAATTCATAGCAACACATTACTACTTAGAACTAGCTGGTTCATTAACAAAGGTTTAACAATCACACTACACATTACCAGTTCATCCACTAGGCTCACAACTGCACACCTCATCATGGATGACCTAGACTCAACTGACTGGGGTTTTATTGAGTTTTGTGAGCATCACGCGACTGGCTAAGCCATTCACAAGGCAACAGCTCTACAACTATTTTAAGGTAGAACCTATAAATCAGGTGCCCCCTGATTAAAGGGGGGCACTAAAACCTCAAAACTTAAACAAATTAGACTTTGAACAGTAAACTTAAATCAAATTAAAATTTGGTTGCTGGGGGTGATGATGCATTTCAGTCCCTCCGGCGCCCGCCTCTCGTGGAAAGCCGCGAGCGTACCGGTGGACACCGCATGCTCCATCTCCAGGGACACCCTGGCTCGGATGTAACCGCGGAAGAGAGGCAGGCAGTCGGGCTGAATGATTCCCTCGACTGCCCGCTGCCTGGACCGGTTGATGGCCACCTTGGCCATACCCAGGAGCAGTCCTATGAGGAGGCCTTCTGATCTGCCCGCTCCCCTCCGCACAGGGTGCCCAAAAGATCAGGAGTGTGGGACTGAAGTGCAACCAGAATTTGAAGAGCAGCCCCTTCAAATATTGGAAGAGGGGCTGCAACCACACACATACAACATAAACGTGGAACACGGACTCCTCCAGACCACAGAGATTACAGGTGGCCTGGGAGTCTGTGAACCAACTTAGAAACCTATTGCATGGGACTGGTCCGTGCAACACCCTCCAGACCAAGTCCCCAATAAATAAAGGGAGGATTCCCGTGTAGAGAACACCCCATTGGGGACCCCCGCCTCCTCCGGACAGCAAGATGGTGCACCATGGCGTGTCCGGATGGCAGACGAGGATGGCAAAGTGGAGTGTGCAAGAGCAGCACGTACAGGAATCCCCTCCGCCCAGAACTGAAAGGCACGGAGGAGATTTCCTGGAGGCTCAAGTTGTGAGGCGCCGGCTCCCGAGGGAGGTTTCGGGGTTTGGCGCCGATGAGGAATTCCATCTGGACAGAGGTCAGTTCGGTCGGGATCGCCCCACATGCTTGAGCATCCTCGAAAAACCTAACGGAGTCAGTTGTTCTTACTGACTCAATGGCATTGGCCTGGACGTCGGCCCAGGATAGGTGCCGTGCCAATTCCTCTGGCGCCATCCAGTCCATTCCTCCGCCATCAAGCAGATCCCTGACCCTGCTCACCTTACCAAACACAGCCCTCTCGTCCGCCTGCCACCTAAAACCATGATCATGGAGGTACGGATTCCTGAGCAGCGGCCACTCCATACGGGGTAGAACTGCGCTTGGTGGCGACTCTGTTCCAGACCTTGATGAGTTCCTGGTAAAAGACAGGCAGCCCCAGCATGGTGGTCCTGATGCCCCCAGGTTCACAAACGGGAACTGCAAATCATAATTGAGGCAGTACTGCTGGCGAAAGAAATACGTTGCCAGCGCACACCATCTAGGAGGGTGCTCGACGTACAGGTATCTCTGCAGGGTCTGAAGATGGAAAGTTGCAGCCTGGGTGCTCACGCACACCAGCGCCTGACCGACCTCCCTAAGTGGGAGGCTCAGAGCCGCAGCAGAGACCCAGTGCTTCCTGTTGTTCTAGTAGAAGTCGACCAGCTTCTTCTGTATCTTGGTGACAAACGCAGGGGGAGGGGTCAAAGTGACCAACCGGTACCACAGCATAGCGGCCACCAGCTGGTTTCTGACTAGCACTCGACCCCTGTAGGACAGCACTCGGAGCAGTCCTGTCCAGTGCCCAAGGCGAGCGACGACTTTGGCCTCCAGCTCTTGCCAGTTCACTGGCCAGGCTTCCTCGTCGGGGCTAAGGTAGATTCCCACATAGAGGAGATGGGTTGTGCTCCAGGCAAAAGGCTTGAACTTCTCCGGCAGGTAGTCCACCCGCCACTGACCCACCAAGAGTCCGGAACATTTCTCCCAGTTGATTCTGGCAGAGGATGTGGCCGAGTAAATCATCTGGCACTCCACAGCAACAACTCTACAAACCTGTGAGCATTCTCACAGATGCATACATTACACTGCTGTGCTCTGTTGTAATGGTATTTTCTTGACTGTGGTCTGACTGGGTAGTGACAAGGGTATTGGAAGGAGGCTGAGGTGGAGGGGAGGATGAAAGAAGAGATTTTGGAGGGGAGGAGGAAAAGGAGAGAGTCTGGGAGAGGGGGCAAGCAGAACAGAGAAGGAGAAGGAGGAAGAGGAGGGGTGGGGAGAAGGGGAGGGGAAACAATAGGCAATTAATATGCTAATGAGGTAGCTTTGGAACTTTTTGTCATTGCCTGTAACGAATAAGCGATTCTTTAACCTGTCTCAGTGATTGATAAACACCATACCCCCATTTTATTGGAAAGTCTTTGATCTCTGATTTGGGAGATAAGACAGCAGTGGGACACAGTCTGAGCTTTTTGAAACACAATGCTGCGCAGTCAGGTTTTAAAGGGAAAGCTGTGAGGTCTTTCACTGAAAAAAGAGGTCAGAAATGCTGGAGGAACAGTTAGAAGACATCTTGTTTAAATCAAATAAGACAACCCACTGATCGTGTGGTGTGTTCTTTATTTTGTACTATTATGTGAGGATAAGTTGTTATATTTGGATTAAGTGAGTCCGATTATAACTGCTGGTGTTTATGTTCATGAAGTGTTTGCTCAGTCCTCAAGAGAGATTGAAGCAGTACATGTGCAATGGATACAAGTATCTGGTTCCGGTCACAAGAGGATAGATACTATTGTTACATCCCTGGCTTACACTATTGTACAGGCAGGTTTAGGGCAGTGTGAATCAACTCCCACAAAGCTAAGATGATTGCACCTCTTACAGGAGCGTCGGATCCCACTGAACCTGAGAAAGTATCTATAGCAGACCCGAATTTGGAACAAGCACCTTTGCCATATAAGCCTTAAGAGAGCTTTAATACGAATTTTAAGGCAGTAATTCAATCTCAGGCTCTGTTCAATTTCATAAACTGCTTGAGCTTTGCTGCTGCAGTTTGTGATGTCATTACAGCTGCTCAAACTAAATTCCGACCATGTAACTCACTGCCAGCCATCTATAATTATATATTCACCCCATGACAAAAAAATCATTCATAAGTTAGCAAATATTCCTAATGCTAGTAATTTAAGTGACTTTAATCAAGGACTATGATAGCAATGCTACAGAGTACAAATTACCATCTTTTGTTCCGGTTCTGCAAACAAATACACAGCAATGTATACCCTGAAGTATTTTTCAAAAGCGCATTTAACATGAGAAAAAGTTTGCGATATTTTAGATAATATATATGGTACTGATAAATCCTGGGAAATCCTGGGAAAACAAAACCATTTCACCACACCTTTTTCCCCAATTTTCTCCTTTTTTCCCTAACGGCTCTGATTATTTTTGAAGTCCCAATATATGGGCACCAGTAAAATGTTTTCATATGTAAGCCTGGCCAGTGAGTGTTGGCAAGCTTCTCCCACCACTTAGGCTTTTATAGATGAGCTTGGTCCCATTCTCTCCCAACATAAGAAGGGTCCCCATTGGTCCAGTCTTAGGTGTTGAGCTGTTTTGTCCATGCTACCACAGATCAATACAAAATTTTTGCATAAAAATACCAAGTTGTATAACAAAACCAATAAAGTGTTCGTTCCACTGATGACCTAGGTGCTTTTCTATTTATTTTTGCACCTGTCACTGTTCCCATGTATTCTTACACCTCTAAATGTGGTTTGGTATACAAGCCATAGGAATATTAATCATAACAACATAGATACATATCCACCATTGCATCTAAAGACAAGTCTGGATAAGTTCACCTTTCTTTATGTAATGGTCCATCTTTTTATTATCAAAAGAGATTTTTAAAAAGTCAAGTAATATCGCAATGGTTAAACACAGTTTAGTTAAATACATTCCATTCCTTTTAACAATGACCCAGATTTTGCAGTCAGTGGCAAAGTCATGGCGCTTGCCACTGACCTTGGAGAATGCTGCCCACAAATTAGCGGGCTCTGTGGTATCGATTTCCCCTTTTGCGACTTTCCATCTGGCGCCATCTATAGGGGATCTGTGGCGTCCAGCAACAGTAACACCATCAAGCAGGCTGAGCAGCCAATCACATTGTGGAATTCTCACAGACAGCAAACCAACAAATAAGAAGCAGGTTTTATCATTCACTTTTTAATAATTTTATAAAATGCATAATAAAGATTGGAACATACACATGAGATTAAGATAGAAGCTGAAATATCATGAACAAACTTTAATAAAATAAAATGAAAAAAAAATCTTATTATTTTGAAAATCTATAGAATATTTATCATGGAATGGAGGAAATAACACTCCACAATACAAAATTAGTTTTTCAGGGCCAGACTGTTCAGCATTAATTAGAACTTAGTACACCGTTAAAAAACTCAGTTGCAGCTCATTCAACAGGGTTTAACTTTTTTATGGGTTTTGACAGTGACAATAGTGCGCAAAAAGTTGAAATCGACATCAAATCAGTGATTTCTAATTGATTCCATCTGCGAAGACTGCAACAGCGCACCCTGTGGAGGAGCAGGGTATCGCTGACAGCAACTTCCAGATTAAGAACATAAGAAATAGGAGCAGGAGTAGGCCATTTGGCCCTTCAAGCCTGCTCTGCCATTCAACAAGATCATGGCTGATCTTCTACCTCAACTCCACCTTCCCGCACTGTCCCAATATCCCTTAATTCCCTTAGTTCACCAACATTTATCAACTTCTGTCTTGAATATACTCAATGGCTGAGCCTCCATTGCCCTCTGGGGTAGAGAATTCCAAAGATTCACCACCCTCTGAGTAAAGAACTTTTTCCTCATCTCACTCCTAAATGGCCGACCCCTTATTTTGAAACTGTGACCCTGTGTTCTAGATTCCCCAGCCAGGGGAAGCATTTTATCAGCATTAATCCTGTCAAGCCCCTTAAGAATTTTATATGTTTCAATTAGATCACCTATCATTCTTCTAAACTCTAGAGAATATAGGCTTAGTCTACTCAATCTATCCTCATAGGGCAATCCTCTCATCCCAGGAACCTTGGGTGCACTCCCTCTAAGGCAAGTATGTCTTTTCTTAGGTAAGGAGACCAGAACTGTGCACAATACTCCAGGTGTGGCCTCACCAGTGCCCTGTATAATTGTAGTAAGACTTCTTTACTCTTATAATTTAATCCCTTTGTAACAAAAGCTAACATACCATTTCTTTTCCTAATTGCTTACTGTACCTGCATGTTAACTTTTTGTGATTCATGTATGTTATGTATTTAAACCTTTGTAACCTGCATGACACCTGACCACCAGAGGGCCCACCTGTTGGAGTCCCAAGGGATCCCAGCATCCCTTGGGAGCACAATATATAAGCAGGCCACCCACGAGGTACCTGCACTCTGGAATCTTATTAAAGGAGCTAAGGTCACACTTGCTCATTACACACAGTACTCAGTTTCAACCTTTTATTGTGAGTGTATCAATTGGTGATGAGGTAACGAACAACCGCACGAAAATGCAAAGAACAGTCGGTATCTTGGAGAAGTTCTCAGGAGGGGACAATTTGGAGGCCTTCGTGGAGAGACTCGACCAATACTTCGTGGTCAATGAGCTAGAAGGGGACGAGAACGCTTCCAAATGAAGGGTGATCCTCCTAACTGTCTGTGGGGCAACAATCTATGGCCTCATGAAGAATCTCCTGGCCCCGACAAAGCCAACAGAGAAATCCTACGAAGAATTGTGCACGCTGGTCCGTGAGTACCTAAATGCAAAGGAAAGTGTTTTGATGGCGAATATCGGTTCTACACGTGTCAACGATCGGAGGGCCAGGAAGTGGTGAGCTACGATGCCGAACTAAGGCGCCTCGCAGGACATTGTGAGTTTGAGGGATTCCTAGAACAAATGCTCAGAGACTTTTTTGGACTGGGCATTGGACATGAGACAATCCTTCGCAAACTGTTGACTGTAGAAACTCCAAATCTAAGTAAAGCCATAACGATAGCCCAGGCATTTATGTCCACCAGCGACAACACCAAGCAGACTTCGCAGAATAAAGACGTTTCGGCCAGTACTGTGCATAAAGTAACGTCGGTTTTGAGCAGCAATATACAGGGCAGAATGTGCACGCTGGCTGCTGCGGCCCGACCTCAGATAACCCAGAGTTCGCCATCAATCGTTAATGCGAGGCAGTTAACATTTATTGGCGCTGCGGAGGTGATCATCGGCCCCATTAATGCCACTTTAAGCACTATGCGTGCAATGGTTGCAGAACAATAGGACACCTCCAATGAGTGTGCAGGCGAGTGCAAACCCTGCAAACCACCACGTTGCAGAGGAAGATCAATCTACAGTGGATTAGGCTGAATTGGAGACTCGTACTGAGGAGGCAGAAGTCTACGGGGTACACACGTTCACTACAAAATGTCCACCAATAATGTTGAAAGTTGAACTGAACGGCATTCCAATATCTATGGAGCTGGACACGGGGGCAAGTCAGTCCATTATGAGTAAAAAGGCCTTCGACAGGCTGTGGGGCAAAAAGGCACACAGGCCCAAGCTCAGCCCCGTTCACACCAAACTAAGGACTTACACCAAGGAATGAATCCCTGTAATTGGCAGTGCAGAAGTCAAAGTCTCCTATGACGGTGCAGTACACGAACTCCGGCTGTGGATTGTACCAAGGGATGGCCCCACATTGTTTGGCAGAAGCTGGCTGGGAAAAATCCGCTGGAATTGGGACGACATCCGAGCGCTTTTGTCCGTCGACGACGCCTCATGTACCCAGGTTCTGAGCAAGTTCCCATCGTCGTTTGAGCCAGGCATCGGAAGCTTCTCGGGGGTGAAAATGCAGATCCATTTGGTTCCCGGTACGCGACCCATCCACCACAAGGCTCGGGCGGTACTGTACATGATGCGTGAAAAAGTGGAAATTGAGCTGAACAGGCTGCAACATGAAGGCATCATCGCACCGGTGGAATTCAACAACTGGGCCAATACGGAGGCCATCAAGAACTCACCGTGATCACAGAATGTGACGGAGCTGTGGTCATTCCTGGGACTCCTTAACTATTTCGGTAATTTCCTGTCTGGGTTAAGCACCTTGCTAGAACTCCTACATGCACTACTGAGCAATGGAGACGACTGGGAATGGGGGAATTCACAAGTGGCTGCCTTTAAGAAAGCCAGAAATCTGTTGTGTTCTAACAAACTGCTTGTCCTGTATAACCCTTGTAAATGATTAGTGCTAGCTTGCGATGCATCGTCATACGGGGTCAGATGTGTGCTACAACAGGCTAATGAATCGGGGATTTTGCAACCGGTCGCTTAGTGCATGGTTGAAAAAGAGGCTCTGGCGTGCATTTACTGGGTTAACAAAAATGCAGCAGTACTTATCTGGCCTCAAGTTTGAGCTTGAAACTGACCACAGGCCGCTCATAATGCTGTTCTCTGAGAGTAAAGGGATTAATACCAATGCCTCTGCCCGCATCCAAAGATGGGCGCTCACGCTGTCGACATACAATTATGTAATCCGCCACAGACCGGACACAGAGAACTTGCGCAGGTGCTCTCAGTCGGCTGCCATTGCCCACCACCGAGGTGGAAATGGCACAGCCTGCGACTTGCTCATGGTCATGGAGGCATTCGAGAACGAGAAGTCCCCCGTTACGGCCCGCCAGATCAGCTACCGCACCAGACCCCACTCACTCACCGGGATTCCATGAGCTGAGCTGCTCATGAAAAAGGTGCTTAAAGCAAGGCACTCTCTTATCCACCCTGATCTCCATGATCATGTGGAGGGCAAGCAGTATCAACAAAGTGTGAACCATGACCGCGCAAATTTGTCATGTGACATTGAGATCAATGATCCTGTGTTTGTGCTCAATTATGGACATGGTTCCAAATGGCTTGCTGGCATGGTCATAGCCAAAGAGGAGAGTAGGGTGTTTCAGGTCAAATTGGCCAATGGACAAACGCACAGAAAACATTTGGACCAAATTGCGGTTCACCAACAGTTACGAACAACCCGAGGAGGACACCACCAACTTTGACCCTCCAACACACATACAAGTGGCAACTGACATCATGGTTGACCACAAAACCGAACTCATCATCCCCAGCAGCCCGGCAAGGCCGGCTGCCCAACAGCCCAGTGAAGAACTGACCAACCCACCCACACCCGCATTTGTACCGAGACGATCGACAAGGGAGCGTAAAGCCCCAGATCGGCTCACCTTGTAAATAAGTGTACTGTTGACTTCACGGGGCAGTGATGTAATGTATTTAACCCTTTGTAACCTGCATGACACCTGATCACCAGAGGGCCACCTGTTGGAGTCCCAAGGGATCCCAGCATCTAAGCAGGCCACCCACGAGGTACCTACACTCTGGAATCTTATTAATGGAGCTAAGGTCACACTTGCTCATTACACACAGTACTCAGTTTCACCCTTTATTGTGAGTGTATCAATGTACAAGGACACCCAGGTCCCTCTGAATGCGAACAGTTTCCAGTCTCTCACCATTCAACAAATATTCTGCTTTTTTGTTTTCCCTACCAAAGTGGATAACTTCACACTTCCTCACATTGTATTTAATTTGCCATGTTCTTGCCCACTCAGTCAGCCTGTCTATATCTCTCTGCAGCCTGTTTGCGTCCTCCTCACAGCTTACTTTCCCACCTAACTTTGTATCATCAGCAAACTTGGATACGATACACTCAGTCCCTTCATCTAAGTCATTAATATAAATTGTAAATAGCTGAGGCCCCAGCGCTGATCCTTGCGGTACCCCGCTAATTAGAGCCTGTCAACACGAAAAAGTTCTGTTTATTCCTACTCTCTGTTTTTTGTCCATTAATTAATCCTCAATCCATGTTAATATAGTACCCCCAATCACGAGTCCTAAGCTTGTGCAATAACCTCTTGTGTGGCACCTTATCAAATCATTTTGAAAATCCAAATACACTGCACCCATTGCTTCCCCCTTATCCAGCCTACTAGTTACACCTTCAAAAAACTCTGTGAACAGATCTGTGAAACACAATTTTTCTTTCATAAAACCATGTTGACTCTGCCTAATCATATTACGATTTTATAAATGCCCTGTTACCACGTCCCTAATAATAGATTCTAGCATTTTGCCTACTACTGATTTCCGCATTTAATGCACATGTGCGGATGCCAGAATTTGCTGTCAGTTTTACAGGGTAATGACAATGAACGCTGACAGTTTTGCCATCATTGCAACTGCAAAATCCGAGCCATTATTTTGCTTTGCAGCTTCAGATCTATTATATACTGTAACTTCAAACGTTAAAAGTGCTAGTACATTATGTAAAAAAAATATTCTATGTGAGGCAGATGAACTGACACGGTTCATTGCTTCAGTAGGCTTTTCAATGGACTACCAAATTCATGCTGGTGAATGGAAAAAATCTGGTAGCAATATGGAACTAATGGGTACAATCAGAAAAAAACGTGAAACAGCAAATTC
Organism: Pristiophorus japonicus; assembly: GCF_044704955.1. Lineage (NCBI taxonomy): Eukaryota > Metazoa > Chordata > Chondrichthyes > Pristiophoridae > Pristiophorus > Pristiophorus japonicus. The sequence goes on along the minus strand of NC_091980.1, from coordinate 239,287,944 downwards.
CACTAAGAGTTGTGTAAAGTTAATGTTTCCATAATAAGAAGCCCATGGCATGTACGTTGACAATGTGGTTTGGTCAGTAATTTGATGAGCAGGGATTCAAGAAAAAGGAAGCTAACATTTTGTCACAAGATGTGGTTATGATCTTTAAAAAATAAATCACATCATGACTTTTTAATGAACAAGCGACTCAGCACTATTATTATTTTCTTCTCAATTTTCACTTTTACTTCCCTCCTTTACTAAAGGTTGTGACGCTAGTTGCGGTACTGTATGGACACTGGCTGCTTGCCTCCGTGACCATTCTACACGTGTGAATCCAGACAGTTAGAAAGAATGGAAATCTGATACTTCCGGGGAGGCAGGGGGTGGGGGGTGGGGGGGGAGTGGAGCGGGGGTAGGTGTAATGGCCAGGAAACCTAGAAATATGGGCTTCCGGGGCCCTGTCGAATTTAACGGCAGGACTTGATTAAAATGTTTTCCTGGTCGTCACCAGCTAGATTATCATCATTGGCAGTCCCTCGAAATTGAGGAACTGAACAGTCCAATATGGGACTTACAGTCTCTGTCACAGTGGGACAGACAGTCATTGAAGGAAAGGGTGGGTGAGACTGATTTGCCGCATGCTCCTTCCGCTGCCTGCGCTTGGTTTCTGCATGCTCTCGGCTGGCTGACTGTCAGGCTGGAAGGCCTGCAGCACCAGGCCGTAGCCGGGAAGCGGAGAGGAAGGTGGGAGGGAGGGAGAGATCGTGGACACCAGACTTCGGCGGGGGGCAGAGAGCCCAGAGGAACTGGTCGGGGGCTGGAGAGGTGGGCCAGGGGTCAGAGAGATTGCGGGGGAGGTGTGATCGCGGGCGTATAACAGGTTTCCTTGAGGGGCCGGGGGGAAGCATGCCTGCTTCTCCTGGCCCACAAGCAGTGCTGGAAAGCACTTACCTGTTAAATCTGGCAGTTCTCGCCTCCCATCCGCTGACAGATTTCCAGAGGCCTGGAAAACCCGGCGTGCAGGCATTGAATCTGAAACAGAGCAAAATCTGAGCAGCCTCATTCAAATATTGAAATTAGGGACCTGCCTCTGGAGGGCAGGTTAGTTGCCCACCCCCAACCTGCCTCTGTTAAAACTGGATATGGGTTGGGTTGGGTTTCCCATGGTTAAAATTACCACCCCACCACACCCTGAGTGTCAGCAAGCTATTTGACTATAAGTGGCATCACAACTGAGCCAGATCCTGACCCCACCACACGTGCACTTTCAGTGATCAGGAGCAGCAACCCTGCCTGATGTTTTTTCCTCCTTCCCTTTCCAAGATTGCTGCGACCAATTATAATGCCCAACTATCGCACCCTTGCCCTGAGTTGCGGTCAGCAAATTGATCCCGGACCAGTGACTGAATCTGCTGTCACCTGCCTGATTTGCGTGGCTCAGTACCACAGCAAGTGGAACATTTACCCACGAAGTCATCAGAACTTCTGCCTTTTTTGTTGCTGCCAGACACAGCATCCTCAGGCATGATATCTTAAATTGATTGCAGTATGCAGCTAATGTTACCCTCTCTTCTGCATTTATCACAGCAGCACTGCATTTTTATACTTTTAAACGTAGCTTTGGTGGTACATTTTCAATTGTTTACTAATGTTACAATTGGTGTTCATGTACAGTGAGTTTTCCTTTGATTTTGATAAACTTAGCAAATAATAGAACATGTAGCCCCAAATCTGCATGTAAGACACTAGCATTAAAACTACCAGTGCATGACATTCAAAGACTCGTCTGAACACAGTGGTTATGATTTAACATTTTATCTGCACCAAATGTAATCTATGCACTAGTTATAGTGTGAATTGTGCACTATAACCCTAGGACCTTCTCCCGCTTAGCATCCTTGAGCACACAACCCTGCATGGCGTACACATGCTTGGAGTTCCCCAACCCAAGTGCATCACAATGCATTATGCTGCCTTTATCAATATTAAAAGACATCTGCCAGATATGGGCCCGTTTCTCTATCACATCGAGATCGGCCTGCAATCTATTTTTGTCCTCTGAAGGCGAAATATCCACACCAGCAGTGTTCCTTTTACCAGTGATGATGAATGGATCTCAATGCAAAATTAAATGATAAAGCACAAAATAATACCAGTGGAGAGATGATTAAAAACTGTACCTATGCTCAAATCACACGACCATCTCCTAAAATGATCGGAATTTATCAAGAGCAAGACATTTATGTTAATCTTATTGGTTCAAATCTCAGAAACAAGAGTATTATTCACATTGTTTGTGTTAGAAATGTATACTTGTATTTACTCTGTACAGCCACCAGAGGGCTCATCCCCTGAAGTCCCAAGGGATCCCATAATCCTTTGGGAGCACAGGTATTTAATGAGGCTTCGCAGGTTGGAGAGGCACTCTGGAAACCTGCAATAAAAGACTATGGTCACACTTTACTTTGAGCTCATAATGTTCAGTTTGACTTTTCCTCCATACACAACAACTGGCGACAAGATACAGATAGCGAGCCCAAAGATGCAGAGAACAGTGGGCATCCTGGAGAAATTCTCAGAGGGAGATGATTGGGAAACTTTTGTGGAGTGACTCGACCAATACTTTGTGGTCAACGAGCTAGATGGGGAAGAGAGCGCTGCCAAATGAAGGGCGATCCTCCTCACCGTCTGTGGGGCACCAATGTATGGCCTCATGAAGAATCTGCTTACTCCAGTGAAACCCACGGAGAAATCGTACGAGGATTTGTGCACACTGGTCGGAGAGCATTTGAACCCGAAGGAAAGCGTTCTGATCGCGAGGTACCGGTTCTACACCTACAAAAGGTCTGAAGGCCAGGGAGTGGCGAGTTATGTCGCCGAGCTAAGACGCCTTGCAGGACATTGCGAATTTGAAGGACATTTGGAGCACATACTCAGAGATTTTTTCTACTTGGCATTGGCCATGAAACCATACTTCGCAAACTTTTGACTGTAGAGACCCCAACCTTGAGTAAGTCCATAGCGATAGCCCAGGTGTTCATTGCCACCAGTGACAATATGAAGCAAATCTCTCAACACACAAGTGCTGCTACAGTTACTCTGAAAAAGTTATGTTGTTTTCGAATCGTAACGTACAGGGCAGGTCACACATGCCTGCAGCTACACGTCCGCAGATGTCTCAGAATCCACCATCAAGGGTGATGAATGCAAGGCCATTAACACCTTGTTGGTGCTGCAGTGGTGATCAACATTTCCATTCATGCCGATTCAAAGAGTACCTTTGCAAGGGTTGTGGAACAATGGGACATCTCCAACGAGTGTGCAGGTGAGATGCAAAGCCTGTTAAACCTGCAAACCACCATTTTGCAGAGGAGGACAGATCTACGGAGGATCACGAAGAACCAGAGCCTCAGATCGAGGAGGCAGAGGTACATGGGGTGCACACATTCACCACAAATTGTCCCCCGATAATGCTGAATGTTGAACTAAATGGACTCCCGATGTCAATGGAGCTGGGCACGGGCACAAGCCAGTCCATCATGGGCAAAAAGACTTTCGAAAGGTTGTGGTGCAACAAGGCCTCAAGGCCAGTCTTAACTCCAGTTCGCACGAAACTAAGAACTTACACTAAAGAACTGATTCCTGTAAACGGCAGTGTTACCGTAAAGTCTCCTACGATGGAGCGGTGCACAAACTACCACTCTGGGTGGTACCGGACGATGGTCCCACACTGCTTGGCAGGAGCTGGCTGGGAAAGATACGCTAGAACTGGGAGGATGTCCGAGCGCTATTGCCCGCTGACGATACTTCGTGTGGCCAGGTCTTAAACAAATTTCCTTCGCTGTTCGAACCAGGCATCGGGAAGTTCCAAGGAGCAAAAGTGCAAATCCACCTAATTCCGGGGGCGTGGCTCATCCATCACAAGGCGAGAACAGTACCGTACAAGATGAGAGAAAGAGTAGAGATCGAGCTAGACCGGCTGCAAAGAGAGGGCATCATTTCACCGATCGAGTTCAACGAGTAAGGGCCAGTCCTATCGTCCCAGTCCTCAAGGGAGAGGGCACCGTCAGAATCTGTGGCGATTACAAAGTAACTATCAATCGTTTCTCCTTGCAGGACCAATATCCACCACCAAAGGCCGACGACCTCTTTGCAACGCTGGCGGGAGGAAAGACGTTCTCGAAGCTGGATCTGACTTCAGTCTATATGACGCAGGAACTGGAGGAATCATCGAAGGCCCTCACCTGCATCAACACGCACAAAGATATTTTTGTTTATAACAGATGCCTGTTTGGAATCCGATCGGCGGCGGCGATTTTCCAGAGAAACATGGAAAGTTTACTGAAGTCAGTCCCGCACACCGTGGTCTTCCAGGACGACATCTTGGTCACAGGTCGGAACACAGTCGAGCATCTGCAGAACCTGGAGGAGGTTCTTAGTTGACTCAACCGCGTGGGGCTCAGGTTAAAATGCTCGAAGTGCATTTTCCTGGCACCTGAAGTGGAGTTCCTGGGAAGGAGGATTGCAGCAGACGGCATCAGGTCCACCAACACGAAGACGGAGGCAATCGAGAACACACCGAGGCCACAGAACATGACGGAGCTGTGGTCGTTTCTGGGACTCAAACTACTTTGATAACTTCTTACCAGGTCTCAGCACACTGTTAGAACAACTGCATGACTTTCTACAAAAAGGGAATGAATGGGTTTGGGGCAAAAGACAAGAAAATGCCTTTGTAAAAGCGAGAAAATTGTTATGCTCAAACAAATTGCTTGTGTTGTATGATCCATGTAAGTGTTTGGTAGTAGCATGTGATGCATCATCATATGGCATCGGGTGTGTATTGCTAATGATTTTGGGAAACTGCAACCAGTTGCTTATGCATCCAGGAGTCTGTCTAAGTCTGAGAGAGCCTACAGCATGATTGAGAAAGAAGTGTTAGCGTGTGTCTATGGGGGTAAAGAAAATGCATCAATAACTGCTTGGGCTAAAATTCGAATTGGAAACTGACCATAAGCCACTTATATCCCTGTTCTCCGAGAGTAAAGGGATAAATACCAACGTATCGGCCCACATCCAGAGATGGGCGCTCACGTTGTCCGCATACAACTACGCCATCCGCCATAGGCCAGGCAGAGAAAACTGCGCCGATGCTCTCAGTAGGCTGCCATTGCCTACCACGGGGGTGGAAATGGTGCAGCCTGCAGATCTTGCCATGGTTATGGAAGCATTTGAGAGTGAGCAATCACCCGTCACTGCCCGGCAGATCAAAATCTGGACAAGCCAGGACCCCTTATTATCTCTAGTCAAAAGCTGTATGCTTCACGGGAGCTGGTCCAGTGTCTCACCTTCATCAATGACCTCCACAGTTGGTAATGATGAAAGCGATAGCCAGATCCCACGTGTGGTAGCCCGGTATCTATGCGTACTTAGAGTCCAGCTTTCACAGATGTAATACATGCTTGCAGTTAAGCAATGTACCCAGCGAGGTGCCGCTAAGTTTATGGTCTTGGCCCTCCAAACCGTGGTCTAGGGTACACGTCGACTATGCAGGCCCGTTCTTGGGTAAAATGGTCCTTGTGGTTGTAGACGCGTACCCCAAGTGAATTGAATATGAGATAATATCAGCTAGTATACTGTATTGTGATATGATTTGCAGTGTGTAAACATTCTACAGGGTTATTTCTTCATGCATTTTTTTTAGACATTTTTGTTTTAATGGTTGGAGAGTGTGGTGCACAAGGGAGGAGGTTGTGGGCATGAATGTTCTTGATGCCCGGAGCCCTAGAATCCTTGATGCATTCCTGCCACCTCCCCCGCTCTGACAATCCCGTCAGAATCTTAGAAACATATAAGATTCTGACGGGACTGGACAAGTTAGATGTGGGAAGAATGTTCCCGATGTTGGGGAAGTCCAGAACCAGGGGACACAGTCTTCGGATAGGGGGTAGACCATTTAGGACTGAGATGAGGAGAAACTTCTTCACTCAGAGAGTTGTTAACCTGTGGAATTTCCTGCCGCAGAGAGTTGTTGATGCCACTTCATTGGATATATTCAAGTGGGAGTTAGATATGGCCCTTACGGTTAAGGGGATCAAGGGGTATAGAGAAGCAGGAAAGGGGTACTGAGGGAATGATCAGCCATGATCTTATTGAATGGTGGTGCAGGCTCGAAGGGCCGAATGGCTTACTCCTGTACCTATTTTCTAAGATTCTATATTTCTATGTTTGATGGCGGAGGTCTCAGGTCGGGGCACCTTGGCATCTATAACAGAATGTGTCCCCTCCTGAATGCTCCTGTGTCCCCCTCCTCCCCATAGATTATCAACCCTTGGGTATCTATTCAATTTTGGTTATTCCACAGGATACATGATTAATTCTTCAAGGGCTAGTGCCATTTTCCTACAGCATTAATGGGGGGCTAGGGTGCAATCAGACACCAACCATAGAGTATGTGAATTGAAGCTATTTTCCACATTTACGATATGAGTTATATCTGATCCTGTTACTTAGACATTATAAAGCTGTCCTGTGTTTCCCATGGGGTGAGATTGTATAAAATAATGAAGAGCTGGGAATGATTACAAGGCAGTAATCTAATTGAGAGGTTCAGGTGACCTCATGAAAGCCCAGGGATTAGATTACGACCTTGAAATCTGTTTTTGTTATAATATCTATATATTGTTTTAATTTTACATGGGGTTTTAATTCTGTTTTTGACAGCTTTTTTGCCAGCAGACTCTCTTAATACAGATGCCAACCATCAATGAAAAACACATTCCTTATGCAAGAGAACCAACTATCATGACATCATTCACGAATGTTTACTGAAAGACAATCTGTATCTGTTTATCAGGAAATTCTCTTTATACATTGTAGGCAAATTTATTAGTTCACCGGAACAAAGGGATTAAGCTTTTGAGTTTGACCTGATGATGCCACTAGTATAAGAAAAATACTAATTGTGGTGGCTTCGTTAGTGGAAGTGCTGTCCAGTGTGCAACTGAGCCTTACATACAAGGGAGGTGCAGTGGGTCCAGGTTCAATCTCCATTCTCCTGAACTAGGTGTTCCCAATGAGTTGGTGGTAGGAGAGCTAAAATTGATCTTGGTGACCCTGTGCAAGAGAGAGGGGGAGAGAAAAGAAATCAGCCAGAAATGAACTCACCTTGCCCCCTATCCTCTGATTTCACTACCCTTCTGACCTCCCTAACCCTCTTCCTCCAGTTAAACTCTCCTACCCATATTCACGGTCACCGCCTCGACCTTGCCATCTCACTTGGCCTCTATACCTGTTAGTGATCATATAACCGATATATGTCATCACTGACAAGGCTGTCTCTGGCCACTTCCGCAAATTCACTCTACTCCCTTCGAACCCCACTTCCTCCTACTTCTGCCCCAAGCCACTTACAATTGAGATTTCAAACTCTCGACTATCTAGCCTTTGAAATTCCATTCACCACGATACTCCTGCAGCTGTTGATCTGCTCATCAAATCCCTCACCTCCACCTCTTCAGTAAAACCTATACTTTCTCCCATCCTGGTCGCGCCTCCTGATTTGAGTGTATGTGGCATACAAGTGGTTTAGTCATCCATCACCAGATCTGGCTGGACCACATCAGCCTGCATGGGAACACCATTGCCACCCAGTTCCTTCCAAGTCACACACCATCCTGACTTGGATATATATCGATGTTCCTTCATCGTTGCTGGGTGAAAATTGTGGAACTCGCTAACTAACAGCACTGTGGGAGCAATTGCACCACTCAAACTGCAGTGGTTTAGGAATGAGGCTCACCACCACCTTCTCAGGGCCAGTAGGGATGGACAATAAATGATGGCCTTGCCAGTGACAATGACATCCTGAGAATTAATAAAAACAAATTGTTGGTTCTTCATGAATCCTCTTCCTCATCCCCCTAATGGACTATCCATTCTCACTTCTTTGTATGGAGTATTTTAATGTTAACAGCAAGCAACAAGAGTGGAAAAAATCTACAAGTGCAAAAGTAGAGGACAAAGCAACAAAGCAAACTAATGAATGGAAGGAAATGCAGTAAAAGGTAAATAAAAATGCAAGAAAAAGCTTTACCTTGAACAGAAACCTCCAACTATCTATATAATACCTATCTGAGTACATCCTGGGACTCCCCTACATCTATGTGAATTTTGTAAGATTTACATATTTCAAATAGGCTGCATATGCCATAGTGTGGACCCTTTGGCCGCAAAATTTGCCTCTGTGGCGTCCGTTTTTTTGGCACTACAAGAGAGAGTAGCTACTTCTGCTGCGGGCCATGCCGGTTGCCATTTTGGTGAGATCGCTAGCGCGGGCACTGGGAGTGCATGCTAGAAGTATGCAGAATCAGCAGATCACGACGTTAATCAGCATGTAACGCTGATTTGATGCCAGCACTGCCATTTTCAAACTCAATGCTCCAACTCGCACCATCTCATAGAGACACACAGCTGAACTTGCATTCAGAAGCAGGAAGTACCCACCACCAGTACTATTTAAAGGGATTATCAACTGCTTCCAGGTTAGTTGCTGATTGATTTCTGCTGGCTCTTGGTGAGTTTGTAGAAGTATTTGGTGTTTTTTTTTTGGTTATTTGAAGTCTCTGAAGTGTTCAGGGAGTGTGTGGCAGGTTACTTCAAGGTTTCTGCTCAGACCAGTTGCTCCCAGACATGGGTGCTGGAGTTTGTATTCCCCTTGGCCTGCAGCATTATAGGAAGAATGAGCAGAGGCAACGCAGAGGACATGCTGCTCGAAGTGACTTTCAGTGGATGAGACTGCAGATTGCCTTGGAGGATGACCTTGAGCAGCTATGGGCCTAGAAGGCTCGGCTTTGGACTGCATCATCTCAACATTTAAAAAAAATTGTTCCTGGGATGTGCGCATCGCTTGCAAGGCCAACATTTATTGCCCATCCCTAAATGTCCTTGAGAAGGTGGTGGTGAGCCGCCTTCTTGAATGTTTGTAGTCCGTGTGGGGAATTTTCCCCCTGATTCCCATTGACTTCAATTTTACTAGGGATCCTTGATGCCATACTGGGCCAAAAACTACCTTGATGTCAAGGGCAGTCACCCCCACCTCACCTCTGTAATTCAGCTCTTTTGTTCATGTTTGGATCAAGGCTGTAATGAGATCTGGAACTGAGTGGTCCTGATGGAAGCCAACCTGAACATCGGTGAGTAGGTGCCGCTCCATGGGCCCAACTTTGCCCAACCCCTTTTTTTGGCGCCCTTACCTTAAGTGTGGCGACTTTGCGCGCTGGAAAGGATGCCGGAAAAAAGGGGCCCCATCCAGGCTGCTTTTCGGAGTCCCCGGAGTTCTGGCATGGCGTGCATTCTGAAGTGGGGGCGGAGCAACAGGGCAGCGCCGAAAACACTGCCGGCACCTGCGCGCATGCGCATTGAAGTCTGCGCGCATGCTCCTGCCCTCCCAGCATGTCCTGCGGGCTGTGAGCAGGACCCGATGCTCACAGCCCCTATCCCCAGCTGAAGGGACACCCCGATTTCGCTGCATCCTATTCTCGGCTGAGGGCTAAGTTCCCGGGCGAGGTAGGGCTTCGTTTTTTAAAATTATTTATTGGTCGTGCTTGAGAGTTTTGATTGGGGGTCGGGGGGGTGGGAGGAAGAGAGTTTTGGTGGTGGGGTGGGGGGGAGGGAGAGAAAGAGTGCATTGCGGGGGGAGGAGGAGGAGAGTTTTGGCAGGGGGAAGAGAAAGAGTGTATGGGGGTGGAGAAGGAGGAGAGTTTTGGGGGGGAGAGAAAGAGTGTTTTGGGGGTGGGTGGGGGAGAAAGAGTGTTTTGTGGGGGGTGGGGGGGCAGGAGAAAGAATGTTTTGTACACCAGCATCTCTCTCTCTCTCTCTGGCTACCACCGCCACCTCACTCCTCATCCCCCCCACCCCCCCCCCCGTGACATCGTGGCCAGCAGCTTGCATTTCTCTGGTAGGATTTACTTCATTTTTATTAGTATTTTAATTGTTTGAGCTTTTCCTTGCAATGTTTGGTGCTTGGTTGTTGAGGTCCTCTCCAGTTCCCTTCCCTCCCCTATCCCTGCCCTAATATCTACTGAATGTGCGCTGCTTTTTCTTCACTGCCCGCGAGGTTTTTCACATACGCTGACATAAGTTGATTTGGAGTACGTTTTTGAAGGCCAAAGTGGCATAAATGGCCAAAACTGGCATAAGTGTCTGGTAACGTCCCCTTTTGAAAAAAAAAACTGACCTAAAAAGAAAATCGTACCTAACTGACTTACTCTGGAGCAAATCTTTTGGGAAAAATGGCATTTTTTAAACTTACTCCAAAAAAATTGTTGCATGTCATGGCCAAAGTTGGGCCCCATATGTGGAATGTTAGTATCTGAGCTGGTGACTGTGAGTCTGAAATTGAGTAACGGTGCCGTGTCTTCAGCATCACTGCTTTCTTCCTCTTCCAATTCTTGCTCCTGCACCACTGCCTGGCCAGGTTGCAGTTCTTGGGTATCTGAAAGGAGAAAGGCACAATGCTCTCCACTCTCTGTCCTGTGACAGTGGGAACTGGTGCTCTCCACTCTCCCATCCTGTGACAGTGGGAACTGGTGCTCTCCACTCTCTGTCCTGTGACAGTGGGAACTGGTGCTCTCCACTCTCTGTCCTGCGACAGTTGGAACTGGTGCTCTCCACTCTCTGTCCTGTGACAGTGGGAACTGGTGCTCTCCACTCTCTCTCCTGCGACAGTGGGAACTGGTGCTCTCCACTCTCTCGTCCTGTGATAGTTTGAACTGGTGCTCTCAACTCTCTCTCCTGCGACAGTTGGAACTGGTGCTCTCCACTCTCTCTCCTGTGACATTTGGAATTGGTGCTGTCCACTCTCCCGTCTTGTGACAGTTTGAACTGGTGCTCTCCACTCTCTGTCCTGTGACAGTTGAAACTGGTGCTCTCCACTCTCTCTCCTGTGACAGTGGGAACTGGTGCTCTCCACTCTCTGTCCTGTGACAGTTGGAACTGGTGCTCTCCGCTCTCTGTCCTGTGACAGTTGGAGCTGGTACTCTCCACTCTCTCTCCTGTGACAGTTTGAACTGGTGCTCTCCACTCTCTCTACTGTGACAGTTGGAACTGGTGCTCTCCACTCTCTGTCCTGTGACAGTTGGAACTGGTGCTCTCCACTCTCTGTCCTGTGACAGTTTGAACTGGTGCTCTCCGAACTCTGTCCTGTGACAGTTGGAACTGGTGCTCTCCACTCACCCGTCCTGTGACAGTTGGAACTGGTGCTCTCTACTCTCTGTCCTGTGACAGTTGGAGCTGGTGCTCTCCACTCTCTCTCCTGTGACAGTTTGAACTGGTGCTCTCCATTCTCTGTCCTATGACAGTTGGAGTTGGTGCTCTCCACTCTCTCTCCTGCGACAGTTGGAACTGGTGCTCTCCACTCTCCCATCCTGTGACAGTGGGAACTGGTGCTCTCCACTCTCTCTCCTGCGACAGTGGGAACTGGTGCTCTCCACTCTCTCGTCCTGTGATAGTTTGAACTGGTGCTCTCAACTCTCTCTCCTGCGACAGTTGGAACTGGTGCTCTCCATTCTCTCTCCTGTGACATTTGGAATTGGTGCTGTCCACTCTCCCGTCCTGTGACAGTTTGAACTGGTGCTCTCCACTCTCTGTCCTGTGACAGTTGAAACTGGTGCTCTCCACTCTCTCTCCTGTGACAGTGGGAACTGGTGCTCTCCACTCTCTGTCCTGTGACAGTTGGAACTGGTGCTCTCCGCTCTCTGTCCTGTGACAGTTGGAGCTGGTGCTCTCCACTCTCTCTCCTGTGACAGTTTGAACTGGTGCTCTCCACTCTCTCTACTGTGACAGTTGGAACTGGTGCTCTCCACTCTCTGTCCTGTGACAGTTGGAACTGGTGCTCTCCACTCTCTGTCCTGTGACAGTTTGAACTGGTGCTCTCCACTCTCTGTCCTGTGACAGTTGGAACTGGTGCTCTCCACTCTCTGTCCTGTGACAGTTTGAACTGGTGCTCTCCACTCTCTGTCCTGTGACAGTTTGAACTGGTGCTCTCCACTCTCTGTCCTGTGACAGTTGGAACTGGTGCTCTCCACTCACCCGTCCTGTGACAGTTGGAACTGGTGCTCTCCACTCTCTGTCCTGTGACAGTTGGAACTGGTGCTCTCTACTCTCTGTCCTGTGACAGTTGGAGCTGGTGCTCTCCACTCTCTCTACTGTGACAGTTGGAACTGGTGCTCTCTACTCTCTGTCCTGTGACAGTTGGAGCTGGTGCTCTCCACTCTCTCTCCTGTGACAGTTTGAACTGGTGCTCTCCACTCTCTGTCCTATGACAGTTGGAGTTGGTGCTCTCCACTCTCTCTCCTGCGACAGTTGGAACTGGTGCTCTCCACTCTCCCATCCTGTGACAGTGGGAACTGGTGCTCTCCACTCTCTGTCCTGTGACAGTTTGAACTGGTGCTCTCCACTCTCTCTACTGTGACAGTTGGAACTGGTGCTCTCCACTCTCTGTCCTGTGACAGTTGGAACTGGTGCTCTCCACTCTCTGTCCTGTGACAGTTGGAACTGGTGCTCTCCACTCTCTCGTCCTGTGACAGTTGGAACTGGTGCTCTCCACTCTCTGTCCTGTGACAGTTGGAGCTGGTGCTCTCCACTCTCTCTACTGTGACAGTTGGAGCTGGTGCTCTCCACTCTCTGTCCTGTGACAGTTGGAACTGGTGCTCTCCACTCTCTGTCCTGTGACAGTTGGAACTGGTGCTCTCCACTCTCTGTCCTGTGACAGTTGGAACTGGTGCTCTCCACTCTCTGTCCTGTGACAGTTGGAACTGGTGCTCTCCACTCTCTGTCCTGTGACAGTTGGAACTGGTGCTCTCCACTCTCTCTACTGTGACAGTTGGAACTGGTGCTCTCCACTCTCTGTCCTGTGACAGTTGGAACTGGTGCTCTCCACTCTCTGTCCTGTGACAGTTGGAACTGGTGCTCTCCACTCTCTGTCCTGTGACAGTTGGAACTGGTGCTCTCCACCCTCTGTCCTGTGACAGTTTGAACTGGTGCTCTCCACCCTCTGTCCTGTGACAGTTGGAACTGGTGCTCTCCACCCTCTGTCCTGTGACAGTTTGAACTGGTGCTCTCCACTCTCTGTCCTGTGACAGTTGGAACTGGTGCTCTCCACTCTCCCATCCTGTGACAGTTGGAACTGGTGCTCTCCACTCTCTGTCCTGTGACAGTTTGAACTGGTGCTCTCCACTCTCTGTCCTGTGACAGTGGGAACTGGTGCTCTCCACTCTCTCTCCTGTGACAGTTGGAACTGGTGCTCTCCACTCTCTGTCCTGTGACAGTTGGAACTGGTGCTCTCCACTCTCTGTCCTGTGACAGTTTGAACTGATGCGCTCTACTCTCTGTCCTGTGACAGTTGAAGCTGGTGCTCTCCACTCTCTCTCCTGTGACAGTTTGAACTGGTGCTCTCCACTCTCTCTCCTGTGACAGTTGGAACTGGTGCTCTCCACTCTCTGTCCTGTGACAGTTGGAACTGGTGCTCTCCACTCTCTCTCCTGTGACAGTTGGAACTGATGCTCTCCACTCTCTGTCCTGTGACAGTTGGAGTTGGTGCTCTCCACTCTCTATCCTGCGACAGTTGGAACTGGTGCTCTCCACTCTCCCATCCTGTGACAGTTGGAACTGGTGCTCTCCACTCTCTCTCCTGTGACAGTTTGAACTGGTGCTCTCCACTCTCCCGTCCTGTGACAGTTGGAACTGGTGCTCTCCACTCTCCCATCCTGTGACAGTTTGAACTGGTGCTCTCCACTCTCTGTCCTGTGACAGTTTGAACTGGTGCTCTCCACTCTCTATCCTGTGACAGTTTGAACTGGTGCTCTCCACTCTCTGTCCTGTGACAGTTGGAGCTTGTGCTCTCCACTCGCCCGTCCTGTGACAGTTGGAACTGGTGCTCTCCACTCTCTGTCCTGTGACAGTTGGAACTGGTGCTCTCCACTCTCTATCCTGTGACAGTTTGAACTGGTGCTCTCCACTCTCTGTCCTGTGACAGTGGGAACTGGTGCTCTCCACTCTCTCTCCTGCGACTGTTGGAACTGGTGCTCTCCACTCTCTCTCCTGCGACAGTTGGAGCTTGTGCTCTCCACTCTCCCATCCTGTGACAGTGGGAACTTGTGCTCTCCACTCTCTCCTGCAACAGTTGGAGCTGGTGCTCTTCACTCTCCCATCCTGTGACAGTGGGAACTTGTGCTCTCCACTCTCTCCTGCAACAGTTGGAACTGGTGCTCTCCACTCTCCCATCCTGTGACAGTGGGAACAGGTGCTCTCCACTCTCTCGTCCTGTGACAGTTGGAACTGGTGCTCTCCATTCTCCCGTTGGTGTAGGAGGGAGGGCTTTAGTTTCCTGAACAATTGGGACCGCTTCTGGGGAAGGCGGGACCTGTACAAGTTGGACAGATTACACCTCAACAGAGACGGGACCAATGTTCTCGCGGGTGGTTTTAATAGTACGGTTGGGAGGGCTTTAAACTAGCTTGGCAGGGGGATGGGAACCCAGGAGAGGGTTCTGAGCTAGTTAGAGTGGGTGAGAGCTCAGATGAACAGGACCCCAAGAAAGAATGCAAAAGGCAGGAGGCAACAGAGCAGAGTAGCACTGGGGTAAGTGTAAACCACAAGGTGATAGGAAGGGACAATATGTATGAATATAAAGGGGCTGCAGGAGGGGTCAAAACTAAAAATCATGGTTTAAAAACTAGTATTAAAACACTCTACCTAAATGTGTGCAGCATTCGAAATAAAGTAAATGAGTTGACGGCACAAATCATTACAAATGGGTATGATTTGGTGGCCATTACAGAAACGTGGTTGCAGGGTGGCCAAGACTGGGAATTAAACATACAGGGGTATCTGACAATTCGGAAAGATAGACAAGAAGGGAAAGGAGGTGGGGTAGCTCTCTTAATAAAAGGTGATATCAGGGCAGTTGTGAGAGACGATATTGGCTCTAATGAACAAAATGTTGAATCATTGTGTTTGGAGATTAGAGATAGTAAGGGCAAAAAGTCACTGGTGGGCGTAGTTTATAGGCCCCCAAATAATAACTTCATGGTGGGGCGGGCAATAATCAAGGGAATAATGGAGGCATGTGAAAAAGGAACGTCAGTAATCATGGGGGATTTTAACCTACATATCGATTGGTCAAATCAAATCGCACGGGGTAACCTTGAGGAGGAATTCATAGAATGCATACGGGATTGTTTCTTAGAACAGTATGTTACAGAACCTACAAGGGAGCAAGCTATCTTCGATCTGGTCCTGTGTAATGAGACAGAAATAATAAACGATCTCCTCGTAAAAGATCCTCTCGGAATGAGTGATCACAGTATGGTTGAATTTGTAATACAGATTGAGGGTGAGGAAGTAGTGTCTCAAATGAGCATACTATGCTTAAACAAAGGGGACTACAGTGGGATGAGGGCAGAGTTGGCTAAAGTAGACTGGAAACACTGACTAAACGGTGGCACAATTGAGGAACAGTGGAGGACTTTTAAGGAGCTCTTTCATAGTGCGCAACAAAAATATATTCCAGTGAAAAAGAAGGGCGGTAAGAGAAGGGATAACCAGCCGTGGATAACCAAGGAAATAAAGGAGAGTATCAAATTAAAAACCAATGCGTATAAGGTGGCCAAGGTTAGTGGGAAAGTAGAAGATTGGGAAAATTTTAAACGACAGCAAAGAATGACTAAGAAAGCAATAAAGAACGGGAAGATAGACTACGAATGTAAACTTGCGCAAAACATAAAAACGGATAGTAAAAGCTTTTACAGATATATAAAACGGAAAAGAGTGACTAAAGTAAATGTTGGTCCCTTAGAAGATGAGAAAGGAGATTTAATAATGGGAAATGTGGAAATGGCTGAGACCTTAAACAATTATTTTGCTTCGGTCTTCACAGTGGAAGACACAAAAACCATGCCAAAAATTGCTGGTCACGGGAATGTGGGAAGGGTGGACCTTGAGACAATCACTATCACTAGGGGGGTAGTGCTGGACAGGCTAATGGGACTCAAGGTAGTAAAGTCCCCTGCTCCTGATGAATTGCATCCCAGGGTATTAAAAGAGATGGTGGAAGTTATAGCAGATGCATTCGTTATAATCTACCAAAATTCTCTGGACTCTGGGGAGGTGCCATTGGATTGGAAAGCAGCTAATGTAACGCCTCTGTTTAAAAAAGGGGCAGACAAAAGGCAGGTAACTATAGGCCGGTTAGTTTAACATCTGTAGTGGGGAAAATGCTTGAAGCTATCATTAAGGAAGAAATAGCGGGACATCTAGATAGGAATAGTGCAATCAAGCAGATGCAACATGGATTCATGAAAGGGAAATCATGTGTAACTAATTTACTGGAATTCTTTGAGGATATAATGAGCATGGTGGATAGAGGTGTACTGATGGATGTGGTGTATTTAGATTTTGAAAAGGCATTCGATAAGGTGCCACACAAAAGGTTACTGCAGAAGATAAAGCTACGTGGAGTCAGAGGAAATGTATTAGCATGGATCGAGAATTGGCTGGCTAACAGAAAGCAGAGAGTCAGGATAAATGGGTCCTTTTCAGGTTGGAAATCGGTGGTTAGTGGTGTGCCACAGGGATCGGTGCTGGGACCACAACTGTTTACAATATACATAGATGACCTGGAAGAGGGGACAGAGTGTAGTGTAACAAAATTTGCAGATGACACAAAGATTAGTGTAAAAGTGGGTTGTGTAGAGGACACAGAGAGGCTGCAAAGAGATCTAGATAGGTTAAGCGAATGGGCTAAGGTTTGGCAGATGGAATACAATGTCGGAAAATGTGAGGTCATCCACCTTGGGAAAAAAAACAGTAAAAGGGAATATTATTTGAATGGGGAGAAATTACAACATGCTGCGGTGCAGAGGGACCTGGGGGTCCTTGTGCATGAATCCCAAAAAGTTAATTTGCAGGTGCAGCAGGTAATCAGGAAGGCAAATGGAATGTTGGCCTTCATTGCGAGAGGGATGGAGTACAAAAGCAGGGAGGTCCTGCTGCAACTGTACAGGGTATTGGTGAGGCCACACCTGGAGTACTGCGTGCAGTTTTGGTCACCTTACTTAAGGAAGGATATACTAGCTTTGGAGGGGGTACAGAGACGATTCACTAGGATGATTCCGGAGGTGAGGGGGTTACTTTATGATGATAGATTGAGTAAACTGGGTCTTTACTCGTTGGGAGTTCAGAAGGATGAGGGGTGATCTTATTGAAACATTTAAAATAATGAAGGGGATAGACAGGATAGAGGCAGAGAGGTTGTTTCCACTGGTCGAGGAGACTAAAACTAGGGGGCACAGCCTCAAAATACGGGGGAGCCAATTTAAAACCGAGTTGAGAAGGAATTTCTTCTCCCAGAGGGTTGTGAATCTGTGGAATTCTCTGCCCAAGGAAGCAGTTGAGGCTAGCTCATTGAATGTATTCAAATCACAGATAGATAGATTTTTAACCAATAAGGGAATTAAGGGTTATGGGGAGTGGGCGGGTAAGTGGAGCTGAGTCCACGGCCAGATCAGCCATGATCTTGTTGGGTGGCGGAGCAGGCTCGAGGGGCTAGATGGCCTACCCCTGTTCCTAATTCTTATGTTCTTATGTTCTTATGTTCTTATTAATGTTGGGGAAGTCCAGAACCAGGGGTCACAGTCTAAGGATAAGGGGTAAGCCATTTAGGACCGAGATGAGGAGAAACTTCTGCACCCAGAGAGTGGTGAACCTGTGGAATTCTCTACCACAGAAAGTTGTTGAGGCCAATTCACTAAATATATTCAAAAAGGAGTTAGATATAGTCCTTACTACTAGGGAGATCAAGGGGTATGGCGAGAAAGCAGGAATGGAGTACTGAAGTTGCATGTTCAGCCATGAACTCATTGAATGGCGGTGCAGGCTCGAAGGGCCGAATGGCCTACTCCTACACCTATTTTCGATGTTTCTATGTTTCTACACCATCTGTAACTTGTAAATCAGAAGAAATTGTGAGACGAGCAAGACAACTAGATATGAGGATGTCGTCATCTTCGACTGTTTCAGCCCCACCGCTGGCCAAGGGCTCAGCGATGGCCGCCCCATTAATCTCCAGCATCGTCTCCTCCATGGGGGGGTTAGATCATGCAGCTCGTGCAGTCTCCCTGCGGATAACCCCTGCTGCCCCCAGTTATGAGCCACCTTGTCCTGCAAGCGAGAGGGAAGTGTGTCAGTGAGTGTGGTACAATGTGTTTGGGTGATGTGCCTGCCATGGTTGAATAGCTGGCAGTGTGTGCAAGCTGTGAGTTGTGGGTATGAAGCTTGCAGCAGAGATAAGTGTGTGAGGGTGAGGTGAAGCTATGAAAGTGAAGTATAAGTCGTGTTTGATAGAGATTGTTGGTAGGTGAGTGAAGGGAGGTGGTTAATTGAGCAGTATCTGAGGCTAGTGGTTCAGTTGTAAGGAGATGGCATTTGAAGATGAATTCACTCGCCTTGACTACTCGAGTGAAGTCACTAAACTTCTTGCGGCTCTGCATCCAGGTCCTCGTGGTTACACTCCTGGCATTGACCGTGATGGCTATCTGCTCCCATTGCTTTATCACAGTTTGTCTGGAGGGCCTCCTGGCCCCCTATGGATAGAGGACCTCTCTCCTCCTGTCCACCTCCTGCATCAACAACTCCAGTGCTGCATTGGATGATCTTGGAGCCCATGCTCTCCTTTGCTGTGCCATTAGTACTTTGTCTTCCTGCTCAGAATGTCTTCTCCAGCCACTTATAACAGCTGCTCCGGCCAGAATGTACCTCCCCTTTAAGAGGTGCAGGCTTGCTTTAAGTTCTGCTAGCCTCGAACAAACTCAGGCCCCCTGCTGAGACATGCAGCCACTCAGCAACATGTTCAGTGTTGGTCTACACGCTACTATCATGCAAATTATCAGGCAGCATGAGGTTAACGTATTGCCTGTATCGAACTCAACGGCAAGGGCTAATTGCACATCGCGCTATTGGCACCTGTTTTCAACTTTAGCCCCTATTATGTCCACCCAAATTGCCAGTCAGGAGATTGGTTATGCTGTGATTGAGTACTGCGTTCAGTTCTAAGCACCGCACCTCAGGAAGGATAGATTGGCCTTGGAAGCGGTGCAGCACAGATTCACCTTAATCATACCGGTGCTAAAAGGGTCATATTATGTGGACAGGTTACATAGATGCCTGCTACAGTTCCATGGGTCAGATATGAAGAACAGTCACTTGCAGGAGGTACCAGAGGGCGTTAATCTGTGTGATGGTATCCCAGCATGTGTTGGACCCTTCAAAGGAGGAAGAAAGACTGGAGGGAGGAAATGCTTTTGAAAAAGAAAAATGTTAGAGGGATGTACATTACAAATCAAAATAAGTATAAATTGAAAATAACAGCTATTAGATTTTACAGTTTAATTAAATTCAGTCACTAAGTAGCAGTAGCAACTGCAAACTCCAGAAGAATGAACCGTTGCAGACCACAACTTATCCTGGTCATGAGTGAGTTAAATATTTTTCTCACTGATGGTCTTTCTATGTTGCCGCTGATAATCTGAAGCCCAATCCGACAATGTAAATGGGGCATTCAAAGTGGCTCAGTATAACAAACTAGCCACCACAAGCTAGTATGATGATGTGACATAGAATGCACAGAGATTTAGTTAAACTTAACTGGATTTCCTTCCTGCTTTAAAATTAGTTTCTCATGAGAGATAAGGAGAGAATGTCCCTTTGATAAAACAAATAGATAAAGAGAGGAATGGGTAATGTTGATGCAAGCAGGTTATTTTACTTGGACTGTGAGCATGGTAGTAAAGACATAAGACTAAAATTAACAAGCCTCAAGCAAGACTTGAGATTAAAAGAAATTGTTTTTTTCCCATGGAGTTGTAAATATACGGAGTAGAGTCTCAGATAAAAGAGTTACTGCTGTTAATTAACTCCTTTAAAAAAAAAGAACCGGAGGAATAAATTGTTAGGAATGAGACTGCATTTTACAGTGAGAAGCACAGATGGAGCTAATCGAATGCTATTTGAAACATGATGGTTTCTTAGCTGTTGCCACCACAGAAACGTCACTGAAGATAGCGAACCGAGGGTGTTGGATGGGAGAGCAGATATGTATCTCGGAGCTTCACGTGATTTTCCTGGTTTGGGGGCTGGGGCGGGGTGGGAGGGTTGTGGTGGTAAGGAGAAACTTTTCCGAGCCTTCCCTCAGAAGATTAACTGAGTTGGGTACAGTCCATAATTGAACTTGGCCTGTGGAACAACAAGCCTTAATGGATAAAATAGCCTTTTCTTCATTCTGTGTTTTCTTATGCTCTTATTAAGCCATGCAAACAGAAAGACTCGGGCTCGGAAGCTGTGAGTTCAGACAGGTTCCGTGTGTACTTTTCAGGAGCCCAATACAGGGTGCAGTAAAAGTTGGTGGAACAGCAGACCATCAACAACACACTCACTTTCTTAAAAATTCCAATGATGGACTGACCAAACATGTATCGGCCATTGTCCCTGGACCTATTTGGTTGTTGGTATGTTACAATGGCCCATAATTTACTGGAGCAGGGCATCTCATGGTGTGGCCTGTTAGTTAAACTTTTTCCCTCACCCTTCAGCTCGAAATTTTTTTGTGCTCCAAGTGTTAGCTAATAGTAACGTGGGGCTCAAGTTTCGGCCTGAGTTGCTCCTATTTTTTTGGAGCAACTAGTTTAGAATGGAGCATCTTAGAAATTGCAATTCTCGGCATTTAGTTTGCTCCAGTTCTAGTGAGTTAGAATAGTTCCATTTTAGAACAGATTTTTTTTCCCAAAAGGAGGCGTGTCCAGCCACTTACGCCTGTATTGCAAGGTTAGGCAGCGAAAACTTACTCCAAACTAACTTAGAATGGAGTAAATGTAGATTTTTGGACGCTCAGAAAAACCTTGCCTACACTTAGAAATCAGGCGTAGGGAACGAGAGATGGGGGGGAGGGCAGGGAAGTTTACAAACATTAAACACTTCACTTTTACAAATAAAGAGCCATCATCAATAATAAATGATAAATAAATCAATAAATCAACCGATAAATCAAAAAAAAATTAAAAAACAGGGAGGAGGGAGGAGAGGAGTGGGGGAGGAGAGGAGAGGGTGGGGGAAGAGGAGAGGGGGGAGGGGAGGGGGTGAGGGGAGGGAGGGGGAGAGAGGAAAGGGGAGAGGAGGGAGGAGAGGGGATGAGGGGAGGTAGGGGGAGAAAGGAAAGGGGGAGAGAGGGGAGGGGTGAGGGGAGGGAGGGGGTGGAGAGGGGCGGGGAGGAGAAGAGGGAGGGGAGCCGGAGCGGGACCTGAACGGGTGGGAGTGGGGGGGGGGGGGGAGCGGGAGCTGAAGCTGAAGCTGAAAAGGAGGGAGGCCCGAGTCTGATCTTCACCACCCTGGTGAGCCCATTCGGCCAGGGCTAGGGGCGGCATGCTTCGGGCTCCTCCCACACAGCCTCGGGGGCCTGGAGCTACTGCACATGCGCGCACACTCTAACGCGCATGTGCAGAGGTCCAGACACTGTTTTCAGCACCGGGACCTGGCTCCGCCTCCGACCCCTTGTGCTGCGCCACGCCGAGCACGAAGATGTCCTGAGGAGACCGGAGAATCACAAGGTAAGTTTTCAGCGCCCTTTTTCTTCCAGAAAGTCGGCGCACCTTATAAAGATGCGTCGTTTTTCCAGAGGGCGGAAACTTGGGCCCGTGGTGAGGGCAATGGGGCATCTGGGACCTTACTGAAGGATGGGACCAACAGTCTATCTCCTTAGCCAATGAGGTTTTAGGATTGAGAAAGAAATGCAGGATGACTGAGGAGGAAATAGGATGAATTAATGTCAAATCAGGTACAGAAAGAGAACTAAAGAGAAAGAAGGATTTGGATTATGAGAGAGAAAAAAGAGACAGAAGGAAAAGTAAGAAAAACAATTAAAAATTCTAATTGAAAATATTAAAAATCACTAAGATTCATTTATTACCTGTATGAATGAGATTCCACAGTTTCAATTGTTTCCTTTCTAGGCTGGAGAGGTTGAATGTTATTGCAGGAACATAAATCCCATCATTAAAAGGGTACTTATGCTATTAAGTACCAGCCCTAACTTTCTGTGGCAAGTTTAATTGCGAATTAACGTGCAAATCCAGCAATTTATTGAATCTCATGTGGAAGGTTGTGGGTGAGCTCCCATGTTTGCGAGGCTGACAGAGGAGTGACGCAAATCATCCAGCAATATGTGGTGATTCGCAATCCATGGGGTATCTCTTCCTCACCACAAATTACTGGATGATTTACACATTAATAACGGTGTGTTCATTAAACTCGCCATTATTTTGTCAGCAAATTCTGGTCCAATATTATGATTAGTAACCTCATGATAAAATGTATTTATTCATCTTTACTCAATGTTAAGCTTATATTTTACACTGTTAGAAGTAGCATATAAGGGGTTAATGCTCCAGGTCATAAGGACATGTTTTCAGCAGAAAGCTATTAACTCAGAACAGACATGTTGTCTGGGAAAGGACTGCTCAAGGTGTAAGTGTGTCTTAGTCCACACAAAGATGGTCTGAGGTATTAATTGATTAATTAATCCAGGGGGCCATTATTTGCAATTGATGTGGTTGGAAGTTCAGCTCAGGGTTGAAAAAGTCAATGGCAAAGGAACGGAGTTTGTGATGGCGGCAGGCGATGATGGCTTTAGTCGTCCCAATGTTTAACTGAAGGAAATTACAACTCATCCAAGATTGGATATCAGACAAACAGGCGGACAACACATATGGAAGTTGACCCCATGTCAGTGGATGATGCTGCCAAGAGGCAACATGTGGATGAGGAAAAGGATTGATCCTTGGAAGACTCCAGAGGTAATGATGAAGGGGCAAAAAGAGAAGCAATTGTTAGAAATGCTCTGGCTATGATTTGATAGATAAGAGTGGAACCAAGTGAGAGCAGTCCCACTCAGCTCAACAACAGAAGCTAATCCTTAGAGTTGGATAGTATGATTGACCATGTCATTGGCTGCAGAGGTCAAGGAGGGCGAGGAGGGAAAGCGTACAACGGTTACAGTCACAGAGGATATCATTTATGATTTTGATTCGGGCTGTTCCAGTGCAGTGGTGAGAGGGAATTCTAATTTGACAGATTCAAACATGGAGTTGTGGAAAAATTGGGCATAGATATGGGAGGTGACAACACGTTCAAGGAATGGTAAAGGAGGATGGAGATGCCGCAGTAAACTGCAACTGAGGGGTCCACGAGGCTTTTTTTAAGGAGGATGGTTTTGCTGGTTTTGAAAGGGAGGCGTACAATACCTGAAGAACAGGGAGTTTTTTTACATATCAGCAAGCATTGAGGCCAGGAAGGGAGGCTCGGTGCTCGGCAGTTTAGTGGGAATGGGGCCAAGGGAACAGGAGACGTGTTTCAAGGACAAAATGAGCTTGAAGAGGGCATGAGAAGAGTTAGAGAAACTTGAAAAAGACATGGGTTCAGGGCTGAGGTAGGAGGGGACCTTGATGGAGATTTACCTTGGGGGATAAGGGAAAGGAAGCAGCAGAGGCAATTGAACAGATGCTCGTAATTTTAGTGCCAAAGAACTCTCTGAACTTCTCACACATGTTATTGGAAGTGAGGGTGGAGGGGCAGAGGAGAAGGGTTTACAGAGACGGTAAGTGTGCAGAAAAGAAGCTATGGGCTATCTTTGCTCTCAACGATGATTCTGGAGTCGTCAGCAGTTTTAGCAGAGGCTTGATAGTGCTTGATGTGGTCCAGTCAGATCTCATAATGCATGACTAAACTAGTTGTGCATCAGATACGGTCAGGTCTGTGATTCTTGGACTTGAGGGAGTGAAAGTGGGGGCCATACTGGGAAATGACCAGCATAGGAGAGAGTAAAGAAAAAAAGAAGAGGGAGTGGTTAAGCAGATTGATAGCTGTAGAAATATCATGGTAAATGGAGAGCCAAAGTCTAGACAGTTGGAAACTTGAAAGTACAACTGTAAGCAACTTTGGGGAGAGCTTTTTCGGGGGTGGAAATAGAAGGAAGTGTGGTTGGAAGGGCATAGCTCGCTGACACTCAGCCTGCCAACACTCAGCCCACTGGGGTCTGCTGACACTCAGCCTGCCGACACTCAGTCTGCCAACACTCAGCCCGCTGGGGCCCGCCGACACATCGTGCCGGCCCAGGGCACTAACCTCCTCCCCCCTCGGCGTAACCTCCCTTTATCCGGTAAAATCCCTTGCTTCGTCTTCATCAGTGCTGGAGCCCGGGTGATCGGCCATCTCTTCAGCGACTTGGTGAGTAAAACTTCTTCTACACATTTGCTGAAGGTGACCTTTAGTGTTGCAGCCTTTGCAGGTAAAGTCTTTGTATCGGCACTGGTGGGCCCTGTGGTTTTCTCCACAGCGTCAGCGCGGGGCTAGCTGGTTGGCCCAATGCGGCGGACTCAGGGTTGTGGGACACGGGCAGCAATCTTGTCTCTGAAAGGCGCCATTCGGTTCACTGTACTCGTCAGGTTAGAGTCCTGGGGGTGAGCCATCATCCTTTTGGAGTCGCAGACCGAAATCATGAATGTCTGGCTCACTTTGATTGCCTTCTGCAGGGTGACCGTAGTGTCCGCAGAGAGCAGCTTATGGAGGAGGCCCTCGTGGCCGATTCCAATAACGAAGATGTCCCTTAGTGCTTCGGTGAGGTGGTCGACAAAATCACATGGTGCAACCAATCTTCTTAGACTTGTAGCATATTTAGCAATTTCTTGGCCTTTGGGCCGCCTGTGAGTGTAGAACCGGTGTCTGGCTGTGAGAATGCTCTCTTTAGGTTTGAGTTGTTCTTGTATTAAAGTTAGGAGCTTCGCATAGGTCTTGGTTGTTGTCTTCGCTGGGGCTAGCAGGTCCCTGATGAGGCCGTGGACATTGGGCCCACAACTGCTGAGCAGGATGGCCCTGCGGTTGTCCACCAGCGAGGTCGGTGAGTCCCCAGCGATGAAAAAGTGTTCTAGCCTTTCTACAAAGGCATCCCAATCTTCCCCATCAGCAAATTGTTGGAAGTTGCTTTGGTTAGATATATTGTGCATGGAAATTCATAACCTCGTCGCCAGTTGTAGTATATGCAAGCATTCTAATAACGACTCCACAAGGTAAGGGTATAGTACTTGAACTGTAGTGACCCTTATTGCAGCTCCCAGAGTGAGGACACCAAGAAGTGAGCTCCCTTTTACACTTGGTTACCTGCAGTGTATTGGTGACCCTTAGGTCTCCAGCAGCAGCACCTTCTGGTGGTACAGGTATAGTGTATACAGGGTGACGGTACATTCAGTGGTCTAGTGATACAGCACATACATTAACATGCATACATAACAGTTAGTATGTTTGGCAGTGCGGAGAGCTGAGGGAGGGTGGACTGGTGCAGGTTGAAAGAGTCATGACAGCTCCCGGGGAATTTGGTGCACACATGCCTGATGATCTTCCTGTACAGGTTGAGCATCCGAAATCCGAAATTTCGAAATTCGGAATGTTCCGGAATTCGGACACTGGGCTGATCCGTGGTGGGGTCGTCCGGAATCCGGAAAATGTTCCGAAATCCGGACATTTTTTTAAACTGATTCCGCCTGCAAGTTGGGCCTATGGAGGGGGAAAAACACCCGCCAAAAATTACAAAAAACAAAAAGTCACAAAACATTTACAAAACCCTTACCTACTAAATCGCTGAAAAAGAATTAAAAAATAAAAACTTTAACTTACCTTTTTTGCAGGTCTTCAATGCAGGGTTTTTCCCGGCCGCCAACCCCTGACCTGGGACCCCCGACCCCTGAGCTGCAGCCGACGCTGCTGAACCCGGAAACGTCAAACCCCGCCCCCCCCCGCCCCAGGCCCCGCGTACGCTGGACTCTCCAGGCCTTGCCGGACACCCCAGGCTCAGCCACTTGCTGGACCCCCCGCTCCTTACCTCAGCCCCCCTCCCTCACCTCTTTACCTCGGCCCCCCCAGCACTCCTTACCTCAGCCCCCCTCCCTCACCTCTTTACCTCGGCCCCCGACCCCGCTCCTTACCTCGGCCCCCCCCCACTCCTTACCTTGGCTCCCCCCCCCCTGCTCCTTACCTCGGCCTCCCCCCCCCCGCTCCTTACCTCGGCCCCCCCCCGCTCCTTACCTCAGCGCCCCCCTGCTCCTTACCACAGCCCCCCCCTCCTTACCTCAGCCCCCCGCCCGCTCCTTACCTCGACCCCCCCCCACTCCTTACCTCGGCCCCCCCCCACCTCCTTACCACGGCCCCCCCACTTCTTACCACGGCCCCCCCACTCCTTACCACGGCCCCCCCACCTCCTTACCACGGCCCCCCCCCACTCCTTACCACGGCCCCCCCCACTCCTTACCACGGCCCCCCCACTCCTTACCACGGCCCCCCCACTCCTTACCACGGCCCCCCCCGCTCCTTACCTCAGCCCCCCCCTGCTCCTTACCACGGCACCCCCCCCCCACCTCCTTACCTCGTCCAGGCGTTTCTGGTTCTGAGACGTCGGAAAGACATTCCGAAATCGGGAAATATCCAAAATCTGGAATGGTCTCGGTCCTGAGGTTTCTGGATTTCGGACGCTTCACCTGTAGTTGGAGATGAGCTGCACATTGAGGGAATGGAAGCCCTTGTGGTTCACAAACATTCGTAGGTGGTATGAAGGTGCCCTGATGGCCACATGTGTGCAGTTGATGATGCCCTGCACCTGCAGGAAGCCATCCAGAGTGGCAAAGCTGAGTGCCCACTCTATGGGCCCAAGTTTCCACATGATTTGCGCCTGATTTTTAGGAGCAACTGGTGGAGAACGGACTATCTTAGAAATCGCAATTCTCCACATTTTTTTTTCTGCAGTTCTAGTCAGGTAGAACAGTTCTACTTTGGAACAGAATTTTTTCTTCAAAAGGGGGCGTGTCCGGCCACTGACGCCTGATTTGAAAGTTTCCACAGTGAAAATGTACTCCAAACTAAAGTAGAATGGAGCAAGTGAAGATTTTTGTAGAACTGAAAAAACCTGTTCTACACATTAAAAAATCAGGCGCAGGTTACAAATTAGGCGTCCAGAACAAGGTGGGGGGGAAGGGAAGTCATTAAATTCTATAATAAATCCTTATTTATACTTATACAAATATTATACAAATAAATCCAACCTGAATAAACATTTATAAGCAAAGAAAAGATTAAATAAACCATCTTCCTACCTGTGTGAAAGTGATTCAGGCAGGCCTTTCGGGACCGAAGGCTGAACGGGCCGGCCCGAGACTTCGGGCAGGGCCCGTCCCCAGCACCAGATTTACAGGTAGGTGGCATTGGGTTGGGTCGGGTCGGGTCGGGGAGGTTCGGTTCGGGTCAGGGGGGAGAGAGAGAGAGGGAGAGAGAGGGGGGGGAGAGAGAGGGGGGGGGAGAGAGAGGGAGAGAGGGGGGGAGAGAGAGAGAGGGAGAGGGGGGGAGAGAGAGAGAGGGAGAGAGGGGGGAGGAGGGAGAGAGAGGGAGGGAGTGGGGGAGGTCAGGTCGGATCCAGTCCGGGAGCGGGAGTCGGGTCGGGTCCAGTGGGGGGGGTCGGGTCGGGTGGCGGGAGCGCGGGTCGGGTCGGGTCCAGTCGGGGAGTCGGGGAGTGGGAACAGGAGCGCGGGTCGGGTCCAGTCGGGGAGCGGGAACAGGAGCGCGGGTTGCGTCGGGTCAGTCGGGGGGGGGGAGGGGGCGCGGGTGTCGGGTCTGGTCTGGTCCGGAGGCAGGGGGGGGGGAGCGGGTGTTGGGTCTGGTCGGGGGGGGGGCGGGAGAGCAGGAGCTGGCCGTGGGAGGAGCCTTATTCACGCAGCCCCAGTGAGGCCATTCGGCCAGGGCTAGGGGCTGCGTGCTTCGGGCCCCTCCCACACAGTTCAGCGCCTGGAGCTACTGCACTTGCGTGCCCACTGTAGCGCACATGTGCAGAGGTCCCGGCACTGTTTTCAGCGCCGGGACCTGGCTCCGCCCCCCCCACAGCTCGTGCTGGCTGCGCCGAGGGCCAGAGGACCTGCAAGTAGGTGGAGAATACCGAGGATTTTTTTAGGCGCACTTTTTGGGCCCAATAACACTGGCTTCATCAGAGGCAAAGTTCACATAATTGGCTGACTTATTAAACAGGGCATCAGTGACCTGTGTGATGCATCGGTGGGCGACCCACTGCGAGATGCCGCAAATGTCTGCTGCAGATCCCTGGAAGGAGCCTGAGGCAAATAAGTTGAGGGCGCTGGTGACTTTAATATTGCAGTTTGGGCTGGCCCGTGCTGCCCCTGGACCCTCGGATCTTCTGGGGCCAGAACTCGCACCCTCCTTGGCCCCGATCATATCCCTCTACAATCTCTCGCCGCTCCTTCGCCCTGACCTCGCCGCTCCTGCTGTACCTACCCATGCTCCAATCACCGACCTGGATCTTGGTGACGTCCCTCTTCACTGCCGTTGCTCTCCTGCTCCAGCACTTGCTGCTCCCTGGAGTGGTATGCTGCCACACTGCACCTTCCGCTCCCCGGCCTGCTCCGATGGATTGCATTTATATAATGCCTTTCAAGCACCGGACATCTCAAAGCGCTGTACAGTCAATGAAGTACTTTTGGAGTGTAGTCGCTGTTGTAAAGTGGGAAATGCGATAGCCAATTTGCGCACAGCAAGCTCCCACAAACAGCTATGTGATAATGACCAGATAATCTGTTTTTGTTATGTTGATTAGAACATAAGAAATAGAAGCAGGAGTAGGCCATACAGCCCCTCAAGCCTGCTCCGCCATTTAATACAATCATGGCTGATCCAATCATGGATTCAGATCCACTTCCCTGCCCGCTCTCCATAACCCCTTATTCCCTTATCGTTTAAGAAACTGTCTAGTTCTGTCTTAAATTTATTCAATGTCCCAGCTCTCTGAGGCAGCGAATTCCACAGATCTACAACCCTCTGAGAGAAGAAATTCTTCTTCATCTCAGTTTTAAATGGGCGGCCCCTTATTCTAAGATTATGCCCTCTAGTTTTAGTCTCCCCTATCAGTGGAAACATCCTCTCTGCATCCACCTTGTCAAGTCCTCTCATAATCTTATACGTTTTGATAAGCTTACCTCTCATTCTTCTGCATTCCAATGAGTAGATGCCCAATCTACTCAACCTTTCCTCATGTCAACCCCCTCATCTCCGGAATCAACCTAGTAAACCTTCTCCGAACTGCCTCCAAAGCAAATATATAATTTTGTAAATATGGAAACCAAAACTGCACACATTATTCCAGGTGTGGCCTCACCAATACCCTGTACAACTGTAGCAAGACGTCCGAGCTTTTATACTTCATCCCCTTTGCAATCAAGGCCAAGATTCCATTGGTCTTCCTGATCACTTGCTGTACCTGCATACTAACCTTTTGTGTTTCTTGCACAAGTACCCCCAGTCCCGCTGAACTGCAGCACTTTGCCTCATCAAAGACAAATGCTGTTCAATAAAATAACCATCATTTATTCCTTTGATCTTTATCAAAGGTTGTCATTAAAATAAGTGACCTGTGTCTGCAAAAAAAGTACAGTTACAGGGGAAATGTTCTCGCTGTGTCTGTGCGAAAACCCATTTGCGTCCCGTTAGTGCCCCGCGGAGGTGCTAACGGCAGGCGCACAGGAGCCCAATTTCACCCCCATTATGTTCATCCTCGAGTGTATAATGCTGTTAAGAGTAATGCCTGTTATTCTTACTTCTGCCATAGGATGGTGTTGTAACGTTGAAAACCCAGTATTATAAGAAGGCCTGTTAATCTTATTCATTCTAAAGGTGGCACTGCAACTTTTCTCTTTTTTTTAAATGAAGCACAGCTAAAAGACAAAGCACCTTGTCCATATAACTGTGAACAGGGCCACAGGAGAGTCACTAGTAAGGTGCTAAAACTTCTTGTTTGTCTCAGACTTCTTATAAAGGCAAACTTTGTTGATTTGCTCCAATACAAAAGCAAAATACTGCAGATGCTGGAATCTGAAATAAAAACAGAAAATGCTGGATATACTCAGCAGGGTCGGCAGCATCTGTGGAGAGAGGGTCCTCTCCCTCTGCGACACCCTGGTCCACTCCTCAATCACCTCCAGCATCCCCTCACCTTCCCGTGCAAGCGCAGGAGATGCAACATCTACCCTTTTACCTCCTCCCTTGCCACTGACCTGGGCGCCAAACACTCCTTTCAGGTGAAACAGCGATTTACTTGTACTTTTCAATTTATTACACTGTATTCGATGCTCACGATGTGGTCTCCTCTACATTGGGAGATTAAATGCAGATTGGGTGACCGCTTTGCAGAATGCCTCCGTTCAGTCCATAAGCATGGCCCCGAGCTTCTGTTCATCTGTCACTTTAATTCTCCGCTCCACTCCCACTCTGATCTCTCTGTCCTCGGCCTCTTACACTGTTCCAATGCAACTCAACGTAAGCTTGAGGAACAGCACCTCATCTTTCGTTTAGGCACTTTACAGTCTTCTGAACTCGATATCGAGTTCAACAATTTCAAACCATAACCCAGTAAGGTGTTAAAACTTCTTGTTTGTCTCAGACTTCTTATAAAGGCAAACTTTGTTGATTTGCTCTAATACAAAAGAATCTGTTTTTTCAGATGCGGATGCTGGAATCTGAAAAAACAGAAAATGCTGGCTATACTCAGCAGGGTAGGCAGCATCTACTTAACTTTTTTCCCTCTTTCCCAGAATTAACCTTTCAGGTCGATGACCTTTCATCAGAACTGGAAAAAGTTAGAGATACAACAGGTTTTAAGCTAGTGCAGAGGCAGGGAAATGGAGATGGGGAGGAAAGAACAAAAGGGAAGGTCTGTGATAGGGTGGAAGGCAGAAGAGATTTAATGACAAAAGGGATGATGAAAAAGGGTGGGACAAACAAATCTAGAGCCGCCTGGATTGAGGGATAACTATTGGCCAGGACACCAGGGATAACTCCCCTGCAAAATAGTGCCATGTGATCTTTTAAGTTAACCTGAGAGAGCAGACGGGGCCTCAGTTTAATGTCTCATCTGAAAACGGCACCTCTGTCAGTGCAGCACTCCTTCAGCACTGCACTGGAGTGTCAGCCTAGATTTATGTCCCTGGAGTGGAACTTGAATCCACAACCTTCGGACTCAGAGTTGAGGGTGCTACCCACTGGGCCACTGGCTAACACTAAGTGAGACAGTATAAATGGCACCCATACTGATGTAATAGATGGAAGGTCAAATAGAGATCAGAGGACCAATCTGTCAATGTTGTCATAGTTATTAGCAATGTGATGAGAATGGCTTCCGAGGTTGCAGAACAGACTTGCAAACTCTAGACACCTAAATCTGTGCTCAAAATGGAGTCAGCAAGAGCCTTTCCCTTAGGCAAGTAAGCATGTGGCAGTATTTATTTGGATTTCCATGCTCTGCATTAACGACCTCGCACAATAGCCACAGAGCTTGCGCCTCAGGTTGACAGACGTGGTTTGCGAGCTGCGTGATTCCCGTGGTCATCCAGTAAAAATCAAAAGCTCTGGTTAAAATCCCTGTTAAGGGTCTCACAACAAGGATTTAATGAGCTTAATTAGGTCACTCAGCTCTCCCGTTCGGGTCCGTGGATCGCTGGCAAATGCGCCTGAGTTAAAGGCGCAAGGAGGCGGGATGATGCCGCATTCCCCACGCGCTCGCATTTTCTGCAACTTTTACTGTCGACTCACCTCCAACCCCGCCCACATAGTAGTGAGAATATTCCGGCAAATGTGATACTCAGTCTCGAATAGAAATACATGTTTATAAACAATCAGGCTTTTAAGATCTGGAATAATTGTTGGAAATCTAAATTTGAAACTTGGTGTGACACTTGTCTGTATATGTACATTTTAAGAATATAGTATAAATATTGCATAGATTTTACAGCACAGAAACCGGCCATTCGGCCCAACTGGTCAATGCTGGAGCCACACGAGCCTCCTCCAATCCTACCTCTTCTAACTCTATCAGTATAACTATCAGCAAATTATATGACTCGCTGTATAACAGGGTTTCACTATATGGTGGTTGGATTTCAAAATGTGATGTGTGCTTGAAAGGGTATAGCGTCTGATTTCACTATGGGTTAAATTACATTTGTATCTGCCAACATCCATACATAATGCTATTCATGGGCGCATGGCATTAAAACACTATTGTATTTGGAAATGCTCAACTTAGGGTCACACCATTCAAATAAAGGAGTTAATGGGGTTGAATTTCTGCAGGGGAAATTAATGGCAAATTACTTTAAAAATAATTTGGCAAACTTTTTTTCTATTTTGTCTTGAAACACATTGTGCAATGACATAAATCAAAATGCACCACAACAACTTGTATTTATATAGCGCCTTTAACGCAGTAAAACATTCCAAGGTGCTTCAAAGAGCCAAAGAAGAAGGGGTGACTAAAAGTTTGGTCAAAGAGATAGGTTTTAAAAAGTGTTTTAAAGGTGGAGAGAGAGGTAGAGAGGTAGACGTCTAGGAGATGTCTAGGGAGGGAATTCTAGAGCTTAGGAACTAGGCTGCTGAAGGGCGGCTGCCAATGGTGGGTGAAGGAAGCCCAGGATGCACAAGGGGTCAAAATTGGAGGAACACAGAGTTGTCAGAGGGTTGTAGGACCAGAAGAGGTTTCAGAGATAGGGTGGGGCGAGTGCATGGAGGATTTGAACAGATGGTGAGAATTTAACATTTTAAACTATTATATCACTTGTATATATCAGCACCATGAAAAGTACTGTACTAGTTTTTCTTTCCCAAATGTAAAAAAAAATATAAAGGAAGTGCCTATTTCAAAATAAATAACTTTCCAGCACTTTCACAGCCCATTTGCGTTCACATGCATGGAATTTGGACAGAGCATATTGGTGGCTGGTGTGCAACGGCCACCACATGTTAAAAAAATCCATGCACAGGCATCTTCCACCCTTCAAGATTTAGCTCGGGACCTGGAATATTAGGTCCTTCTTTGAAATATCTCTGAACCTTTTGGTGTGGAAGCAAGTCATCCTCAATTTGAGGGACTGCCTATGATGATGATGATGAAGAGAGCATTAACCATACAATATTTTAAAGGAATAAAAATAATTAAGTACAAATTAGATGAGTTTTGGAGCTAATGTAGATTGAGATATATAATCATTTAAACACTTGTTTGTGGAGCTCTCCAGTTCTGACGAAGGGTTGTCGACCCGAAACGTTAACTCTGTTTTTCTCTCCACAGATGCTGCCTGACCCGCTGAGATTTCCACCATTGATATAGTTGGTCAGTACACTGCTGGTGTGGAACTGAGCCAATAAGATCAAATCCCAATATATCCGAACTATGCCTGTAGTTAGCTTATCACAGCTAGCGCAACAGCTATTAGTTACCATTGGATTCTGTACCCCTGAATTAGGGAAGGGAAGAATCAGTCTGTTGTGTATGCAGTAACTGTTAGACTGAGTACTGTTTAACTCCAAGAGGTATGACCTTGGCTCTGCTTTATTACGGCCCAAAGTGCTTAATATACAAACTGGCTGGTCTTTTATACTTGGGCTGCACACACGTGCATGCAGCCCAACAATGACGCCATCTAGTGGCTAGTGATCCCAAAAGTACATACATGACAATAGCCAGGTCTGAGATATTAACACAATCTTTTACAAATTGAGACGGTCCGGTGTTTTACGTTCCCGGGTTGACCGTCTCAGTTCAACTCCAGCCTTGGGTGAGTGTTCAGAGTCTGTTGTGACCGGTGGCTGGGTGGCTGACCGGGTGGGAGTGGCAATGGCCATGTCAGGGATTGAAAGTCCATTTTCATTGAACATGTCAGTGATTGAAAGTCCCGATTCACTGATGATCACTGAGTCCTCTGATGACTGGGGATAGGTTGGTTGGTCATCGATTGTCTCTTCCTCCGACTGTTCTGGTTCGTCTGTGTGCCGCAGCTATGTTTCCTGCATGTTCACCCATTTTTGAGCTTGACAATAAATACTCTGTTGCCCTCCTTTGCCATGACAGTACCAGCGATCCACTTGGGACCCTGACCATAATTCAGAACATATACAGGATCATTTACAGAAGTATCGCGTGACACAGCTGCGCGATTGTGATACCCTTGCTGACTTTGTCTTCTATATTCAACATGATTATTCAAGTCAGGGTGTAAAAGAGATAGCTTGGTCTTAAGATCTCTCTTCATCATTAGTTCAGCAGGCGAGACCCCAGTAAGCGTGTGCGGTCTTGTCCTGTAACTAAGCAGCATGCATGACAGGTGGGTTTGCAGTGACCCTTGGGTTACTCGCTTCATACTCTGCTTTATGATTTGGACAGCACATTCTGCTTGCCCATTGGATGCAGGTTTGAATGGTGCTGACCTCACATGTTTGATACCATTGAGTTTCATGAACTCTTGAAACTCCTGACTATGAAGCACGATCTGTTGTCGCTAACAACGATGTCAGGCAGACCATGTGTCGCGAACATGACACTGAGATTCTCAATGGTAACTGTGGATATGCTGGATGACATGATTATACACTCTATCCACATCAAATATGCATCCATCACAACTAAAAACATCTTTCCCAGGAAGGGACCTGCAAAGTCTATGTGGATCCTGGACCATGGTTTAGATGGCTACGACCACAGACTCAGCAACGATTCCACTGGTGATTTGCTGAGCTGCATGCAAGTGTTGCACTGATGCACACATGATTCCAGCTCAGAGTCAATTCCCAGCCACCATACATGAGACCTGGCGATGGCTCTCATCATTACAATGCCGAGTTGTGTGTTATGTAGCTCGCGTACAAATTTCTTTCTCCCTTTCTTGGGCATAACAACATGATTGTCCCACAGTATACAATCCGACTGAATAGACAGTTCGTCTTTGTAACGAATGTAAGGTTTGGTCTCCTCGCACATTTGCTTGGGTATGACAGACCAATCACCTTTGAGGATGCAACTCATCACCACCGATAAAATTAGGTCCTGGCTGGTCCAGGTCTTAACTTGTTGAGCTGTGACAGGGGTTCCTTCACTCTCAAAAGCATCCATAACTAATAGGTCCGCCGGTTGTGGCGTTTCCACCTCCGGCGTGGGCAACAGCAGACGGCACAATTCTCGGTGCCAGGTCTATGGCGAATGACATAATCATAAGCGGATAATGTCAGCGCCCACCTCTGGATGCGGGATGAAGCATTAATATTGATATCTTTGTTTTCAGAGAACAGTGAAATGAGCGGCTTGTGATGTGGAACCAGTGGATGTGGTACCAGTGGATGTGGTGTATTTGAACTTTCAAAAAGCTTTTGACAAGGTCCCACACAAGAGATTGGTGTGCAAAATTAAAGCACATGGTGTTGGGGGTAATGTATTGACGTGGATAGAGAACTGGTTGGCAGACAGAAAGCAGAGAGTTGGGATAAATGGGTCCTTTTCAGAATGGCAGGCAGTGACTAGTGGGGTGCCCCAGGGCTCAGTGCTGGGACCCCAGCTATGTACAATATACATCAATGATTTAGATGAAGAAATTGAGAGTAATTTATCCAGGTTTGCAGATGACATTAAGCTTGGTGGCGGTGTCAGCTGTGAGGAGGAGGATAAGAGGCTGCAGGGTGACCTGGACAAGTTAGGTGAGTGGGCAAATGCATGGCAGATGCAGTATAATGTGGATAAATGTGAGGTTATCCACTTTGGTGGCAAAAACATAAAGGCACATTATTATCTGAATGGCGACAGATTAGGAAAAGGGGAGGTGCAACGAGACCTGGGTGTCATGGTACATCAGTCACTGAAGGTTGGCATGCAAGTGCAGCAGGCGGTAAAGAAAGCAAATGGCATGTTGGCCTTCATAGCTAGGGGATTTGAGTATAGGAGCAGGGAAGTCTTACTACAGTTGTACAGGGTCTTGTTGAGGCCTCACCTGGAATATTGTGTTCAGTTTTGGTCTCCTAATCTGAGGAAGGACGTTCTTGCTTTTAAGGGAGTGCAGCGAAGGTTCATCAGACTGATTCCCGGGATGGTAGGACTGACATATGAGGAGAGACTGGATTGACTGGGCCTGTATTCACTTGAGTTTAGAAAAATGAGAGGGGATCTCATAGAAACATATAAAATTCTGACAGGACTGGACAGGTTAGATGCAGGAAGAATGTAGCCGATGTTGGGGGGGTCCAGAACCAGGGGTCACAGTCTAAGGATAAAGGGTAAGCCATTTAGGACCGAGATGAGGAGAAACTTCTTCACTCAGAGAATTGTGATCCTGTGGCATTCTCTACCACAGAAAATTGTTGATGCCAGTTCGTTAGATATATTCAAGAGGGAGTTAGATATGCCCCTTATGGCTAAAGAGATCAAGGGGTATGGAGAGAAATCAGTAAAGGGGTACTGAGGTGAATGATCAGCCATGATCTTCTTCAATGGCGGTGCAGGTTCGAAGAGCCGAATGGTCTACTCCTACACCTATTTTCTATGTTTCTATGTTTTTTTTTTGTTTCTCTGTATTTTTTGTTTCTATGTTTGTGATCTGTCTCCAGTTCAAACCTGTTATATATGTGGACTTGTATTTATTCTGTACAGCCAACAGAAGGCTCATCCTCTGGAGTCCCACGGGATCCCATAATCCCTTGGGAGCACAGGTATTTAAGGAGGCACTCTGGAGACCTACAATAAAAGATTAAGGTCACACTTTACTTTCAGCTCACAATGTTCAGCCTGATTCTTTCTCCATACACAACAACTGGCGACGAGATACAGATAACAATCCCAAAGATGTAGAAAACAGTGGGCATCCTTGAGAAATTTTCAGAGGGAGATGATTGGGAAACTTTTATGGAGCGACTCGACCAATACTTCGTGGCCAACGAGCTAGATGGGGAAGAGAACGCTGCCAAACGCAGAGCGATCCTCCTCACCGTCTGTGGGGTACCAATGTATGGCCTCATGAAGAATCTGCTCACTCCAGCGTAACCCACAGAGAAATCGTACGATGATTTGTGCACACTGGTCCGAGAGCATTTGAACCCGAAGCAAAGTGTTCTGATGGTGAGGTACCGGTTCTACACCTACAAAAGGTCTGAAGACCAGGAAGTGGTGAGTTATGTTGCCGAGCTAAGATGCCTTGTTGGACATTGCGAATTTGAAGGACATTTGGAGCACATGCTCAGAGACCTTTTCGCACTTGGCATTGGCCACGGAACCATACTTCGCAAACTTTTGACTGTAGCAACTCCAACCTTGAGTAAGGCCATAGCGATAGCCCAGGCGTTCATTGCCACCAGTGACAATACTAAGCAAATCTCTCAGCACACAAGTGCTGCTAAAAGTACTTTGTACAAAGTGATGTTGTTTTCGAATCGTAACATACAGGACAGGTCACACATACCTGCAGCTGCACATCCGCAGATGACTCAGAGTCCACCATCAAGAATGATGAATGCAAGGCCATTAACACCTCGTTGGCTCTGCGGGGCTGATCATCGTTTCCAATCATGCTGATTCAAAGAGTATATTTGCAAGTGCTGTGGACACCTCCAACGAATGTGCAGATGAGCTGCAATGCCTGTTAAACCTGCAAACTACCATGTTGCAGAGGAAGACAGATCCACGGAGGATCTCGACGAACCAGAGCCTCAGATAGAGGAGGCAGAGGTACATGGGATGCACACATTCACCACAAATTGTCCCCCGATAATGCTGAATGTTGAACTAAATGGACTCCCGGTGTCAATGGAGCTGGACACGGGCACAAGCCAGTCCATCATGGGCAAAAAGACTTTCGAAAGGTTGTGGTGCAGCAAGGCGTCAAGGCCAGTCTTAACTCCAGTTCGCACGAAACTGAGAACTTACACTAAAGAACTGATTCCTGTAATTGGCAGTGCTACCGTAAAGTCTCCTACGATGGAGCGGTGCACAAGCTACCACTCTGGGTGGTACCAGGTGATGGTCCCACGCTGCTCGACAGGAGCTGGCTGGAAAAGCTACGCTGGAACTGGGATGATGTCCGAGGGCTATTACCCACTGACGAAACTTTGTGTACCCAGGTTTTAAACAAATTTCCTTCACTGTTCAAAGCAGGCATCGGGAAATTCCAAGGAGCAAAAGTGCAGATCCACCTAATTCCGGGAGCGCGACCTATCCATCACAGGGCGAGAACAGTACCGTACATGATGAGAGAAAGGGTAGAGATCGAGCTAGACCGGCTGCAAAGGGAGGGCATCATTTCACCGATCGAGTTCAGCAAGTGGGCCAGTCCTATCGTCCCAGTCCTCAAGGAAGATGGCAACGTCAGAATCTGTGGCGATTACAAAGTAACTATCAATCGTTTGTCCCTGCAGGACCAATACCCACTACCAAATGTCGACCACCTATTTGCAATGCTGGCGGGAGGAATGACGTTCATGACTTCAGCCGACATGATGCAGGAACTGGAGGAATCATCGAAGACTCACCTGCATTAACACGCACAAAGGTCTTTTTGTTTATAACAGATGCCCGTTTGGAATCCAATCAGCAGCAGCGATATTCCAGAGAAACATGGAAAGTTTACTGAAGTCGGTCCCACACACCGTGGTCTTCCAGGACGACATCTTGGTCACAGGTCGGAACACAGTCGAGTACCTGCAGAACCTGGAGGAGGTTCTTAGTCGACTCAACCACGTGGAGCTCAGGTTAAAATGCTCTAAGTGTGTTTTCCTGGCGCCTGAAGTGAAGTTCTTGGGAAGGAGGATTGCGGCGGACGGCATCAGGCCCACCAACGTGAAGACGGAGGCAATCGAGAACGCACCAAGGCCACAGAACGTGACAGAGCTGCGGTCGTTTCTGGGACTCTTAAACTACTTTGGTAACTTCTTATCGGGTCTCAGCACATTGCTAGAACTACTACATGACTTACTACGAAAAGGGGGCGAATGAGTTTGGGGCAAAAGCCAAGAAAATGCCTTTGTAAAAGCGAGAAAATTGTTATGCTCAAACAAATTGCTTGTGTTGTATGATCCATGTAAGCGTTTGGTACTAGCCTGTGATGTGTCGTCATATAGCATCGGGTGTGTATTGCAACAAGTTAATGATTTTGGGAAACTGCAACCGGTTGCTTATGCATCCAGGAGTCTGTCTAAGGCTTAGAGAGCCTATAGCATGATTGAAAAAGAAGTGTTAGCGTGTGTCTATGCGGTAAAGAAAAGGCATCAATACCTGTTTGGGCCAAAATTCGAATTGGAAACTGAGCCACTTATATCCCTGTTTTCCGAGAGTAAAGGGATAAATACCAATGCATCGGTCCGCATCCAGAGATGGGCGCTCATCCGCCACAGGCCAGGCACAGAAAACTGCGCCGATGCTCTCAGTAGGCTGCCATTGTTCACCACGGGGGTGGAAATGGTGCAGCCCACAGATCTAGCCATGGTTATGGAAGCATTTGAGAGTGAGCAATCACCCGTCACTGCCCAGCAGATCAAAACCTGGACAAGCCAGGACCCCTTATTATCTCTAGTCAAAAGTTGTGTGCTTCACGCGAGCTGCTCCAGTGTCCCAGTGGAAATGCAGGAAGGGATAAAGCCATTCCAGCGGCTCAAAGATGAAATGTCTATACAGGCAGACTGCGTCCTGTGGGGCAATCGAGTAGTGGTTCCCAAGAAGGGCAGAGACACCTTCGTCAATGACCTCCACAGTACCAGGCATCGTAATGATGAAAGCGATAGCCAGATCCCACGTGTGGTGGCGCGGTATCGATGCGGACTTAGAGTCTTGCGTTCACAGATGTAATACATGCTCGCAGTTAAGCAATGTACCCAGGGAGGTGCCGCTAAGTTTATGGTCTTGGCCCTCAAACCGTGGTCTAGGGTCATGTCGACTATGCAGGCCCGTTCTTGGGTAAAATGTTCCTTGTGGTTGTAGACACATACTCCAAGTGGATTGAATGTGAGATAGTGTCGGCTAGCACGTCTGCTGCCACTACTGAAAGCCTACGGGCCATGTTTGCCACTCACGGCTTACCCGATGTCCTGGTGAGCGACAACGGGCCATGTTTTACCAGTGCTGAGTTCAAAGAATTCATGACCCGTAACGGGATCAAACATGTCACATCTGCCCCGTTTAAACCAGCGTCCAATGGTCAGGCAGGGAGAACAGTGCAAATCATCAAGCAAGGCTTGAAAAGGGTAACTGAAGGCTCACTGCAGACTCGCCTACCCCGAGTCCTGCTTAGCTACCGCACGAGACCTCACTCACTCACTGGGATCCCACCTACTGAACTGTTCATGAAAAGAGCACTTAAGACAAGGCTCTTGTTAGTTCACCCTGATCTACATGAACAGGTAGAGATCAGGCTGCTTCAACAAAGTGCATACCATGATAGCGTAAATGTGTCACGCGAGATTGAAATCAATGATCCTGTATTTGTATTAAATTATGGACATGGTCCCAAGTGGCTTCCCTGCACTGTCGTGGTCAAAAAGGGGAGCAGGGTGTTTCGGGTCAAACTTTCAAATGGACTCATTCACCGGAAACACTTGGACCAAATCAAACTTAGATTCACGGACTATCCTGAGCAACCCACCTTGGACCCTACCTTTTTTGATCCCCCAACATACACACCGGTGGCAACGGTTGACCACGGTTGACCACGAAGCAGAACCCATCATCCACAGCAGCCCAGCAGGGCCCAACACATCAGGCAGCCCAGCAAGGCCAGCTGCACAGCAGCCCAGCGAGGGCCTAACAAATGATTCAACAACACCAGCTTTCACACCGAGACGATCAACCAGGGCAAGAAGGGCCCCAGATCGACTCACATTGCAAATAGTTACACTATTGACTTTGGGGGGCGGGGAGTGCTGTTATATATGTGGACTTGTATTTACTCTGTACCGCCACCAGAGAGCTCATTCCCTGGAGTCTCAAGGGATCCCATAATCCCTTGGGAGCACAGGTATTTAAGGAGGCTTCACAGGTTGGAGAGGTACTCTGGAGACCTGCAATAAAAGACTACGGTCACACTTTACTTTCAGCTCAGTGTTCAGCCTGACTCTTTTGCCATACACAACAAAACCGAAGACCAAACAGGTACTGATGCATCTTTTTAACCCCATACACACAAGCTAGTTCTTCTTTCTCTACCATGCTGTAGGCTCTTTCCGCTTTAGACAAACCTTTTGAAGCATACGCGACTGGTTGAAGTTTACCCGACTCATTAGCTTGTTGGAGTACGCAACCAATTCCATATGACGAAGCATCACAGGCCAATACTAAACGTTTACATGGGTCATAATGTACCAGCAGCTTGTTAGAGCAAAGCAGATTAGTGGCTTTCTCAAAAGCTCTGTCTTGAGACGCACCCCGCACCCAATTGTCGCCTTTTCTAAGCAGCAGGTGCAGTGGTTGTAATAAGGTGCTCAATTTAGGTAGGAAGTTACCGAAGTAGTTGAGTAGATCCAGGAACGAACGAAGCTCCGTCACATTCTGCGACTTGAGTGCATTCTTGATGGCCTTGGTTTTTGCGTCCGTGGGCCTGATGCCGTCAGCAGCAATTTTCCTCCCCAGGAATTCGACCTCTGGTGCCATGAAGACGCACTCCAAGCGTTTCAGTCTGAGTCCCATTTTGTCCAGACAATGTAGAACCTCTTCCAGGTTGTTCAGATGTTCCTCGGAGTCACGACCAGTGATCAGGATGCCATCTTGGAACATGACGGTTCTGGGAACGGACTTCAGTAGACTCTCCATGTTCCTCTGAAATATTGTTGCAGCCAAGCGAATTCCAAAAGGGCACCTGTGATAAATAAACAGTCCTTTATGTGTGATAATGCAAGTAAGTCTCTTCGATATCTCGACCAGCTCCTGTGTCATGTCGGCCAACATCAAGTCTAGTTTGGTGAACGACTTCCCCCCAGTTAGCGTTGCAAACAAGTCATCAGCCTTCAGTAACAGGTACTGATCCTATTTCAAAACCCTGTTGATCGTAGCCTTGTAGTCTCCACAGATTCTGACTGTGTCATCACTTTTCAGCACAGTAACAATGGGGCTGGCCTATTCATTAAATTCAACCGGTGATATGATCCCTTCACGAAGGAGTCTGTCTAGTTCGATTTTGACCTTCTCCCTCATCATATACGGAACTGCCCGAGCTTTATGATCGACGGGTCTTGCATCTGAGTCCACGTGGATCTGCAGCTTGGCTCCCGTGATGTTGCCAATGCCTGGTTCAAACAGCGAGGGGAACTTGCTCAGTACTTGGGCACATGTATCTTTCTCCGACGACAACGCCTTGATGTCGTTCCAATCGCATTTTATTTTTTCAAACCAGTTCCTGCTGAACAGCATTGGGCCATTGCCTGGGACAATCCATAGCGGTAACTCGTGAACCGCACCGTCATACGACACTTTAATTGTGGTACTGCCAATCACCATTATGATTCTTTGGTGTACTTGTGCAACTTGACATTGACTGGACTCAGCCTGGGCCTCACAGCCTTAGTATCCTACAGCTTGTCGAATACCCTCTGGCTCATTATCGATTGACTCGCCCCCTTGTCCAGTTCCATCAATACCGGCATCCCATTAAATTTCACATTGATCATTAATGGTTTGCTCTTAGTTAGGAACGAGTACAGTCCATACACTTCCTCCTCTGGTTTCTCGGATTCCGTAGCCGGATCCGCGCTAGTCTGACCATCATCCTCCACATGGTGTGTCGCAGCCGCTTGCTCATCTGCAGACACTTGCGCTGGAGATGCCCCACTGTCAGACAGCCTTTGCAACTATATTGCTTAAATCAGCAATTGCTTAATTGCTGGTGCCGGTGATTTCCTCCACAACGTCAACACGGAGAAATTGGATGCATTCCCACTGGCAGACTTTGGGCAGCCACAGGTTTCGCGTATGCAGTCGGGTAGGCCCTGCCATGTGCCGCTCTGCTGAACGCCGAATCAATCATATTTTCAGTACTTGCTGAGTTTTGATTTTTCACTGATATCTGCTTTAGACTTCTATCCGTCGTCATGCATGACTGAGCGATCGTGATCTGCTCAAGTCCAACGTCTCCACCACCAGTAGTTTATGCAGGATCACCTCATGGTTTGTGCCGATTACAAAGAAGTCCCGCAGCATGTCTGCCAACACAGCTCCGAACTTATATGGTCTCGCTAGACGTCTCATGTTGGCAACGAATTCCGCCGCATTCTGGCCCTCTGAGCGAACGTGCGTGTAAAATCTGTATCTCAAGATGATGATGCCTTCATCTGGCTTAAGGTGGTTCTGTACCAGTGTACACAATTCTTCATACATCTTCTCTGTTGGAATCACAGACAGGAGTAGATTCTTTATCAGACCATAAAGTTTTGGACCACAAACCGTGAGGAACACCACCCGGCGCCGATCTGCGTTGCCGATCTGCTCCATCTTGTTGGCCAGGAAGAACTGGCTCAAAAGGCTCACAAAGTCTGCCCAATCTTCTCCTTCTACAAATCGCTCCAACAATCCAATTGTGCTCATTTTTGCATGCAAAGGTTCTTGTTGATTCGTCGCCAAATGTTGTGTATGCAGTAACTGTTAGACTGAGTACTGTTTAACTCCAAGAGGTATGACCTTGGCTCTGCTTTATTACAGCCCAAAGTGCTTAATATACAAAATGGCTGGCCTTTTATACTTGGGCTGCACACACGTGCGTGCAGCCTAATGGCCTCGAACAGTGACGCCATTTAGTGGCTAGTGGCCCCAAAAGTACATACATGACACAGTCAATGATTCCACTCTTTATCGTGTGTGTGTGTGTGTGTACTGGGTGAGGACAGAATTGAGTTATCTCTGTTCTCAGCCACGATTGAATAGCTTACTGATAGTCACTGGTTGCCCAGTATTCTTCATTATTCTTACCCCAGCAAAAGTCAGTACCTTCAAGAGAGGAGGACAGAAAAGGGATGAGGCAAACACACTTGTTTGCCATATCTTCATCTGGGGCTGTTTCAAGTAGTAGTTTTGATTTGACCTTGTTACACAATATTACCAAACAAATGCAATTTTG
This sequence comes from Pristiophorus japonicus, assembly GCF_044704955.1. Taxonomy (NCBI): domain Eukaryota; kingdom Metazoa; phylum Chordata; class Chondrichthyes; family Pristiophoridae; genus Pristiophorus; species Pristiophorus japonicus. The sequence goes on along the minus strand of NC_091980.1, from coordinate 239,243,917 downwards.
AACTGACTTTAAAAATTGATGTAAAATAAAAATATACCACCCGTGAAATTTTTGTACTTACATTATTAAATTACAAAAGAATACTGGGTGGGAGTAATCTCCAGTCATATATCTTCCAAAGATCCAAAAGCAATAGAAACCTATCTAAAGTCAATAAGTCTTCTCAAGGCCATGAACCTAAGATAACTTACTAGCAGTCTCTAGCTGGGGTAAAATTGGGAGTCTATTGAGTTAATACATTTCTTGTAACAAGTTCAGAAATTGCTATTTTACCGGGAACCCCATCAGTTTGAGAAATGTGCCACTGCTGCTGCTTAGCCAGAGGTATTTCAGTGTGGGTGTTAAATGAATGGAGAAAGTGGGTCAGAGCTCAAAACATATGTTGAATTTGACAATAGATCATTGCTTGTTTTCCCACGAAGGCCAATTTTACAATGTTCTTTTGTGAAAGCCACTGAAATGTTTGAAAAATGATTTACAAATAGATACCTCACTCAAGAAGGGTATTTATTTTTTTTAAATTGGGGGCTATTGCTTACATCAAGACTTTATCGTTTTGCAAGTGACACAAGCCAGGCTGAAGGGCTGTAAAACAGTCCATGGAACAACCCTGCTGGTTTAGTTAATAAGCTTGGTTAGTCTGTCACAAACACACCAGTAAAAAATTGATGCCTTGATACAGGAGACAGCATTAGTTTTTTTTGATTTGGAGTGAAGGAAGACAGTTAAAGAGTAAACTATAGACATTACAAATGGGAAACATTACTTGTACCAGGAATGTGAGATGAGGAGCCTGTTTCTGTGTATTGTTTAAACAAACTTTCATTCTTGTTACACCAATTAGAATTAATATACATTAATTAAAATGAACAGTTAACTATGATAAAATTGTTTTAATTGATATACATAAACTGCCACCTCTGGAACTTCACATAACTGATGGCATAAAACTGACTAGCTCTTACAGCTGAAGGTGCAGAGCCTCTTCTATGCAGTATTGCAAAAATTCCAAAGGTATCCATGCTGCTTTTTATGAGATCCAACTAAAGATGTCTGTGTCTTTGGAAATTATAATGTGGTTGATTGCCATTGATAGTCACACGCAAGATCCAAACAGCAAAACAGATGTTACTGACCGAATTGCAAAGCCAAAGATGGCAGCAGAGAAAATTCAAGTCCACTTAATCTTTATGACCCCATGCTGGGATACTTTATAAGTGTGCTGAAGACCAAATTCTCAGCTGGAAAATCTGTGGTGGACTTGTATTTCCACTGCCATCTCCGATTGTGCTGCTCAGCTGCTTTGTTTACAGTCAAGAATTTCTGTTTTGCAAAACGGAAATTCCTGATGACACTGGGGTTTTAAAGGCCATGTGTCACCAGGAGTTTGTGGCTGGAAGCCAAATTCTCTTGTTCACAAAAAATTAATTACATGCTGATGTTGCTGCTCACGAGAGCAGCTAGTTCACTAATACTTTGTCTGAGGTGCCAGCAAACTGCAGTTCGCCAGAGCTTTTAATCATTTTAGCTCTTGCTTTTAAAAATGTCTGAAATGATGTTCAATGTAAAAGTAAGAGCAGATAGCTTTCTACTTTGATGTTATTTAAATAAGCTGCTTGAGGAGCACCGTCAGCTTGCAAAGAGTTTAGTGAACAGCAGTTTCTGGGTATACAATAACTTGCATATAGTTTCTGTGTAAATGGGGTATTTATAATGTGATGTAAAACTTTTAGAACTGCTGCAAAATGATTCGATTTATATGTCCACATAATGTGGTGACCAAGATAAGACACGTGTGTCCAAGATATTAACACTTTACTGAAGTGAGGGAAGAAGTCAACACTTTTTTTTTGCAATTTTCTCTGCTTGCTCTCATACCTTTTGAAGGAGACAACTCATGGTAGAATATGATTTAATAGGTACTAGGAACCCTTTAGTACATCACCTACATGGCTAGTCTTCATGTGTGACTGTGAACAGCACTGAGGTAGATTGCTGTCTGTAACCCTGGGCTTGAAATATTGTCTGGCTGAAGAAAATCAGATGGGAATGATTGCATGCCCTTAATGGGGCTCATCTGATTTCCCTTCCACTTAAATGAATGGAAAAAAATTGGCCAGTCCTGTGTATAGGTATTCAAGCACACTTGATTTTCCTTTCTACACTCCACCCAAGCAATAGCTCACTTTATGCCCAGGTGGTACAGATGAAAAACTAATCTAATACCTGCTGTTAAATAATAGAGAGCGGAACTGTCAACCTTGATGCTGTTCTTGTCTAACGTTGACAATTAAAATACTTCTGGGTGGAAATTTGGTCGTCCCTCATTTGGGGGTAACCCAGGCAGAGCGGTACTTTTAGTGCTTTGAAAAAGTTTCTGCCTCCTGTCCAGAAATTCGTCAGAATCAGTTGAAGAGCTGACAGGCGATAACTCAGCCATTGCACACCAGAGCTGGGGGGCGGGGGTCGGCCATAACAAAAGTTTGGTCGTTAAATTTGACGGATCCATTGCGCATGCGCGGAACTCCGAATCAGATCCTGGGAAAAGCCGAGTCTTAAAGGCGTGGCATAGTAATGCACCTATTAAAGTTTTCAAAATCACTTGTTTTCAACCTGCACTGCTATGTCTGTCTGTCATTGCAAACTCGGAGGCTCACCACTGTACTGTGTGTAAACATTGCACTGACTGTGACCTCCGAGGGAAGCGCTTCCTCATCCCTTTAAGTAGCCACCGGTTAATGGCTCTGCAAACCTGAACTGACTGTTTTTCCAGACGTTGTTTTTGACGGTCGCTAAATGAGGAGGTTGCACTGAATGTAAGCGTGGGCATTGCACCAGGACTGACGTCAGAATCGCACCGATCGTCATCAGCCAGGCGCTAATGGTTTGCGTCCCCTGTGAGCCCCTGCGCTCCTGGTTGGTAACCTCTTAAGCCCCCATTAATGCCCCCTCTGGCTGCTAACTGAAGCATTAGACAACCAAAAATCCAGCCATTTTACTTTAATATTAAGGTCCTGAGAGAGCAATGCTCAAATTTTTGGAGGCCCAAAGGAGGCCAGTTTGTAAGACTGGTATGGGAATCTATCACGGTTTCAGATTCTATGGCCATTTGTTTCATGAATAGGACTCAGATAAGCAGCTCTCATTTGTGTTTTGGGCAGGAACATATCTGAAAGGGGGTAGGTAGTTTCCCCAGACAGTTGGAATAAAAATAGGAAATGCTGGAAGCACTCAGCAGGTGAGGCGCCATCTGTGGAGAAAGGTGAAAGGTTGGTTAACGGTTCAGGTCTATGACCCTTCGACAGAACAGCCCCATCCCAGGTTGGCCATCAATAGGCAAAGGAGAGGTGATTCAACTGCACGATGGGCAGTTGTTTTGCACAAATTCCAGAAATGGTCCATTCATTCGCAATGTCTGGTCACTTGGGAGACATCTAGCACCTTGATGTTGCCAAATGTCTTTGAACTCCACTAGTCTTTGAAGGGAGGTTTTTTAGGAATTAACATTGGAACTGCTAGATGAAAAAATAATAAGATCCATCTAGTTTACCTTCTACCATCATAGTAGTCACATGAAACAATGATAATGGCGTTGTTGACTTTTCTCTCTTTGGCAGTCCCTCGGAGTCGAGGATGACTTTGATTAATCATGGCAATCAATCTTTATCAATTAGTCTACAACAACCCAGACATGAAGCGAGGAAAACCACCAGTGGTGAATAGCTTTGGGAACCATAGATCCAAAGTCACCTGTTCCTCCCAAACATGCCACACTTATCATATACACAGCTGGATTTTCGGGTGGTTTGTGATCGGGTTTTCGCCGCGTTTTGACACTCCGTGGCGAAAATTCAGTCGCTAAGCCCGATTGCGATCCTCGGTTCCTTGTTTGCGGCACTGGGGTGAACTGCACTGGATGTGGAACAACTCGGATTGCATTACCGTCTGAGTTTCAGCACTCACCCAACCCGTACGCCATGCCCCGGTAGGTAAAATCTAGTGGTGCAGCCCTGCTGGCAGCGGTAAGTTGGAAAACCTGAAAAAAAGCTAAGTTAAAGTTTTAATTTTTTTATTTTTTTGCAGTGATTTGTTAGGTAAGGGCCTTGGTAATGTTATTGGAATGTTTTTTAACCCTCCACCCCTCCCAACGCCTCTCTCGCAGCGCTCCCGGCCCCGCACTAAAGTTGGTGAGGATCGCGTTTTTGCGCTGCGAATAATTGTGCAACACTTCCCTTTGCGCCCTGGTGCAGACCCCAAAGGCCGAAAGTTAGGCTTTAAATCGGTCACGGAGCGAAAACAGTAATTTTCCCGCACCGCCTCCGTTTTCGCCCCGAAACGGAGGAACCCGAAAATTCAGCCCATCCTGTCTTAAATTACTCATATACTGTATCCCAAAATAATATTTTCTGAAATAATACCACAGACCTGTATTCAGTGTTGAATACCAGTGAAGGTAATGACACCTCAGGGGAGTGCAAATCCATGGCACTGTGAGAGACTCGGCTGCACAGGGGGTACAAGAAAGTGCAAAATGCAGTTGTTAGAGGGAATTCGATAATCACGAGGATAGATTGGTGTTTCTGCAATGGAGTGTTGCCTTCCTGGTGCCAAGGTAAAGGATATCAGTGAATGGGTGCAGGACATTCTGCGAGGGGAAGGGGAGCAGCCAGAAGCTGTGATCCATGTTGAAAACAATGACATAGGTAGGAAAAGAGTTGATGGCCAACAGGCAGAGTTTCAGGAAAAAGATTAAAGAGCAGGATCTCAAACCTGGTAATCGCTAGATTACTCCCTATGCCTCGTGTTAGTCAGTACAGAAACATAAATATAGTTCAGGTGAATGTGTGGCTGGAGAAGAGGTGCAGGAGGGAGTGCTTCAGATTCCTGGGGCATTGGGACCAGTTCTGGGGCAGGAGGGACCTGCAAAAGCTGGAGGGATTGCACCTGAACAAGGCTGAGACCAATGTGCTCGCAAGAAGGTTAACTTGTGCTGTGGGGAAGGGTTTTGACTAATTTGGCAGTGGAATGGGAACCAGGATGTGACAGAAGAGACGTGATACAACTAGGAGGGATGAACAGCAACAGAACAAAAAATAATGTTGAATTAGCAGGAATTAGATGGAGGAGAAAATAAACATTGACTAGTATGGTGTTGGAATGCAGGTGTGTTAATGTGAGTAGTGTTACAAATAAGGTTAATGGGCTGCAGGCACTAGTTGCCACATGGGGCTATGATATAGTAGCTATAATGGACACCTGGCTTAAACATGGGCAGGAATGGGAACTACACATTCCTGGCTACCATGTATTCAGGAGGAATAGAGAAGGAAAAAGGAAAGAGGGGAGGAGTGGTAGTATTGATCAAGGATAACATTATAGTTCTACAGAGGGACAATATACTAGAGTGTTCAAAGACTGAATCTATTTGGAAAGAGTTAAGGAACAAAAAAGGAGCTGTTACATTGCTGGGTGTTTACAACAGACCCCCAAATAGTGAGAAGGAGATAGAGGAGCAATTCTGTAGCCAAATTTCAGAGAAATGTAAAAATAATGGGGGGAAAATTGCGGTCCGAGGCATCCTGCGGGCGAACGCCTCAGACTGAAAACATTTTTACGAAATTGCCTGGTTGTCCTGGAGGAATGTAAGGTTGTGCTCCAAGTTTACGGGAACATGTCTTCCAGGATCGTATGCGTATCCTGGGATCACTTGGGCCTGGACCACCAATCACAATGTAATGTTCTCATTCATAGTAATGGGAGCTCCGAGCTCTCATTGCTATCAATGAGAATATCCCTAAAATCAAACAAAACACAAACATAAATTTAAAAAACACTTCACTTTTTAAAAATTAATAGAAATTGCATTAAATTAAATGTTTTAGAGAAAAATTTAGCTTTTTGAAATTTGTAAAGAAATGTTTTAATAGTGTTAAAAATAAACTTACCTTAATAGACAAGGTTTTTAATATAAAAGTAAGTAGTAACATTTAATTTTTCTACGTTTTAAAATTCTTATGCTGGTAAAAGTAGACTATACGCCTGTTTTTACCAGGTGTAAGAGTTTGAAGGACATTTGCTGGGCAAAAGTTGGGCAAATAGCCCAATCTCACTCCCGAATGTCCTTCTGCCGTGGAAGCCTGCGATCTGTTAAAAGAAATTTTGACAGATTGCAAAAGCCGGTTCTCAGCGCATGCACATCGAGCACCAAGAGCTGGCATTTGTGAGGCCTCTTCGGGTGCGTGCGCACATTGGGCCAATATTCGGGCCAATAGAGCAGTAATAGGAGGGGACTTCAATTACACTAATATAGATTGGGGGAAAACAATGTAAAGGTCAAGGAGGGTGAAGAATTCCTAAAATATATACAAGAGAACTTTCTTAATCAGTATGTTTCTAGCCCAATGAGGAAGGAAGTAGCGCTGGATCTAGTACTGGAGAATGAAGTCAGGCAAGTGGAGTATGTTTTAGTGGGAGAATATCTGGGTAATAGTGATCATAATATAATTAGGTTCAAACAAGTTATGGAAAGGGACAAAGAAAAATGAAAGGTAAAAACATCTAACTGGAAGAGAGCCAATTTCAGTTACTTGAGAAGGATCTAACACATGTAGACTGGAAACAAAGGCTTGCCAAGGAAACAGTAAATGTGCAACGGTAGGCCTTCAAGGCGCAGATAGTTCAGGTAGAAACCAACATATTCCTATAAGGAGGAAAGATAGGACATCCAAAGCTCGAACTCCCTGAATGACAAAGGAAGTAGAGGTTAAAATAAAACAGAAAAAGGTTTATGACAAATGTCAGGTATAGAATACAGTAGAAAACCAGACAGAATACAAATAGTGCCGAGGGAAACTGAAAAAGGATACAAGAAGGGCAAAGAGAGAATATGAGAAAAGATTAGTGGGTAACATAAAAGGGAACCCCGAAATCTTTTATAAAACATATAAAAAGTAAAAGGATAGTTAAAGGAATGGTGGGGCTGATTAGAGTCAAAAAAGGAAATCTTCTTGTGTAGGCAGAGGGCATGACTGAGGTAGTGACTGAGTACTTTGTATCTGTCGTCACAAAAGCAGAGGATGAAGTTAATATTGCAGCAGAGAAGGAGATAGTAGATATATTAGATAAGATAAAAATTGATAGAAAGGGGATGCCAAATAGGTCAGCATCACTCAAAGTTAACAAGTCACCTGGTTCAGGTGGGAAGCAAAAGTGGAGATAGCAGAAGCTCTGACCACAATCTTTCAATCCTCCTGGAGGATTGTATAATGTTGGAAAGTGTGAGGTCATGCACTTTGGCAGAAAAAAATCAAAGAGCAAGTTATTATTTAAATGGAGAAACATTGCAAAGTGCTGCAGTACAGTGGGACCTGGGAGTACTTGTGCATGAAACACAAAAGGATAGTATGCAGCTACAGCAAGTGATCAGGAAGACCAATGGTATCTTGGCCTTTATTGCAAAGGGAATGGAGTATGAAAGCAGGGAAGTCTTGCTACGGCTATACAAGGTATTGGTAAGGCCACACCTGGAATATTGCATGCAGTTTTGGTTTCCATATTTACGAAAGGGTATACTTGCTTTGGAGGCAGTTCAGAGAAGGTTCACTAGGTTGATTCCGGGGATGAGGGGGTTGACTTATGAGGAAAGGTTGAATAGGTGGGCCTCTACTCATTGGAATTCAGAAGAATGAGAGGTGATCTTATCGAAACGTATACAATTATGAGAGGGCTTGACAAGGTGGATGCAGAGAGGATGTTTCCACTGATGGGGGAGACTAGAAGTAGAGGGCATGATCTTAGAATAAGGGGCCGCCCATTTAAAACAGAAATGAGGAGGAATTTCTTCCCTCAGAGGGTTGTAAATCTCTGGAATTTGCTGCCTCAGAGAGCTTTGGAAGCTGGGACATTGAATAAATTTAAGACAGAAATAGAAAGTTTCTTAAACGATAAGGGGATAAGGGGTTATGGGGAGCGGGCAGGGAAGTGGGGCTGAGTCCATGATCAGATCAGCCACGATCTTATTGAATGGCAGAGCAGGCTCGAGGGGCCATATGGCCTACTCCTGTTCCTATTTCTTATGTTCTTATGTTCTTATGTTTTATTAATAGAGGTATGCTAAATTATGAGTGTTTTTGTTGGGGTAAATAGGGAGAAACTATTTCCTGTCAGAAGTGGATGGGTAACCAGAGGTCATACATGTAAAATAATTGGCAAAAGAACTAGAAGGGAAATGAGAAGAATTTTTTTCACACAGAGGTTTGTTAAGATCAGGAATGCACTATCTGAAAGGGTGGTGGAATCAGATTCCATAGGAATTTTCAAAAGGTTTTGGATATGTAGTCGAAGAGGACTCATTTTCAGGGCTATGTGGGAAAAGCTGGGGTGGGAGACTAAATTGGACAGCTCCTTGAAAGAGCTGGTACAGGCACAATAGGCTGAATGGCCTCCTTCTGTGCTGTAAGATTCTATCATTCTATCTAATTTGCATTTGACTGAATCAATGCTATCTGCTTCAATCGTCTTCCTCGGGAGCCTGTTCCATAGATTGACCATTCACTCACTGGAATAATGGCCCTGATATTTACGGAGAGTTGTGTTCGGAGTGGAGCGGGGGTGGGGGGGGCAGGAGTGGCGGTGGGAGTAGTTGTGGACAGGAAACCAGATGTCCTGCCAAAATCTACTGTAGGATGTGCTTCAAATTGTTCTGCAGGTTTCTTGCCAACAGCCTTATAGGCGACTTCTCACCTGACCCAAACCCATCCGTTTTATGGGATGAAAATTACCCAATGGCCTAGAAATTGGCCCACTTACCATCACGAGTCTCCACCATGATCCGGTCTAAAAATGGCACCCGCTAGCACCCTTCTGTGGCCGGGATTCGGCGACCACCATTTTGGTGAGGGCCTTATTGCTGTCAATAGCAGTGCTGACCCCTGGAAATGTAAATTAAGAGGTGATGTCAATCAGTGTGCAACACAGAGTTCAGCACTGGGTCCTAAGCTCGCCCTGAAAACCCAGCGTCCAGCAGATTGACAGAGGTGCTGTCAGCACCTCTTAAAGGGATACACACATCTTGCATTTAAGTTTTTAGACTGGATTTTAAAAATGTTATTGAAGTAATGACCTGGTGCAATACCTGTTAAAAGTTTATTAAGTGTGCAGGGGGTGCTGCTAGATGTTTGCAAGGCCTTGAATGGTAAAGGAAGGCCTCTGAGAAGACAGCAAATGCTAGAAATACTCAGCAGGTCAGGCAACATCCATGGAGATGTCTCAGTTCAAGGTGCTGCCTGATCTGCAGCGTATTTCCAGTATTTTATGGTTTTATTTCAGATTTACAGCATCTTTTCGCAGAGAGAAGAGGAAGATGCAGAAGAGGAGGAAGCAGAAGAAAGGATGCAACCTAGACAGCTGCCTTTTGGCCAGGATATCCAGGATGACCACAAGCCCAAGTTCCCTTTCAACATTTGTCCCACACCTTACCTTCCCTATGTTACTGATCATCGGAGCATCCTCTTGGCCACACTGCTGAAATAAAAGCCATTATAAAGCAATCTTTCCAATACAACTTTATAGAAACATAGAAACATAGAAAATAGGTGCAGGAGTAGGCCATTCGGCCCTTCGAGCCTGCACCGCCATTCAATGAGTTCATGGCTATACATCTCTCCATCCAATATGACATCAAGAAATCAGCTCATCAGCCTTATGCATTTCCTTAGTGAATGGCTTGTGTGTGCCTTTGCCTATCCTACTGATGTCACACAGTGCTACCCCAATGGCTGCAGCATGGGTGGTGGAAGGCTACTGACTTTCAGTGGGGGACTTGATGGTCGACCTTGAGGAGCTGGTGGCTGGGAGCGTCAAATCGAGATACGGTGTTACTTCTTCTTCTTCACTCTCCTCTCCCTCTTCTTAGTCAACCATTGGCTGGGTAGGCTGCATTTCTTGAGTGTGTGAAATGAGGAAGGCACAAGGGTAGAGTTGTGGTGAGGGGAGGGCGGGAAAACAAGAGGTTCATGCGAGAAGGAGGATAACATTTGAGGATACGGTTGTACCCTTTCAGCCCCACCGCTGGCCAAGGGCTCAGCCAAGCCCCTGCCAAGGATGGCAGCACCGTGTCCTCTAAGATGGTCAGGTGAAGCTAGGAATGGGAGGTGTGCCTTGTGATTGGCAGAGATTGTTGGTAGGTGAGTGACTGGCTGGGAGGGGGGTTGGGGGTTAGTCATGTATTGAGAAGTGTGTGAGGCTAGTGATGCAGTTGGTAGGAGATGGCTTTTGAACATGCATTCACTGACCTTGACCATTGGTCTGAGGTCATGAAGCTTCTTTGGACACTGGAGCCAGGTGGTGGGGGTGACACTGATGGCAGTGACGACCTTGGTGATGTGGTCCCACATCGTTCCTTTTGGAGGGCTTCCTGGCCCCTGTGGGTAGAGAACTTCTCTTGCAGTGTTAACCCCATGCATAAAGCTGGAGTGCTGCATGCGAGACCCTGGGTACCCCTTCCCTGGCTTGCTGAATTATTTGTGTTAGTGCTGAACCAATTTTCCCATTTTTTGAGGTGCGGAAGGCAATTCAGCTTTAAGAGCTGAAGACTCCCATTTGGGAATTCTTTTTAATGCTAGTTTTTTTTCAGAAGGCAATTGAACTGTAAGGGCTACAAACTGCATATTTTTATATCATTTTTATTTTTAATCATTTCAGAAGACATTGCCATTTTAAGAAAATGACAATGCATTGCCCTTTTAAGAGCCCACAAGGATTTGCGAAATCACAGCCTCGCTTTCAGAGGCTGTTGAAGCAGCAATGCCGCTTGGACATGCCGCATTGGGGCCTGCGGCCGGGACGAACGCCACCAGGATGGCATTACACAACAAGGCTTCGGGTGCAGATGGAATCCCCACCGAAGTATGTAAGCATGGCGGAGAAGTACTCTGGATGCAAATCCATGACTTCATCTCTCTTATCTGGAAGGAGGAGAGCATGCCAGGGGATCTCAGAGATGCAGTAATCGTGACCATCTTCAAGAAAGGAGACAAGTCCGATTGCGGTAATTACCGAGGAGTTTCCCTGCTGTCTGCCATAGGGAAAGTCATCACAAGAATCCTCCTCAATTGTCTCCTCCCAGTGGCTGAAAAGCTCCTCCCAGAGTCGCAATGTGGATTCTGCCCACTAAGAGGCACAACGGACATGATTTTCACCGCGTAGGGAGCATCATCAACCTCTGTACATGGCCTTTTTTGACCTCACAAAGGCCTTTGACTCTGTCAACTGAGAGGGATTATGGAGTGTACTTCTCAAATTCGGCTGTCCTCAAAAGTTTGTCACCATCCTCTACCTGCTTCATGATGACATGCAAGCTTTGATCCTGACCAACGGATCCACCACAGACCCAATACAAGTGCAGACCGGGGCCAAGCAAGGCTGTGTCATCGCACCAACGCTCTTCTCAATCTTTCTCACTGCAATGCTTCATCACACCCTTAACAAGCTCCCCGCTGGAGTGGAGCTAATCTACAGGATGAACGGGAAATTGTTCAATCTCTATCGTCTCCATTCCAGAACCAAGGTTGTTCCAACCTCTGTCATTGAATTACAGTATGCAGACAAATGTTTACGTTTGTCCACAATTGGAGGCGGAATTCCAAACCATCGTTGACATGTTCATTGAAGTGTACGAGAGACTAGACCTTACACTAAACATCCGTAAGCCAAAGATCCTCTACCAACCTGCCTCCACCACACAGTACTGCCCACTGATTATCAAGATCCATGACGAGACCTTGGACAGCGTGGACCATTTTCCATAGCTTGGAAGCCTCCCATCAGCGAGGGCAGACATCGATTACGAAATCCAACACCGCCTTCAGTGTGCCAGTGCAGCCTTCAGTTGCCTGAGGAAAAGAGTGTTTGAAGACCACGATCTCAAACCTGGCACCAAGCTCATGGTCTACAGAACAGTAGTGATACCCGCTCTCCTATATGCTTCAAAGACATGGACAACGTACAGTAGGCACCTCAAAACATTGGAGAAGTACCACCAAAGTTGCCTCCGCAAAATCCTGCAAATCCATTGGCAGGATAGGCGTATCAACGTCAGTGTTCTCTCTCAGGCCAACATCCCCAGCATCGAAGCATTGACCATGCTCAATCAGCTCTGATGGACGGGCCACATTATCCGCATGCCTGATACAAGACTCCCGAAACAAGTACTCTACTCTGAGCTCCGTCACTGCAAGCGAGTTTCAGGAGGGCAGAGAAAATACTTCAAGGTTGCCCTCAAAGCCTCCTTGAAAAAATGTAACAACCCCACCGACTCTTAGGAATCCCTGGCCCAAGACTGTTCAAAGTGGTGGAGAAGCATTCGAGAAGGTGCCGAACACTTTGAGTTTCTCCGTCGGGAGCATACGGAAGCCGAACACAAACCGTGGAAGGAGTGTACGACAAACCAGGCACTCCTCCCACCCGTCCCTTCAACCATCACCTGACCCATCTAACCAAGTCTGTAGATCATGCATTGGACTCATTCGTCACCTTAGAACTCATATTTGTGTGGAAGCAAGTCACCCTCGACTCTGGGGGACTGCCTCTGAAGACACGGTGAGTTTCGTGCTGGATTAATAATCATTAGTCCCCAGCACCAATTTTTCAGTCCTGCTAGCGCCACCATTTTCGGTGGCTGTTAACCGCCTTCAAGTGCAGGCCATGACTTCTGCTTGTACTGTTCTGGACAAGGTGAAATAGCCTGTCATGGTCTACATTATCTTGTCCCTTTAGAATCCTAAAAACAGCAATCACATTACCTCTCAACCTTTACTTTTCCAGTGAGAACATGCACAGAGGAGGGTTAGCATATGAATGTTCTTTATTTTTGTAACAGTACACAAACAGAAGTTGAATTGATTGCGCCAAGTAACTTTCATCATCTGCAGTGCTCTGTATGTTTTACTTACTGTGGAATGAAATAACTTAAGATCCGAATCAAGCATGGATTTGTGAAAGGGAAATCGTGCTTGACAAATCTTCTGGAATTTTTTGAGGATGTTTCCAGTAGAGTGGACAAGGGAGAACCAGTTGATGTGGTGTATTTGGACTTTCAGAAGACCTTCGACAAGGTCCCACACAAGAGATTAATGTGCAAAGTTAAAGCACATGGGATTGGGGGTAGTGTGCTGACGTGGATTGAGAACTGGTTGGCAGACAGGAAGCAAAGAGTAGGAGTAAATGGGTACTTTTCAGAATGGCAGGCAGTGACTAGTGGGGTACCGCAAGGTTCTGTGCTGGGGCCCCAGCTGTTTACATTGTACATTAATGATTTAGACGAGGGATTAAATGTAGTATCTCCAAATTTGCAGATGACACTAAGTTGGGTGGCAGTGTGAGCTGCGAGGAGGATGCTATGAGGCTGCAGAGTGACTTGGATAGGTTAGGTGAGTGGGCAAATGCATGTCAGATGAAGTATAATGTGGATAAATGTGAGGTTATCCACTTTGGTGGTAAAAACAGAGAGACAGATTATTATCTGAATGGTGACAGATTAGGAAAAGGGGAGGTGCAACAAGACCTGGGTGTCATGGTACATCAGTCATTGAAGGTTGGCATGCAGGTACAGCAGGTAGTTAAGAAAGCAAATGGCATGTTGGCCTTCATAGCGAGGGGATTTGAGTACAGGGGCAGGGAGGTGTTACTACAGTTGTACAGGGCCTTGGTGAGGCCACACCTGGAGTATTGTGCACAGTTTTGGTCTCCTAACTTGAGGACGGATTTTCTTGCTATTGAGGGAGTGCAGCGAAGGTTCACCAGATTGATTCCCGGGATGACGGGACTGACATATCAAGAAAGACTGGATCAACTGGGCTTGTATTCACTGGAGTTCAGAAGAATGAGAGGGGATCTCATAGAAACGTTAAAAATTCTGACGGGTTTAGACAGGTTAGATGCAGGAAGAATGTTCCCAATGTTGGGGAAGTCCAGAACCAGGGGTCACAGTCTAAGGATAAGGGGTAAGCCATTTAGGACCGAGATGAGGAGAAACTTCTTCACCCAGAGAGTGGTGAACCTGTGGAATTCTCTACTACAGGAAGTTGTTGAGGCCAATTCACTAAATATATTCAAAAAGGAGTTAGATGGAGTCCTTACTACTAGGGGGATCAAGGCGTATGGCGAGAAAGCAGGAATGTGGTACTGAAGTTGCATGTTCAGCCATGAACTCATTGAATGGCAGTGCAGGCTCGAAGGGCCGAATGGCCTACTCCTGCACCTATTTTCTATGTTTCTATGTTTCTATGAATCAAGTGACACCTCACCTAGTGTTAACTCTGTTGTCTTTTAGAAAGTTCATACCAGTATACATGATTGAGACATGGAAATCATTATTAGGTCATTTATTACAGAACCAAGTCCTATCTTCGTGCTCGCAGATACAGGGAAGTGGGTGTCTACTTTCATAAAAAGGCAGGCAACCAGACCACCCAAGGGAGTGACAGACACCACTGATCCCACGTAGATGCAGCAGACCTGAATTTGTAACAGAATTATTGCATTATGATGCATAAAATCTAATAAAACCTGGGGAAGTGAGAAAGGTTTGCAGATCAGATTAGACTAAGAGTAATGTAATCAAAGGGTTTTATTCTAGATGACTAAATTTATCCAGTGAGCAGTTGAACCGTACAGGGCAGGAACATAGGAACTTGGAACAGATCGTTCAGTGCCTCGAGCCTGTCTGCCATCTACCTCAGCTCCAATTATCTGGCTTTGATCTAGATCCGTTGATAACCTTACCTAATAAAAGTCTGCCAATATCAGCTGTGAAAATTTCAATTGAACAAGCATTCACAGCCTTTTGAGGAAGAAAGTTCCACATTGATTGAAAAAGTGCTTCCTGACTTCACGCCTGAATGGTCTAGCTCTAATTTTAGGATTGTGCCCCTTTGATCTCGATTCCCCATACAGAAAGCATACAGGTCCATGGTCTGTGAGTCAGCTAATCTCAGCTAGGATAGCAGTGGGGCTGGCATAATAGTTGTCTGGGTTAGGAGAAGAAAAAATAACCAGGGTTCCTGCTGTTGGTCACCAGCTGCCTCTTCCTGCTGAAACTGTGCATGTGTGCATTTGCATAAGGACAACATTGGGCTCGAGTCTGATGCACTTGCGGGTGAATATCCTGCTGAAAATCACGGTGACTTTGGTGAGATACTGTTATGTCCTTGGATGCTCTAATAATGACTCCACGAGGCAATGTATTGTACTTGAACTGTAGTGACCTTAGTCCTTTATTTGCTAACTCCAGAGTGAGGATCACACCTGGTGGCCTGCCTTTTATACTAGGCCAGGTACACCTGTACAGGTAACCTACAAGTCTCCCATTGCTGTGCCCTCTGGTGGCACACCTTGTGATAGTACCAACAGTAGCCATGTAGGATACATGACATCACGCTCCCCCAAGCCTTTAGTGCAAATCGTCTCTGCATTGACTGTGCTCTGGGCTTAGCTCTATCTGGTTGACCCTTGGCGGGGCGTTTCAATTTTGGGTGAGTGGTTGGTGCAGTAGAGTGCTGGTGGTTGCTGTTTGTGTGTGTCCCTGACCACTCCATTCTCCCCCTCCCACATATAGGTTATGCTGGAGGCTCAGTGCGTTCATATACATTCAAGTTCAGGACGACAAGTTTGCATTCATTTGTGGTTTAGTTGTGAGACCGGTACGCTAGATTGGTGAGATACATCATCGATGCATGCTGGGGATTGGTGCCCAGTGCGTAAGGACAAACTAGTTCCAGAACTGCTGGATGGTGTCCTTGTGCTGGCAGTGGGAACCCAGTTGCCTCGAGTTGCCTGCTCTTGGGACTGTTGCCCTGGTTCCTAGCGTCGGGCAGCTTCATAGATGCCTGTGACCTCCCTGTCCTTTCTTTGTGCCCTGGGTCGCTGCTACTCCCCGAGGGGCTGTCGTCTAGCAGTGCACAGGGAACTGCTGACTCGCTAGCCTGGCATTGTTTGGTTTGGGATCCTAGCTGGTCCCAGTCCCCTTTGGGAGTACTATAGCGAGTGACCCTTCGCTTCCGGGTATGGCCTTGGTGGCGATGGGGTCTGGGGGCTGCGCCTTAGCACAGTTTGCTCTTTCAGGCTTGAGGCGGTTGGTGCCATCAGATGCCTGAGAGGTGGGGCCGATCAGGGGCATGGTATCAATACCGGTGCCGTTGCCCTGCTGAGATCGCTTGCTCTGCAGTTTGTGTGTATTGGCTGCTTGTGGCCACACTCCATGGCGCATAATTCTGGTCCCAGGGATGTAGGCTACAGCATTGGGTAGCTCGCTGGACCTGTGTGCTCCCGATGGATGTCTGCCTGCTGCATTGGCTGCGTGCAGTTGAAATCCTACATCGCACAACTTTTCATTACTTATTGTGGATGCTCTGTAGTTCTGATTGCGATCGCACGACTTTTCCTCGCTGGCTGCATGTACACAATTCAGATCATCAATTACACATTTTACATGATCGCGTGACTTTTCCTTGCTTATTGCATGTATACAACTCTGATCATCAATTACACATTTTACATGATCGCGTAACTTTTCCTTGCTTATTGCATGTACACAACTCTGATCATCAGTTACACATTTTATCTCTAACTTACAGTTGCTATTACATTGCTTGAGTGTGTGGAACTGTCCCTTTAATTGTAGTGGTTGCAGGCCTCCTTTAAGAGAGCCTTGCTTTCTTTACCCCAATCCTCTTCTCCGTTTGGTGCCATGTGTTGCTCCATCAGCACTGCACCTTGTGGTCTGGCTGCGGCCATCTTTTCCTTCAGCGCCTTACCTCGTGGCGCCATCTTTCCTCCATCCACGATGTCGACTGCAGTGATCCTCTTCTCCCTGGGTTCTGCCACTGAAGCTGGGAAGTCGCCTTTGGATCCGATTTTCTTCCTCTGGAGTCCTGCCACTGGAGCCTGGAAGGTGTGTTCGGGTCATCTCAGCTGGATCATCTCCATGCAGTCGTGCTGGGTGGTCTGTGCCTCGGGTGCTGTGCTGGTCTGCTCTCTGGTGCCGGGTCCACCCTCAAGTGAGGGCTTGCTTTGCCTCTGAGCACGGGGGACGTCGATCGCTGGAGGGGTGATGTCTTCCCACTTGCAATAGATCTTCTCCATCCACCTTCTTCCGAGTAACGTTGGTCCATCACCTGCAACAATCCACAGAGGTAACTTGTGCACCACGCCATCATGGAGTACCTTTACATCCGCACTACCGACGACTGGGATAAGTTAATCGGTGTAGGTGCGCTCCTTTGCCTGAATCGGGACCAACTTGGATCGTTCAGTTTGATTGTCCCATTGCCTCTCAAAGGCTTCTTGATTCATTACTGACTGGCTCGCCTCCATGAAGACTGGAACGCCATCTATCTCGACTTCCATCCTCAACGGGGAACACTCGGTGGTGCAGGTAAATATGCTATATACCTCATCGTGGGGCTGAGCTGCCTCTCTGCCTATCGTTTCGTAATCTGCGCTGGATTCATGGCCATCTGCAGACTCTTCTCGAAACAGTGAGTCATATGTCTCTTACACATTCGCTGGAGGTGGCCCTTTGTGCTGCAGCCCTTGCATACATAGTCTTTAAAGCGGCACTGGTGAGCCCTGTGATTTCCTCCACAACGCCAGCATGAAGCTACTCGATTAGCCCCCCTCGGCGGACTCTGAGTTAAGGGACTTCGGGGCCTGTTCTCTCTCCCCTGAGAGGATTCACATTCTACAGTCCAGCCTCTAAAAGGCACCACTAGGTGCACATTACCTGCTGGGTTTGAGTCCTGAGGGTGAGTCATCTGCTGGGACCGCAGATCGAGGTCGTGAATGCCTGCCGCACAGATATGGCCTTCTGCAGTGTAACTGTGGTATCCGCCGACAGTAGCTTATGAAGAAGGCCCTCATGGCCGATTCCAATGACAAAAAAGCCCCGCAGTGCTTCGTTGAGGTGGTTGCCGAAATCACACGGTGCCGCCAGCCTCCTGAGGTCTGCGGCGTATTTCGCGATTTCCTGGCCTTCTGGCCGTCGGTGGGTGTAGAACCGGTGTCTGTCTGTGAGGATGCTCTCCTTGAACTTGAGTTGCTCATGAATCAGGGTTACGAGCTCCTCGTACGTCTTGGTTGTTGTCTTCGCTGGTGCCAGCAAGTCCCTGGCGAGGCCATAGACGTTGGGCCCACAACTGGTTAGCAGGATAGCTCTGCGCTTATCAGCCAGTGTGGCCGGGTCGTCTCCTGCCAGGTCATTTGCTGTGAAGAAATGGCTGAGCCTCTCCACAAAGGCATCCCAATCATCACCATTGACGAACTGCTGCAATGTACCAAGGGTAGCCATTTTTGCGTGAAAGTCCGTAATCTTGTCGCCAATTGTTATGTCCTTAGATGCTCTAATAATGATTCCACGAGGCAATGTGTTGTACTTGAACTGTAGTGACGTTTGTCCTTTATTTGTTAACTCCAGAGTGAGGATCACATCTGGTGGCCTGCCTTTTATACTAGGCCAGGCACACCTGTACAGGTAATCTACAAGTCTCCCACTGCTGTGCCCTCTGGTGGCACACCTTGTGATAGTACCAACAGTGGCCATGTAGGATACATGATGGGTACCAGAGTGGAACCATAGCAAGAAGTCAACACATACATGAGAGGAGTGGAGTGGAACCAAACCCTTGCAGAGTTAGTGCCTTCAGGAGACTAGGGGAGAAAAATAGAAAACAAAACGTGAGGCTTATAGTTATAATGGTGATAAATGTAGTGACTGCACTGCCCCCCCACCCCCTCCCCGCCCCCCTCCTCTCACCCCAGGTAATTTTAGTCCTGCCTCTAAATCTGGGGTTCTCGCTAGTGAATCTATCAACCCTCGTTTAATTTTACTTTTTATGATTACCAGATGAAGAAAAGACAGCCTCTACCCACATGTCTTTATTGCTGCACCATGATTGTTTTCTCTTACCCAAGGCAGCTTTCATTCTGTCCCTTGTCTGGCTGGACTCCAGCTGTGTACTTAGTTGGAGTTGAGGGGAGTGCAAAATACACTATTTGCCCACTTCTCACTCACTGCTGGTGAAATTACCATACTTTAATACTGCTGGTTGTGACTTTCAGAGATTTTGAGGGTAGATATTTAAATAGCTCATATCTGCCAGTTGTTGACAGCAGTGGTGAATGTCAAAGATGGGTGGTAGATGATTTACCATCTGGTTTTAACATTTTCCATATTAATGTTTCTTTTTTATTGCTTATACAGCTCACAATAAAATCCAGTCTATGATAATTTAGTGATGCAAAATGGGAGAAACTGCATTAAACAAGTACCACAGCCTCAAGACACTAATGTGATAGCACTTCTTTGTTGAATGCTTTTAATCTGCATAGGAAGGAAAAAAATTGAAAGCTTCATATGTCTTTCCTGCTCTGGATAAGTAGCTATAATCCAATTCACAAGCACAGGCATTAAACTGATTTCAATGTGCAGGAAATGCTGGACAGTTACCTTGCTGTTGAGCAGCCTTTGATGATGATGATGTTGAGCAACAGTTATGTTAAGTTTTTATAGGCATAAATATAGAGACCAATTGCAGTGTGGTATTTAATATTGTTTAATATTAATAGGCTGTTTGAGGATCATGCTATTGCTATTATTGTAAGCTTTTGACTTCAAGCTCAAATAGGTTAATGAGTTGGAGGAGTATTTCTACTTATATTCATTACTTGACTTAAAGAAAATAGGATGCAGACCACTTTAAACCTATGCTCTCACTACCACAGGCCCAATGCCTACAGAAATTCACGATGGTATTTTTAGAAGTCCTGTGATACCCACAGCCGATTACAAAATTGTCACCAATGCACTAATATATTTCCTCTATTAAGCTACTTTCATATCAACTGTTTTCTGATGTCCTGAGGTCATAGAATCATAGAATGGTTACAGCACAGCAGGAAGCCGTTCAGCCCATCAATTCCGTGCCGGCTCTCAGCAAGAGCACTTCAGCTGATCCCACTCTCCCGCCTTTCCCCGTAGCCCTGCATTTTTGTTCCTAAAGTACTTATCCAACTCCCTTTTGAAAGCCACAATTGAATCTGCCTTCACCATGAAAGGCGCTGTATAACTGCAAACCCTTCTTCTTTTCTGCAGTGACATAGATCTAACAACCATTAGTATGGCTATACATGAGTAACTGGACAAAGCTGACAACACGCTATGAATGAGTAATCACTGCTCAATGCGCCTTAATCTCATCCAATTAAAAATGATACTGACTTACCTCAAAAGATATAAAAATTAACATGACCTTCCTTCAGGGGTTAAATCTCATTCAATGAGAGCACAATATCCTTATGGCAAAAAGGATGGGGTTGAACCTATCCTGCTCATATTGGCTTTTTGCACTATGATACTGGAATTCCCCCACCCACCTCAATTTTTTTTTTGTCCAAGTGATCATTCTTCATGTGAACCTCGACAGTGAGAGTTAGCAGGCTAATTGCCTGAAGGGTACAGTACATCTGAGCAGGATGCTGTAGCCTCCCAAAGTTCTCATGGATATTTTCTTCTGGAGTCACTGGATGATGAATAAGAACAGGAGCCCCTATTTAAATCAGGGTCACAGACATAAACTGTCGAACAGCTATTTGAGCATGGATCAGGAATTGAACCTGGGACCATTGTGGCCAGTGCAATTACAAATAGAGCCATTTGGGGAGCCCATAAGGATTTTTTGCTCATATGTGTGCAGCATACAGAAAAAGTATATTGCCCCTTTATTGCATCTTTTGTAAGCCTATCTTAAAATCTGTAATACCCTGTACTACAAAAAGTTATCTTCGTGCACATTTATGCAGTTAGTTCATTTCATTTATTTACATTTTATTAAAGCAAATAATTGACAGTTTCATTCTCTAGGGTTTTCCCAAATGGGAAAGAAATGGGAAATTAACAAGTATATCAATAGAAAAGGGGTACTGTAGCATGATTCTTGTCATGTTTACATGACCTGTGAACTTCTGCAGTCACTTAAGAGGTCAGTAAAGTGGCTGACAGACTTCAGAGGCAATTAAGTAAAGTTATGGGTTTTGTAAATGGCTGCTAGCGAGACCTACTGGTATGTTATGCATTTAGAAGCCTTAATTTGCAACTGACTCTAACATTAGTGAGGTTTTTAAAGGTATAAAGACAGTTCTGAAATTGAGTCAGCATCTTGTAAGAATATTATAAGGTAACTGAACTAACTACACTGTAAAGTAACTCATTCATCCATTTTACTCTCTGATTCTTCAATCATCAAAGCATTCTGTCTTTAATGATTTGAATTTATGACACTGTAAATTCAGTTGTATATAAACTCTCATTTCACACTGTTTTTTTTTTCTTCCTGAAGTATTGACCTTTTGGTATAAGGTTTACTTTTTTGCGGGTTTGCATTGTAATGAGAGTAGGATGGGAACATAGGCTGTGTACAATGAAACATTAAATTGTAGATCGAACTAAATATGTTGCCGTAGACATAAACACCTTATGTAAGCAATAAGATTATTGTTTATGACATGTCCTTCCTGATTCTACCATATAGGATCTGTAGTACTGTACACATGGATTTTATTAGATTGTACCTTTTTGCATTTTGATAAGACCTTTTATGTTCAGCTTTCTTCTCAGTTTGGTTCTGTTGCCCTGTTAGCACTTAGCATCATATGACAGCTTACATGAACCTGTCACACGATGGTATCATTAATCATATCAATGTAGTAGCAGTAACATTTGAAAGGACAGTTGTTCGACTATTAAAGTTGTTACAATGCATTTGTCATATTGGAGCCAGTGTCAAATGTTGTGTATAGCACTGCTATTGTCATCTGGTATTGAGACAAATAAACAGTTTCTCCCTTCACTAAACGGCTGACACTGCAAAGGCCTTCTGCCACTTCTTTAAAATAATAAAGGGCTTTCAGTTTTTGTCAAGTGTAAAAGCTGGACTTTGGTAACTCTGCCAGCTGTAGTTTCAAACAGGCCACCAAGGATGATATATAAGGTTGGTGAAACCCCCAAATTTAAAAGTTGCAGCAGCTAATCACAGGCTGCATCACCATAGGATGTCAGGAAGTTGGGAGGAGTTCATTTCTCTTGGATAATGATGTTACTTTAGATGGTGCTGAGACCACAGTGGTCCAAAGTACTAAAGAAATAAGTGGAAAAAAATGGGTTTATGTTCTAAATTCTAGATTTTATTTTCCTAGAGGGTAAAGGAGCTGACTGCAGATAAGATCCATGGTTCATTTTCAGGTTTATGTTGAGTTAGCCAGGATTATTGTTGGTGCCTATATTTGACTTCAGTGCTCCTGTCTCCGGAAGGGGAAAATCAGCTGGAGTTCTCACTCCTTATCACTAAGACTACTGATAGAAAATACATATGTGTGGGTATCAGGTAAGAACAGAATTACTAATGGCTTTGATAACTGAGTGTATTGCTAGACTACTTCAGAGGGCAGTTTAAGAGTCAACTGCGTTGGTGTGGGACTGAAGTCACATATAGGCAGGGTTCCCAACCCTCCCAATGAGGGAGTCTTGGCAATCGAGGAGGGCTATGAAATGGGATGGGGGGGGGGGGGGGCGGGTTCCTTGATTTCTCCTCTTTCCTCCCTTCAGATTCTCCTTTTTCCGATCCTCGATTTCTTCTCTTCATCTGCTCATGGGTGGCCTCCTGTTCTTGGAACTTCTTGTACAACAGCTGCTGGCATGAAACCGTGAGCAAAAATACTCAACCACTGGGGTCCCAACCATTATAATGTAAATGCAACAACATTTCTGAAGTCATGTGATCAGATGTCATGTTATCAGGTATCACATGGTCAGATGTTATGTAGTCAGAATGTCACATGATCAAACATCCAAGAATACACTGTACATTAATGATTTAGACGAGGGGATTAAACGTAGTATCTCCAAATTTGCGGATGACACTAAGTTGGGTGGCAGTGTGAGCTGCAAGGAGGATTCTATGAGGCTGCAGAGCGACTTGGATAGGTTAGGTGAGTGGGCAAATGCATGGCAGATGAAGTATAATGTGGATAAATGTGAGGTTATCCACTTTGGTGGTAAAAACAGAGAGACAGACTATTATCTGAATGGTGACAGATTAGGAAAAGGGGAGGTGCAAAGAGACCTGGGTGTCATGGTACATCAGTCATTGAAGGTTGGCATGCAGGTACAGCAGGCGGTTAAGAAAGCAAATGGCATGTTGGCCTTCATAGCGAGGGGATTTGAGTACAAGGGCAGGGAGGTGTTGCTACAATTGTACAGGGCCTTGGTGAGGCCACACCTGGAGTATTGTGTACAGTTTTGGTCTCCTAACCTGAGGAAGGACATTCTTGCTATTGAGGGAGTGCAGCGAAGGTTCACCAGACTGATTCCTGGGATGGCGGGACTGACCTATCAAGAAAGACTGGATCAACTGGGCTTGTATTCACTGGAGTTCAGAAGAATGAGAGGGGACCTCATAGAAACGTTTAAAATTCTGACGGGGTTAGACAGGTTAGATGCAGGAAGAATGTTCCCAATGTTGGGGAAGTCCAGAACCAGGGGACACAGTCTAAGGATAAGGGGGAAGCCATTTAGGACCGAGATGAGGAGAAACTTCTTCACCCAGAGAGTGGTGAACCTGTGGAATTCTCTACCACAGAAAGTTGTTGAGGCCAATTCACTAAATATATTCAAAAAGGAGTTAGATGAAGTCCTTACTACTAGGGGAATCAAGGGGTATGGTGAGAAAGCAGGAATGGGGTACTGAAGTTGCATGTTCAGCCATGAACTCATTGAATGGCGGTGCAGGCTAGAAGGGCCGAATGGCCTACTCCTGCACCTATTTTCTATGTTTCTATGTTTCTATGTTTCTAATGTCTCCAACCAGAGTTGGCAACCCGACATATAGGCCAGATCAATTAAGGAAGGCAAATTTCCTTTCCAAAAGGACATTAATGAATCAGTAGTTTTTTTTCATTACAATCTGACAACTTTATTGCCACTTTTACTAATAGCAGCTTTTTATTTCCAGATTTAAAAATTTTTTTCCAATGGAATGCAAAGTCTCAAACTGCCATAGTGGGATTTGAAAGCACATTTTGTGTTTCCTACATTACAACAGTGACTACACTCCAAAACTACTTCATTGGCTGTAACGTGCTTTGAGACATCCCAGTAGTCGTGAAAGGCGCTATATAAATCCAAGTCTTTCTTTCTTTTTATTGGTCCAGACGTCTGGATTACTGGTCCTGTAACATAACCACTACGCTACTATACCCCACATGCCTGCAAAGGGAGCATAGTGACAAAAGATAAATGTGAGATTTTACTCTGGTATCATGAAATTATTTTTTTTTGCTTAAATTGTTTCCTACTCTGCGCTAGCAGAGATTTAGATGCCTTCTAACATTCATCGCATCAGGCTGCTGAACGACCGTCTGGAATCGATTTTCCTTTCTACACACGCAAAGAAGCTGATTCATTTTGAACCAATCTATTTTAAACCATTACAGCCATTACGGGTGCTTGTACAACTTCCAGTTCAGACAATGTGGCCTGGAGATGGCTTCTGCAGGGCGCGGCTGCACCAGTTGGTGAAATCCAGCTTAGGCGGAAACCTTTACCACTCGTTTCTGTGAAACCACTCGTGCGTATTCATAATTTTCATCATTTTTTTAATTCATTGAACACGGAGTTAAACAGATCCTGCGACAGCCCAGATGGTTAAGGCAGGGAGTAGCTGGGGTAGGCAGGCCACTGGTGGGATTTAGTTCAAGTTGAAATTTGATTTAATATAAAAATGGACTCAAAACTTTGTTCTATTAAAAGTGTTGATGTAACAACAGCTGTACATTATTAAGATGCTGAAGGTTTATGCTGGAGAAAGGGGAAAACAAAGTTTAAAAATAAATCCCTCAATTTTATTTGCTAAACCTTCTCCTCTCCTAAATGCACTAATTCATGATGGTATATGGTTCCATGGGTGCTCGTAGTAGTTGCTCGGAATGTCACCAAGTGGCTAATCTGTAGATCATGTGGACTTGTTCCATTCCTTTTTAAATATAGGAATCACATTTGCTGTCTGCCAATCCGATGGCACTTATGTAAAAGTGCCTCTGCTATCTCTTCCCAAACTTATTTTATAGGCGCGGATCGAATCCATCTGGATCAGGGGTTTATCCTCTCCAAGTTTGATTGGTTATCAATTATCTCCTCCCTTTCTATCTTAAATGTCTTTAGAAGAAGACATTAAAAAAACATATAATGTCATCCCTACCATGTTAGTCTCCCTGGTGAATACTGAGGCAAAGTAATTACTTAATATTTCTGCCCTATTCCTATCCTGATTTTGTTTATATGTGTCAGTAAAATACTTTACTATTTATTTTTATATTCCTTGATAATTTAATTTTGTACATAAGAAATAGGAGCAGGGTTAGGCCATTCGGCCCATCGAGGCTGCTCCGCCATTCAATATGATCATGGCTGATCTGATCATGGACTCAGTTCCATTTCCCTGCCGGCTCCCCATAACCCTTTACTCCCTTATCGATCAAAAATCTGTCTATCTCTGCCTTAAATATATTCAAAGACCCAGCCTCCACAGCTCTCTGGGGCAGAGAATTCCATTAATTTACAACTCTCAGAGAAGAACCTCCTCCTCAACTCAGTTTTAAATGGGCGACCCCTTATTTTGAAATTATGTTCCCTAGTTTTAGTTTCCCCTATGAGTGGAAATATCCTCTCTGCATCCACCTTGTCGAGCCCCCTCATTAGCTTATATGTTTCGATAAGATCACCTCTCATTCTTTTGAACTCCAATGAGTACAGGCCCAAACTACTCAACCCACCTTCATAAGTCAACCCCTTCATCTCCGGAATCAACCTAGTGAACCTTCTCTGAACAGCCTCCAAAGCAAGTATATCCTTCCTTAAATACAGAGACCAAAACTGTACACAGTACTCTAGGTGTGGCCTCACCAATACCCTGTACAGTTGTAGCAGGACTTCTCTGCTTTTATACTCTATCCCCCTTGCAATAAAGGCCAACATTCCATTTGCCTTCCTGATTACTTGCTGCACCTGCATACTAACTTTTTGTGTTTTATGCACAAGGACCCCAAAATCCCTCTGTACTGCAACATTTTGCAATTTTTCTCCATTTAAATTGTAATTTGCTTTTCTATTTTTACTGCTAAAGTGGATAACCTTACATTTTCCCACATTATACTCCATCTGCTAGATTTTTACCCACTCACTTAGCCTGTCTATAATCCCTCTGTAGATTTTTTGTGTCCTCCTCACAGTTTGAAGTTTCTCTTTATCTTCTTAATTGTTTTTTTCACTTCTTTCCTAATCTTTCTGTATTCCCTTTTGTCATCCTCTCCTTCGTAGTCTATAGGGCTAGACTTTCGGCATCCATCTGCCCAGTTACCGCCATTTTACTGCTGAGAAGCTCTTTACCACCCAAATGAGTGTTTAAATGGAAACTCCTGCCCGTTCACCGCCCATTTATTGGCGGCGGTAACTCGATATTCAATTACCGCCGGCAATGAGCGAAACCACCCGCCCATTTTTTTCCCCTTAAATCTAACATCATTCGTGCACCGTCCAGAAGACTGTTTATAATAGAAACTACCATCCATTTACCGCCCAAATTACCGGCGAGCACTACTTTCAGCAATTTGCCCAAATACCGCCCAAATTACCCCCCGTCCAAAAAAACGCTCAGAAAAAGTTGCACTCACCTGTCCTTAACCCGGCGGTGTGGACACCATGTTGTAAATCGGATAAAGTTGAAGAAAAGGCTGCTTCAAGTTGATAGGAGCATTGGAGTAATTTGTGAGTGATTTTAAGGGTGTTTTAAAATCTTAAGGTCCTACAAGCTGAATTTAGGGAGCTTGGAGTAGGACCTCAAAGGTAGTAATCTCAGGATTGCTATCAGTGCCACGTGCTAGTCAGAGTAGGAATTGCAGGATAGTTCAGATGACTATGTGGCTTGAGGAATGGTGCAAGGAGGAGGGATTCAAATTCCTGGGGCATTGGAACCGGTTCTAGGGGAGGTGGGACCAGTACAAACTGGACGGTCTACACCTGGGCTGGACTGGAACCTATGTCCTAGGTGGACTGTTTGCTAGTGCTGTTGGGGAGGGGTTAAACTAATATGGCAGGGGGATGGGAACCTATGTAGGGAGACAGAGGGAAGTAAAAAGGGGGCAGAAGCAAAAGGTAGGAAGGAGAAAAGCAAGAGTGGAAGGCAGAGAAATCAAGGGCCAAAATCAAAAAGGGCCACATTACAACATAATTCTAAAAGGACAGAGTGTTAAAAAAACAAGCCCGAAAGCTCTGCGTCTCAATGCAAGGAGCATTTGTAATAAGGTGGACGAATTAACTGCGCAGATAGCTGTTAACGGATATGATGTCATTGGGATTATGGAAACATGGTTCCAGGGTGACCAAGGCTGGGAACTCAACATCCAGGGGTATTCAATATTCAGGAAGGATAGACAGGAAGGAAAAGGAGGTGAGGTAGCGTAAATGGTTAAAGAGGAGGTTAACGCAATAGTAAGGAAGGACATTAGCTTGGACGATGTGGAATCTATATGGGTAGAGCTGCAGAACACCAAAGGGCAGAAAACGTTAGTGGGAGTTGTGTACAGACCACCAAATAGTAGTAGGGAGGTTGGGGATGGCATCAAATAGGAAATTAGGGACGCGTGCAATAAGGGTACAGCATGGGTGACTTTAACCTACATATTGACTGGGCTAACCAAACTGGTAGCAATACTGTGGAGGAGGATTTTCTGGAGTGTATAAGGGATGGTTTTCTAGACCAATATGTCGAGGAACCAACTCGAGAGTAGGCCATCCTAGACTGGGTCTTGTGTAATGAGAGAGGCTTAATTAGCAATCTGGTCATGCGTGGCCCCTTGGGGAAGAGTGACCATAATATGGTAGAATTCTTCATTAAGATGGAGAGCAACACAGTTAATTCAGAGACTAGGGTCCTGAACTTAAAGAAAGGAAACTTCGATGGTATGGGATGTGATTTGGCTAGGATAGATTGGCGAATGATACTTAAAAGGTTGACGGTGGATAGGCAATGGCAGACATTTAAAGATCACATGGATGAATTACAACTATTGTACATCCCTGTCTGGCGTAAAAATAAAACAGGAAAGGTGGCTCAACCGTGGCTAACAAAGGAAATTAGGGATAGTGTTAAATCCAAGGAAGAGGCATATAAATTGGCCAGAAAAAGCAGCAAACCTGAGGACTGGGAGAAATTTAGAATTCAGCAGAGGAGGACTAAGGGTTTAATTAGGAGGGGAAAATAGAATATGAGAGTAAGCTTGCAGGGAACATAAAAATTGACTACAAAAGCTTCTATAGATATGTGAAGAGAAAAAGATTAGTCAAGACTAATGTAGGTCCCTTGCAGTCAGATTCAGGTGAATTTATAATGGGGAACAAGGAAATGGCAGACCAATTGAACAAATACTTTGGTTCTGTCTTCACTAAGGAAGACATGAATAACCTCCCGAAAATACTAGGGGACCGAGGGTCTAGTGAGAAGGAGGAACTGAGGGAAATCCTTATTAGTCAGGAAATGGTTTTTAGGAAACTGATGGGACTGAAGGCCGATAAATCACCAGGGCCTGATAGTCTGCATCCCAGAGTATGTATGGAAGTGGCCCTAGAAATAGTAGGTGGTCATTTTCCAAAATTCCATGGACTCTGGATCAGTACCTATGGATTGGAGGGTAGATAATGTAACCTCATTTTTTTAAAAAGGAGGGAGAAAGAAAACAGGGAATTATAGACAGATTAGCCTGACATCGGTGGTGGGAAAAATGCTGGAATCAATTATTAAAGATGTAATAGCAGCGCATTTGGAAAGCAGTGACAGGATCGGTCCAAGTCAGCATGGATTTATGAAAGGGAAATCATCCTTGACAAATTTTCTAGAGTTTTTTGAGGATGTAACTAGTAGAGTGGACAAGGGAGAACCAGTGAATGTGGTGTATTTGGACTTTCAAAAGGCTTTTGACAAGGTCCCACACAAGAGATTAGTGTGCAAAATTAAGGCACATGTTATTGGGGGTAATGTATTGACATGGATAGAGAACTGGTTGGCAGACAGGAAGCAAAGAGTGGGAATAAACGGGTCCTTTTCAGAATGGCAGGCAGTGACTAGTGGGGTGCTACAAGGTTCAATGCTGGGAGCCCAGCTATTTACAATATACATTAATGATTTAGACAAAGGAATTGAATGTAATATCTCCAAGTTTGCGGATGACACTAAGCTGGGTGGCAGTGTGAGCTGTGAGGAGGATGCTAAGAGGCTGCAGGGTGACTTGGACAGGTTAGGTGAATGGGCAAATGCATGGCAGATGCAGTATAATGTGGATAAATGTGAGGTTATCCATTTTGGTGACAAAAACAGGAAAGCAGATTATTATCTGAATGGTGACAAATTAGGAAAAGGGGAGGCGCAACGAGACCTGGGTGTCATGGTACATCAGTCACTGAAGGTAGGCATGCAGGCAGCAAAGAAAGCAAATGGCATGCTGGCCTTTATAGCAAGAGGATTTGAGTATAGGAGCAGGGAGGTCTTACTGCAGTTGTGTGGTGAGACCACACCTTGAGTATTATGTGCAGTTTTGGTCTCCTAATCTGAGGAAGGACGTTCTTGCTATTGAGGGAGTGCAGCGAAGGTTCATCAGACTAATTCCCGGGATGGCAGGACTGACATATGAAGAAAGACTGGAATTGCTAGGTTTATACTCACTGGAATTTAGAAGAATGAGAAGGGATCTAATAGAAGCATATAAAATTATGACGGGACTGGACAGGTTAGATGCAGGAAGAATGTTCTCGATGTTGGGGAAGTCCAGAACCAGGGGTTACAGTCTAAGGATAGGGTTAAGCCATATAGGACCGAGATGAGGAGAAACTTTTTCACCCAGAGAGTGGTGAACTTGTGGAATTCTCTACCACAGAAAGTTGTTGAGTCCAGTTCATTGGATATATTCAAGAGGGAGTTAGATGTGGCCCTTACGGCTAAGGGAATCAGGGGGTATGGAGAGAAGGCGGGAGTGGGGTACTGAAGTTGCATGATCAGCCATGATCATATTGAATGGTGGTGCAGGCTCGAAGGGCCGAATGGCCTGCTCCTGCACCTATTTTCTATGTTTCTATCTGAGCACATTGTGATCAATTTTGAGTAAACTTGTAGTTGTTGAAGGACAAATCAAGAATTTTGAAGATAGATTAGGGCACTTATAGTAATGGGGCCTGTAATTTCTCAGCCAGTATTGCTGACTACTCACAAGCTGCAGAATAGAGATGGGAAAAGTTTCATTGAAGAGAACTATGTGCCCAATCAAAGAGGTGGCAGACTTATGAGGAGGAGGCCTTACACCCAATGCATTTATAGGTGTGCAGCGTCCATTCCTGCACTTGTCCGATTCAACATGCATTAGAAGGCTGCGCTTCTGAAAAGAGGTCATCAATGAGATATGCCAGCTCATTAAGGGAGGCCTGCAGCCTACCAACACCATCAGGACTGTATTGTCCATTGAGGTTAAGGCTAATGCGGCACTTTCCTTCTATGCATCGGGCTCGGCCTCAGCTGACGACATTTGCTGCATCCCTCAGCACGCCACACATTGCTGCATTCGCCAGGTGATTGAAGCCCTTTACGCACGCAGGGTGGACTTTATAAACTTCCCTATGACCAGGGAGGCACAGAGTGAGAGGGCTTTGGGGCTCTCGAGCATAGCAAACTTCCTCAAGGTCCAGGGCACAATAGACTGTACGCACATTGCCATGTGAGCACCTTTAGAGGAGTCAGAGATTTACCGTAACCGAAAGGGATTCCACTCCCTGAACGTGCAGCTCGTTGTCGACCACAAGCAAATAATCATGGAGGTAAACTTCAATTTTCCAGGGAGCACTCATGATGCGCACATCTTGCGTGAAAGCACTGTCTCCAACCCTTTTAAGAGTCAGCCACAAGACCAGTGCTGGATGCTAGATGACAAAGGATATAGCCTCGCTCCTCATCATCATGAGCAGTCCCTCAAAATCGAGGAAGACTTGCTTCCACTCTAAAAGTGAGTTCTCAGGTGACTGTACAGTCCAATACAGGCCATGAGGGTCCTGACATTTCAGGTCCCGAACTTCATTTGAAGGGTGGAAGATGCCTCTGCGTGAGTTCTTTTAACGTGGGGTGGCCGTTGCACATCGACTACCACACGGGGCTTAGCAGAGCAAGGTCTTGGTCCAGTGGCAAGGGGGTCCAAGACAACTGGTGACCAGGCATTGCTGTATGAGCCTAGTTGCCTATGGCCTTGCTACCTGGCTCTTGACCCCTCTCCGTAAGCCCCAGGCAGATCGCTACAATCAGAGTCATATAGCCGCACGCAATATTGTCGAAAAAACAATTGGAGTGCTGAAGCAGCGCTTCAGATGCCTAGACCACTGTAGGCAGTCTACAATACCACCCTGAGCAGGTCGCTGAGTTCATTGTCATGTGCTGCATGTTGCATAACTTAGCTATCAGGAGGGATAGGATTTGCCAGATGGGACTGCTGGTCCACCTCAGGAGAGAGGGGCGGAAAAGGACAAGGACCTCGGGGAGGACAATCAGCCTGGCGATGAACCCAGGCCACCACCATCCCCTACACCACAGGAAAAGCCCCCTAGTAGTTACGCAACTGCAAGACTGTTGAGTCAGCAGCTCATAAATGAACGCTTTGCTTGAAGTTACATTGGTGACAGTTACGTTACGTTATGTTTCATCCTTGTCTGGCCATTGTTTGCAACTCTTGTATTGATGGTTAACCTTCTGTTTGTAAAAGACACTTCACAAGAATTGTAAGTGTAATAAAAATCTTTTATAATTTAACACAATTGAAAAAAACATTTTTAGAATTTAAACCGAAAAAAGCAGTATCATTTTAATTAAACAACCAAATAACAGATACAAACATTGAAAACATTTAAACAGAATAGAAACACCCATTACCCACCGCCACCCCCCCGCCACAAATATTCAACAATGTTTTAATAGCAATTGAAATAACAATAATACCAACTCCCCCCCACCCAGGCAAAATGTCTACCTGCAGCCAACATTTCCTCTGCCTCTACCTCTACCTCCCCCTCCCCCCTGCCCCCCCTCAACCTGAACACACCCTTTCCCCCTACTGTTGCCCATTGCCCCTACCCCTGGTCCTGCTCGCATTTACTCCAAGCCGTCTTGCGGCAGGGCATCTTGAGCGCTGCTGCTGTGAGATGGGGGGGAGGTGGGGTGACAGTGGTAGAGTCACTTCTTGGGGATCCCGGAGAAGAATCAGTATCCGAAGACCCGTCTCCAGAGTCAGAAGCCACTGCTTCCTCCTGATGCTCAGCTGCCGGCACAGATGGTACGGCACCTTGGGGTGCAGTGCCGTATCCTGAGACCATCGTCTGCCGCATGGCATCGACGGAATCGGCAGTTTGGCGCATTACCGCAATCAGTTGCGCCATCTCCTCCGAATGACGAGCTGAAAGTGTGGCACTGCTGCTGGTTAACCCACCTTTTGCCTGGAGGAGCTCTCGACCAATGTCGACGCTCACCCTCAACAGTGAGACCATGTCCAGGTTGACTTCTGTTTGTCTCTGAGCAGGCCTATCTCGCCAAACCAACCTCCGCAGATTCGGCATAGGTGTTGGACCACTCGGTGTGCCCTATTGCAAGCCGCTTGGTCCTGCTACTTCCTCGGTTGAGGAAGAGGTGGCCACAGGTAGATTGGACCCTTGAGTCTCTGAGAACCCCTCCTCCACATGTTGGGCTGAGGCTCGTCCATACGATCCTCGCCCTCTGTGATCTCGTCTTCTGTGGTGAGCACCACTTGAAGATGCTCCAGGACGCTCTAAATGTCTCCGATGCTCTTGGGCAACCAGAAAACATAATATGAGAGGTTAGTAGAAGAGGAGAGGAGGGCCAGGGTGACATGAGAACACTTACGCTGCGCAGGCTTATATCATCATCATCATAGGCAGTCCACGCCGAAAAGGGATGAGTCCACAGGTGTTTCAATGAAGGACCTAATATTCCAGATCCCGAACTATATTTTGAAGGGTGGAAGATGCCTGTGCGTGGATTTTTTTAACGTGTGGTGGCCGTTGCACACCAGCCACCACACGGGCTTGACAGAGCTCGGTCTTGGTCTAGTGGCAAGGATCAACCAAGACGACTGGAGACCAGCTCTGCTGCACGGACCCAGTGCGTACACAGTGTGGGCTGGCCCGTACTGCCCCTGGGCCCGCGCCTCTTCTGGGCCCCAAACTCTCGCCTCTCCTGGGCCCTGATCACATCCCTCTACGAACTCTTGCCGCTCCTTCATCCTGACCTCGCCACTCCTGCTGTACCTGCCCGCACTGCAGTTAGCCGTCACTCTCCTGCAACAGCACGTGCTGCTCCCTGCAGTGGTATGCCACTACACGCTGCTCCCTCTAATGGCCCTGGCCTGCTGATGGTGCGGACCCGACCTGCAAGACCGAGTTCCGGACCGGGCCACCCATCCCTCATTAGCATCGGGCTGTGGGCGGACTGTGGGGTTGCCGATATAATGCGAGCTTGGAGCAGAGTTTCTTCAAATCTGTGCCTGACTGAACGAGAGGATGGCTGATGAAAGAAAACAGTTACCGCTGTTACACAGGCATATGTAGGAAGAGCAACACTACTGCATTAGTTATCACCAACAGAAGTCACATTTAATTAACATGAACAGAAAGTACAGAAACTGCATGGCATTATAAGATTTCATGATCCCAGTATTACTTACATTACATTACATAATTCGTATATTATACTCAAATAGCATTAAATTACATTAAATTACACCGGGGTTATACATGACTTACCTGGCGCCACAACCGGATCTGCACCACCAAGGGTAGCCGATCGATTATGGACCCCAACGAGGGCTGGGGCCCGCTCCTCGAGGTCGGTCACTTCTGCCAACTCTGCGGGCCCTCCTCCTGTGCGCTGACTCTCTGCACGATTGGAAAATATCTTCTTCTGCAAAGATAACAAGAGCATGGCATAAGCTAATGGCCCAGGTACTACTACAGAACACACAAATAGACATCCACAATTAACCATCGCCAATGCTTTTCATCAATGTCCCATTAACGTTATGTTATATGCTAATACAGTTAGGATGCAATTGATGCATGATTAACACATCTACGTTCAGAAAAGCAATGCAATAAGATCGTGGATAGGAAGTAATGCATGACACCAAGCTTACCCAGCTTACCAAACTTAATTACAATTTGGCAGATTTACATTTTAAGTAATGAGTCAGTGCATGATTAAAGTTATTAAAGTTAGTACTTACTCTCGCAGACGCAACCGGATTGTTCCAGCACTTGGGGCATTGGCTCAACCTCCGCGACACCACCTCCGCGATTTTCACCCATATCCGTTGGTAAACATTGGGGGGGGGGGGTTTCCCATGCCCACCCCGGGTTAATTGGCTCCACCTACTTTCAACTTCGTGGACCAAGGCTGCGTTGGCCTCTTCAGGGAAATGATTGGCCCCCCACATCAACCACCTCAACCACGATGCTCATAACTACTTCTTCTATGTCCATTTTTTAATTTCAAATGTGTTATAAAGTTTTTATAACTTTAAGTCCTCGAATATCTGATCCTTCACTCTCCACTTGCTCTGCTCTCTGCCAGTGTGTCTCGCTCTCTCTCTCTCCTCACCCGTTCCTCTTCTGCGCATACGCAGGTGACCCCAGACCTCCCGAATCGCGGGAAAAGTGAAGTGCCGAAAAGAAAATCGCGCATGTGCAGAGCGGCCGTTGCTAGGGACACCGGCCTTGCATGTCGGAATAGACCCCTACTGTCCACTTGCTACCGCTACCGCCCCCCAAAAAAAGGCGAAACTGGCAGATTTTAAAATGGGTGATATTCCGGCGGTTCTTAAAGATGGGACAACCACTACCACCAGAAATATCGCCCATATATGGGCAGTAGCGATCAATGCCAAAAGTCCAGCCCTATGTACTTGGTCTACGCCTTTTTCTTTAGTTTCAATTTTGCCCTTATTTCTTGATTCATCCATGGTGTACCATTACTGGAGACGACATGCAGGCTGTGATCCTTACCAATGGGTCCACTACAGACCCAATCCACGTCCAGACCGGGCTCAAACGGGGCTGCGTCATCGCCCTAACCCTCTTCTCAATCTTCCTCACTGCCATGCTCCACCTCACAGTCGACAAGCTCCCCGCTGGAGTGGAACTAAACTACAGAACCACTGGGAAGCTGTTCAACCTTCGCCGCCTCCAGGCCAGGTCCAAGACCACCCCAACTTCTGTCATCGAGTTACAGTACGCGGATGATGCCTACATCTGTGCACTTACAGAGGCTGAACTCCAAGACATAGTCGACGTATTTACTGAGGCGTACAAAAGCATGGGCCTTACGCTAAACATACGTAAGACAAAGGTCCTCCACCAGTCTGTCCTCGCCGCACAGTACTGCACCCCAGTCATCAAGATCCACGGCGCGACCCTGGACAACGTGGACCATTTCCCATACCTTGGGAGCCTCTTATCAACAAGAGTAGGCATTGACGACGAGATTCAACACCGCCTCCAGTGCGCCAGTGCAGCCTTCGGCAGTCTGAGGAAAAGAGTATTTGAAGATCAGGCCCTCAAAACTGCCACCAAGCTCATGGTGTAAAGGGCTGTAATAATACCTGCCCTCCTGTATGGCTCAGAGACATGGACCATGTACAGTAGACAGCTCAAGTCGCTGGAGAAATACCACCAACGATGCCTCCGCAAGATCCTACAAATCCCCTGGGAGGACAGACACACCAACATTAGTGTCCTTAACATCCCCAGCATTGAAGCACTGACCACACTTGATCAGCTCCACTGGGCAAGCCACATTGTTCGCATGCCAGACACAAGACTCCCAAAGCAAGCGCTCAACCAGGGAGCTGGCCATCTTAGACTGGGTGATGCGTAATGAGAAAGGACTAATTAGCAATCTTGTTGTGCAAGACCCCTTGGGGAAGAGTGACCATAACATGGTAGAATTCTTTATTAGGATGGAGAGTAACACAGTTAATTCAGAAACTAGGGTCCTGAACTAAAAGAATGGTAACTTCGATGTTTTGAGGCGTGAATTGGCTAGAATAGACTGGCAAATGATATTTAAAGGGTTGACGGTGGATAGGCAATGGCAAACATTTAAAGATCACATGGATGAACTTCAGCAATTGTACATTCCTATCTGGAGTAAAAATAAAACGGGGAAGGTGGCTCAACCGTGGCTAACAAGGGAAATTAAGGATAGTGTTACATTCAAGGAAGAGGCATATAAATTGGCCAGAAAAAGCAACAAACCTGAGGACTGGGAGAAATTTGGAATTCAGCAGAGGAGGACAAAGGGTTTAATTAAGAGGGGGAAAATAGAGTACGAGAAGAAGCTTGCCGGGAACATAAAAACTGACTGCAAAAGCTTCTATAGATATGTGAAGAGAAAAAGATTAGTGATGACAAAAGTAGGTCCCTTGCAGTCGGATTCAGGTGAATTTATAATGGGGAACAAAGAAATGGCAGACCAGTTGAACACATACTTTGGTTCTGTCTTCACGAAGGAAGATACAAATAACCTTCCGAAAGTACTAGAGGACCGAGGGTCTAGTGAGAAGGAGGAACTGAAGGATATCCTTATTAGGTGGGAAATTGTGTTAGGGAAATTGATGGGATTGAAGGCCGATAAATCCCCAGGGCCTGATATTCTGCATCCCAGAGTACTTAAGGAAGTGGTCCTAGAAATAGTGGATGCATTGGTGATCATTTTCCAACAGTCTATCGACTCGGGATCAGTTCCTATGGACTGCATGGTAGCTAATGTAACACCACTTTTTAAAAAGGGAGGGAAAGAGAAAGCGGGTAATTATAGACTGGTTAGCCTGACATCAGTAGTGGGGAAAATGTTGGAATCAATTATTAAGGATGAAATAGCAGTGCATTTGGAAAGCAGTGACAGGATCGGTCCAAGTCAGCATGGATTTATGAAAGGGAAATCATGCTTGACAAATCTTCTAGAATTTTTTGAGGATGTAACTAGTAGAGTGGACAAGGGAGAACCAGTGGATGTGGTGTATTTGGACTTTCAAAAGACTTTTGACAAGGTCCCACACAAGAGATTGGTGTGCAAAATCAAAGCACATGGTATTGGGGGTAATGTACTGACGTGGATAGAGAACTGGTTGGCAGACAGGAAGCAGAGAGTCGAAATAAAGGGGTCCTTTTCATAATGGCAGGCAGTGACTGGAGTGCCGCACGGCTCAGTGCTGGAACCCCAGCTCTTTACAATATACAGCAATGATTTGGATGAAGGAATTGCGTGTAATATCTCCAAGTTTGCAGATGACACTAAACTGGGTGGCGGTGTGAGCTGTGAGGGGGACGCTAAGAGGCTGCAGGGTGACTTAGACAGGTTAGTTGAGTGGGCAAATGCATGGCAGCTGCAGTATAATGTGGATAAATGTGAGGTTATCCACTTTGGGGGCAAAAACTTGAAGAAAAAATATTATCTGAATGGTGGCAGATTAGGAAAAGGGGAGGTGCAATGAGACCTGGGTGTCATGGTTCATCAGTCATTGAAAGTTGGCATACAGGTGTAACAGGCGGTAAAGCAAGCAAATGGTATGTTGGCCCTCATAGCTGGGGAATTTGAGTATAGGAGCAGGGAGGTCTTACTGCAGTTGTACAGGGCCTTGGTGAGGCCTCACCTGGAATATTGTGTTCAATTTTGGTCTTCTAATCTGAGGAAGGACATTCTTGCTATTGAGGGAGTGCAGAGAAGGTTCACCAGACTGATTCCCGGGATGGCCGGACTGACATATGAGGAGAGACTGGATCAACTGGGCCTTTATACATTGGAGTTTGGAAGGATGAGGGGATCTCATAGAAACATACATGATTCTGACGGGACGGGACAGGTTAGATGCGGGTAGATTGTTCCCGATGTTGGGGAAGTCCAGAACTGGGGACACAGTCTTAAGATAAGGGGTAGGCCATTTAGGACTGAGATGAGGAGAAACTTCTTCACTCAGAGAGTTGTTAACCTGTGGAATTCCCTGCCGCAGAGAGTTGTTGATGCCAGTTCATTGGATATATTCAAGAGGGAGTTAGATATGGCCCTTACGGCTAAGGGAAT
Source organism: Pristiophorus japonicus (assembly GCF_044704955.1). Taxonomy (NCBI): domain Eukaryota; kingdom Metazoa; phylum Chordata; class Chondrichthyes; family Pristiophoridae; genus Pristiophorus; species Pristiophorus japonicus. Next base: position 239,205,641 of record NC_091980.1, on the reverse strand, counting down.
CAAGGGGTATGGAGAGAAAGAAGGAAAGGGGTATTGAGGGAATGATCAGCCATGATCTTATTGAATGGTGGTGCAGGCTTGAAGCGCCAAATGGCCTACTCCTGCACCTATTTTCTATGTTTCTATGTTTACTCGGAACTCCTTCACTGCCAATGTGCCAAAGGTTGGCAGAGGAAACATTACAGGGACACCCTCAAAGCCTCCCTGAGAAAGTACAACTTCCGCACAGACAAAGATCACCCTAAGTGGAGAAAGTGCATCCAGGAGGGCGCTGAGCACCTTGAGTCTTATTGATGAGAGCATGCAGGTATCAAGCGCAGGCAGCGGAAAGAGCGTGCGGCAAACCTGTCCCACCCACCCTTTCCCTCAATGACTATCTGTCCCACCTGTGACAGGAACTGTGGCTCTCGTATTGGATTGTTCAGCCACCTAAGGACTCATTTTAAGAACAGAAGCAAGTCTTCCTTGATTCCAAGGGACTGCCTATGATGATGATGAGACTGTTCTTGTTTATTAGTGGATATATTCCTCCTGAACTCTATTGATCACCATTTTTCTTCCACCGCCCTTTCAGGCAGTGCATTCCAGATAAGAGCAACTTGCTGCGTAAAAAAGATTCTCCTCCAGGAACTTGAGGACATAAATCTATGCTGAGACTGCAGTGCAGTGCTGCACTGTCGGAATGATAGTACTGAGGGAACGCTGCACTGTTGGAGGGCTAGTACTGAGGGAGTGTTGCACTGTTGGAGGGTCAATACTGAGGGAGTGCTACACTGTCAAAGGTTCAGCACTAAGGGAGTGCTGCACTGTTGGAGATTTAGTACTGAAGGAGTGCTGCACTGTCAAAGGGTCAGCACTAAGGGAGCACTGCACTGTCGGAGGGCCAGTACTGAGGGAGCGCTGCACTGTCGGGGATCAATAGTGAGGGGAGTGCTACACTGTTGGAGGGGTAGTAATGAGGAAGTGTCGCACTGTCAGAGGGACAGTACAGAGGAAGCGCTGCACTGTCGGAGGGGCAGTACTGAGGAAGCGCTGCATTGTCGGTGGGGCAGTAGTGAGGGAGTGCCGCACTATCGGAGGGGCAGTACTGAGGAAGCTCTGCATTGTCGGTGGGGCAGTACTGAGGGAGCGCTGCATCGCTGGAGGGTCAGTACTGAGGGAGTGCTGCACCATCAGTGGGGCAGTACTGAGTGAGTGCTTCACTGTCAGAGGGGCAGTACTGAGGGAGCATTGCACTGGTTGGAGATGTCGTCTTTCGGATGAGACGTTATCACATTGCTGTTTGTGGGAGCTTGCTGTGTGCAAATTGGCTGCCGCTTTCCCACTTTACAACAGTGACTACACTTCAAAAATACTTCATTAGCTGTAAAGCCCTTTGATGCGTCCGGTGGTCATGAAAGGTGCTATATAAATGCGAGTCCTTCTTTTCTTTCAAATGTTCCCCACTGGTGATTTTTTTTGTTTGTCAGTACATTTTTCCAGTTTATTTTCCCTAGTTCCATCCTCATCCACTTAAAATCAGCTTTTTTCCAATTTATTGCTTTGGTCTTTGCCTTAACTTATATCCTTCTCAATCTTTATCTTAAACTGAATTCTGTTGTGATCGGTATTGCCTAGATATTTCCTTATGCTTACTTCCCTTATTTGTTCTGATTCATTTCCCATTCCTAGATCCAGGAGTGCTCTCTCTCTTTCTTGTTGAACTTTTAACATACTGGGTAAGAAAATAGTCCTGCACATCATCAACATCATTATCGACAGTCCCTCGGAATCAAGGAATACTTGCTTCCACTCTACGGGCCCAAGATTCGGCATCTGGTGAAAACGGCGCACCTCCGAGACTTACGTGACCTGGCTGGGTTCGAAGGCTCGCTGGAATATTCTGCAGCAATTCTCCAGTCCTCCTGGACTGTGGCGTGGCGTGGCGTGGCGCAGTGTAGTCTCCCTGGGGAGGAGCCTGCCTGCATGGGGGCGGGGCTAGGGATCATGTCTTCTTCTCAGTGCTGGCAGCGTTGCGCAGGCGCATTGGAGCATGCGCGCCTGCGCAATGGCTCAGGGGAGCGTGGGTACCAGGGATGGGGGAGGGAAGCATGGGTACCGGGGGGAGCGTGGGTACCAGGGGTGGGGGGGGAAGCGTGGGTACCAGGGGCAGGGGGGGAGCGTGGGTACCGGGGGTGGGGGGGTGCATGGTTACCGGGGGTGGTGTGGGGGGGAGCGTGGGTACCTGGGGGGGAGCGTGGATACTGGGGGGGGGGGGGGAGGAGCGTGGGTACCGGGGGGGGGGGGGTGCATGGTTACCGGGGGTGGTGTGGGGGGGAGCGTGGGTACCGGGGGAGGAGCGTGGATACTGGGGGGGGGGGGGTGGAGCGTGGGTACCGGGGTGGGGGGAGCGTGGGTACCTGGGGGGGAGCGTGGATACTGGGGGGGGGGGGGGTGGAGCGTGGGTACCGGGGGAGGAGCGTGGGTACCGGGGGTGGGGGGGTGCGTGGTTACCGGGGGTGGTGTGGGGGGAGCGTGGGTACCGGGGGAGGAGCGTGGATACTGGGGGGGGGGGGGGTGGAGCGTGGGTACCGGGGTGGGGGGAGCGTGGGTACCTGGGGGGGAGCGTGGATACTGGGGGGGGGGGGGGGAGGAGCGTGGGTACCGGGGTGGGGGGAGCGTGGGTACCGGGGGTGGTGTGGGGGGGAGCGTGGGTACCGGGGTGGGGGGAGCGTGGGTACCGGGGTGGGGGGAGCGTGGGTACCGGGGTGGGGGGAGCGTGGGTACCGGGGGTGGTGTGGGGGGGAGCGTGGGTACCGGGGGGGGAGCGTGGATACTGGGGGGGGGGGGGTGGAGCGTGGGTACCGGGGGGGAGGAGGAGCGTGGGTACCGGGGGGGGGGGGAGCATGGGTACCGGGGGGAGGGGGGGGGGAGCATGGGTACCGGGGGCAGGGGGGGGGGAGCATGGGTACCGGGGGGAGGGGGGGGGAGCATGGGTACCGGGGGGAGGGGGGGGGGAGCATGGGTACCGGGGGCAGGGGGAGCGTGGGTACCGGGGGGGGGGGGAGCGTGGGTACCGGGGTGGGGGGAGCGTGGGTACCGGGGTGGGGGGAGCGTGGGTACCGGGGGGGAGGAGGAGCGTGGGTACCGGGGGCAGGGGGGGGGAGCATGGGTACCGGGGGGGGGGGAGCGTGGGTACCTGGGGGCAGGGGGGGGGAGCATGGGTACCGGGGTGGGGGGAGCGTGGGTACCTGGGGGCAGGGGGGGGGGAGCATGGGTACCGGGGGGGGGGGAGCGTGGGTACCGGGGTGGGGGGAGCGTGGGTACCGGGGGGGAGGAGGAGCGTGGGTACCGGGGGCAGGGGGGGGGAGCATGGGTACCGGGGGGGGGGGAGCGTGGGTACCGGGGTGGGGGGAGCGTGGGTACCGGGGGGAGCGTGGGTACCGGGGGCGGGGGGGGGAGCATGGGTACCGGGGGCAGGGGGGAAGCATGGGTACCGGGGGGAACGTGGGTACCGGGGGGAGCATGGGTACCGGGGGGAGGGGGGAGCGTGGGTACCGGAGTGGGGAGGGGGGGAGCGTGGCAAGGGATGGAGGGAGAAGCATGGCAAGGGATGGAGGGGGGAGCATGGCAAGGGATGGAGGGGGGAGCGTGGCAAGGGATGGAGGGGGGAGCATGGCAAGGGATGGAGGGGGGAGCGTGGCAAGGGATGGAGGGGGGAGCGTGGCAAGGGATGGAGGGGGGAGCGTGGCAAGGGATGGAGGGGGAGCGTGGCAAGGGATGGAGGGGGGAGCGTGGCAAGGGATGGAGGGGGGAGCGTGGCAAGGGATGGAGGGGGAGCGTGGGTATCGGGGTGGGGAGGGGGGGAGCGTGGCAACTGGGGTGGGGAGGGGAGCGTGGCAACTGGGGTGGAGGAGCATGGGTTGGGGGGGCATTCAAAATGATCGAAGGGCCGGAGGAGAGAGCAGGGGTGCCTCCTTCCAGCCTCCCCCCCTCCACACACCCTCCCCCTCCTCCACACACCCTCCCCCTCCTCCACACACCCTCCCCCTTACTCCACACACCCTCCCCCTCATTCCACACACCCTCCCCCTCCCTCCACACACCCTCCCCCTCCCTCCACACACCCTCCCCCTCCCTCCACACATCCTCCCCCTCCCTCCACTCACCCTCCCCCTCCCTCCACACACCCTCCCTCCACACACCCTCCCCCTCCCTCCACACACACTCCCCCTCCCTCCACACACCCTCCCACTCCCTCCACACACACCCCCCTCCCTCCACACACACCCCCCCTCCCTCCACACACCCGCCCCCTCCCTCCACACACCCTCCCCCTCCCCCCACACCCCCCCCTCCCACACACCCGCCTCCCACACACCCGCCCCACACACACACACACACACACACACCCCACACACACACCCGCCCCCCCCACGCACACACCCCTCACCATCAGATACAGAGAGAGAGAGAGAGAGAGAGAGAGACTACAGAGAGAGACACTGACAAAGACACCTTCCCTTCACATAAAGGTAGGACTTCTATTTTTTATTGATTGATTGCTTATTACTTTGGTCTTGGTGCTTTTAGGTGCAGGATTCATTCTATTTTTTATTAATTAATTGCTTATACATTTTGTGCTTCATTTAGTGCTTGGTGCTTTAAATGTACTTTGCTTCTTTAATGATTTTGTGAAGGTGTTTATGGAAAATCCTCTAACTTCCCTTCCCCCCCCCTGTTGTGATGTTGATGTGTCCTTTGTGTTTAATGCTTCCCACCCCCTGTCTCTGGCTGTGCCTGCACTAAACTTAACTCTAGGTAAGGTTTTTCAGAATTTACAAAAGTGGACACTTATTCCATCTTAAGTTAGTTTGAAGTAAGTTTTCACTGCCGAAACTTGCAAAACAGGCCTGAGTGGCTGGACACACCCACTTTTGAAAAAAAAAGTACCTTACCTAAAGCCAACCTAAACTAACTCACTAGAACTGGAGCAAACTAATATCCGAGAATTGCAATTTCTAACATACTCCAAACTAAACTAGTTGCTCCAAAAAACTAGGAGCATCTCCACCCGAAACTTGGGCCCTAAAAGTGAGTTCTCAGGTGGCTGTACACTCCAATGAAGGAATCACAGTCTCTATCACAGGTGGGGCAGACAGTGGTTGAAGGCAAAGATGCGTGGGGAGCCTGGTTTGCCGCACGCTCTCGGCAGCGAGACTCGTGGTGCTCAGCGCTCTCCCGGATGCTCTTCCTCCATTTTGGGCAGTCTTGGGCCAGGGATTCCCAAGTGCCAGTAGGTATGTTGCACTTTATCAAGGAGGCTTTAAGGGTGTCCTTGAAACGTTTCCTCTGCCCACCTGGGGCTCGTTTGCCATGTAGGAGTCAAGGATGTCTCGGAGCAGCTGCAGGACATTTTGGAGGGGGAGGGTGAACAGCCAGTTGTCGTGGTGCATATAGGTACCAACAATATAGGTAAAAAATGGGATGAGGTCCTACAAGCTAAATTTAGGAAGCTAGGAGTTAAATTCAAAAGTAGGACCTTAAAGGTAGCAATCTCAGGATTGCTACCAGTGCCATGTGCTAGTCAGAGTAGCAATTGCAGGATAGCTCAGATGAATACGTGGCTTGAGGAACGGTGCGGAAGGGAGGGATTCAAATTCCTGGGATATTGGAACCGGTTTTGGGGGAGGTGGGACCAGTACAATCCAGATGACCTGGGCAGGACCGGAACCAATGTCCTAGGGGGAGTGTTTGCTAGTGCTGTTGGGGAGGGGTTAAACTAATATGGCAGGGGGATGGGAACCTATGCAGGGAGACAGAGGGAAGTAGAATGGGGGGCAGAAGCAAAAGATAGAAAGAAGAAAAGTAAAAGTGGAGGGCAGAGAAACCCAAGGCAAAAATCATAAAGGGCCACATTACAGCAAAATTCTAAAGGGGCAAAATGTGTTAAAAAGACAAGCCTGAAGGCTCTGTGTCTCAATTCGAGGAGTATTCGTAATAAGGTGGACGAATTAACTGCAGGCAGCAATCAACGAATATGATATAATTGGCATCACGGAGACATGGCTCCAGGGTGACCAAGGCTGGGAACTCAACATCCAGGGGTAGTCAACATTCAGGAAGGATAGACAGAAAGGAAAAGGAGGTGGGGTAGCGTTGCTGGTTGAAGAGGAAATTAATGCAATAGTAAGGAAGGACATTAGCTTGGAGGATGTGGAATCTGTATGGATGGAGCTACGGAATACCAATGGGCAGAAAACGCTAGTTGGAGTTGTGTACAGACCACCAAACAGTAGTAGTGAGATTGGGGACAGCATCAAACAAGAAATTAGGGATGCGTGCAATAAAGGTACAGCAGTAATCATGGGCGACTTTAATCTACATATAGATTGGGCTAACCAAACTGGTAGCAATACGGTGGAGGAGGATTTCCTGGAGTGTATTTGGGATGGTTTTCTAGACCAATGTGTTGAGGAACCAACTAGCGGGCTGGCCATCCTAGACTGGATGATGTGTAATGAGAAAGGACTAATTAGCAATCTTGTTGTGCGAGGCCCCTTGGGGAAGAGTGACCATAATATGGTAGAATTTTTTATTAAGATGGAGAGTGACATAGTTAATTCAGAGATTAGGTCCTGAACTGAAGGAAAGGTAACTTTGATTGTATGAGACGTGAATTAGCTAGAATAGACTGGCGAATGATACTTAAAGGGTTGACGGTGGATAGACAATGGCAAACAGTTAAAGAACACATGGGTGAACTTCAACAATTGTATATCCCTGTCTGGAGTAAAAATAAAATGGGGAAGGTGGCTCAACCGTGGTTAACAAGGGAAATTAAGGATAGTGTTAATTGCAAGGAAGAGGCATATAAATTGGCGAGAAAAAGCAGCAAACCTGAGGACTGGGAGACATTTAGAATCTGGCAGAGGAGGACAAAGTGTTTAATTAGGAGGGGGAAAATAGAGTATGAGAGGAAGCTTGCTGGGAACATAAAAACTGACTGCAAAAGCTTCTATAGATATATGAAGAGAAAAAGATTAGTGAAGACAAACGTAGGTCCCTGGCAGTCAGATTCAGGTGAATTTATAATGGGGAACACAGGCATGACAGACCAGTTGAACACATACTTTGGTTCTGTCTTCATGAAGGAAGACACAAATAACCTTCCGGAAATACTAGGGGACCGAGGGTCTAGTGAGAAGGAGGAACTGAAGGAAATCCTTATTAGGTGGGAAATTGTGTTCGGGAAATTGATGGGATTGAAGGCTGATAAATCCCCAGGGCCTGATCGTCTGCATCCCAGAGTACTTAAGGAAGTGGTCCTAGAAATAGTGGATGCATTGGTGATCATTTTCCAACAGTCTATCGACTCTGGATCAGTTCCTATGGACTGGCGGGTAGCTAATATAACACCACTTTAAAAAAAAGTAGGGAGAGAGAAAGCGGGTAATTATAGACCGGTTAGTCTAACATCAGTCGTGGGGAAAATGTTGGAATCAATTATTAAAGATGAAATAGCAACGCATTTGGAAAGCAGTGACAGGATCGGTTGCAAGTCAGCATGGATTTATGAAAGGGAAATCATGCTTGACAAATCTTCTAGAATTATTTGAGGATGTAACTAGTAGAGTGGACAAGGGAGGACCAGTGGATGTGGTGTATTTGGACTTTCGAAAGGCTTTTGACAAGGTCCCACACAAGAGATTAAAGCACATGGTATTGGGGGTACTAACATGGATCGAGAACTGGTTGGCAGACAGGAAGCAGAGAGTCGGGATTAACGGGTCCTTTTCAGAATGGCTGGCAGTGACTAGTGGGTTGCTGCAGGGCTCAGTGCTGGGACCCCAGCTATTTACAATATATATCAATGATCTAGATGAAGGAATTGAGTGTAATATCTACAAGTTTTCAGATGACACTAAGCTGGGTGGCGGTGTGAGCTGTAAGGAGGATGCCAAGAGGCTGCAGGGTGATTGGACAGCTTAGGTGAGTGGGAAAATGCATGGCAGATGCAGTATAATGTGGATAAATGTGAGGTTATCCACTTTGGTGGCAAAAACACGAAGGCAGAATATTATCTGAATGGCGGCAGATTAGAAAAAGCAGAGGTGCAACGAGACCTGGATGTCATGGTACATCAATCATTGAAAGTTGGCATGCAGGTACAGCAGGTGGTGAAGAAGGCAAATGGTAGGTTGGCCTTCATAGCTAGAGGTTTTGAGTATAGGAGCAGGGAGATCTTACTGCAGCTGTACAGGGCCTTGGTGAGGTCTCACCTGGAATATTGTGTTCAGTTTTAGTCTCCTAATCTGAGGAAGGACATTCTTGCTATTGAGGGAGTGCAGCGAAGGTTCACCAGACTAATTCCCAGGATGGCAGGACTGACATTTGAGGAGAGACTGGATTGACTGGGCCTGTATTCACTGGAGTTTAGAAGGATGAGAGGGGATCTCATAGAAACATAGAAAATTCTGACGGGACGGGACAGGTTAGATGCAGGAAAAATGTTCCTGATGTTGGGGAAGTCCAGAACCAGGGGACACAGTCTAAGGATAAGGGGTAAGCCTTTTAGGACTGAGATGAGGAGAAGCTTCTTCACTCAGAGAGTTGTTAACCTGTGGAATTCTCTACCGCAGAGAGTTGTTGATATAAGTTCATTGGATATATTGAAGAGGGAGTTAGATATGGCCCTTGCGGCTAAAGGGATCAAGGGGTATGGAGAGAAAGCAGGAAAGGGGTACTGAGGTGAATGATCAGCCATGATCTTATTGAATGGTGGTGCAGGCTCGAAGGGCTGAATGGCCTACTTCTGCACCTATTTTCTATGCTTCTATGTTTCTGAGTAGAGCGCTTGCTTAGGTAGTCTTGTGTCAGGCATGCGGACAAGGTGGCCCACCCAACGCAGCTGGTCGAGCGTGGTCAGTGCTTCGATGCTCTGGATGTTGGCCTGAGCAAAAACACTGATGTTGGTGCATCTAGCCACTCAATGGATTTGCAGAATCTTGCGGTGGCAGCATTGGTGGTACTTCTCCAGCGCTTTGAGATGTTCCACGTCTCTGAGCCATATAGGAGGGGGGTATCACTATAAGCTTGGTGCCAGATTTGAGGTCCTGGTCTTCAAACATTCTCTTCCTCAGGCGACCGAAGGCTGCGCTGGCATACTGGAGGCAGTGTCGGACCTCATCATCGATGTCTGCCCTTGCTAATAGTAGGCTCCCACAGTATTGAAAATGGTCCATGTTGTCCAAGGCCACGCCTTGTAAAAACTCCATTCCCAGACCCCTTTCTTTCCCTCTTCTTGCCAGTTTATTTGGGGATAGTTAAAATCTCCCATTATTATTATTCTATGTCCTTTACTCATTTCACATAGTTGCTTACATCAACTGAATGGTTTACTGGGCAACTTCCGAGGGCAGTTAAGAGTCAACCATGTTAGTGTGGGACTCTAGTCACATATAGGTCAGACCGGGCGAGGACAGCAGGTTTCCTTCCCCAAATGAGATTAATCGGTGCTGCAACGCTTCGGAGACCAGTGTTGTTGGGATCTCAGTGTGTGATTATAGGAGCTACTGTTCATTCCAGGGTCCTAGAAAATTCTAATGGAGAGCAGTGGAAAGAGGTACAGCCAGAAAAATTAAACAGAGAAGTAAGAATGAAAGATGGACTCAGCAGTAGAGAGAGAAGCCAAAATAAAGAGAGTGCATCCTGGCAGAAAGTAAATAACTGCAAGTCTGCAGGCTCAGCAGATATCAGAGGGTTAATTTCCTGACTTTGTGTTACCAGCAAGGAGTCTCGCCTGCTGAAAGCATAGCAGAAATTTGGTGCATACTGCGCATAAATCCCCTACATTAATTCAAATGGTTGGAAATTATGTGTGCGCATACCTGAATTTTCAATTTGCGCTGCCAGTGGGCAAACCACCCTGCTGAGAGTGCAAAGCCAAAAATATTCCCTCTGATGTAATTGTAGTGCCAGTTGTGGAACATGAGAACCATAAATAACAGAATAAGAACTACTGCTACTGCTACAAACTCATGTTGACATCATGATTTTTAACTTGTAGATAAATTATTTACCAAATTACACCAAAACAAACCTGATTACATTGGCGCAAAATGAATGACTTTCATTTTAGAGCAATTATTGTATCTTCAGCTGCAAAATTTAGAAGGTCTAGCTTTCTACCATACCTTGAGCTTGACATTAATCGCTGGCTATGGTAATTTACACTGCCATTGTAACTGTGCAGGGACTGAGATTTTTGTTTAAAAAACACATTCAGTGTAGTGTGAATAGTGTGCACCTAAAGATACAGCAGTGGGGATCAGTTCTTTTTAACTTAGGTACAAGACCAGAAAAGGAGGCTAAGAGGTGGCAACAAGTGTCCAAGAAACATAGAAACATAGAAAATAGGTGCAGGAGTAGGCCATTTGGCCCTTCGAGTCTGCACCACCATTCAATATGATCATGGCTGATCATGCAACTTCAGTACCCCATTCCTGCTTTCTCTCCATACCGCTTGATCCCTTTAGCTGTAAGGGCCACATCTAACTCCCTTTTGAATATATCTAACGAACTGGCCTCAACAACTTTCTGTGGTAGAGAATTCCACAGGTTCACAATTCTCTGAGTGGATTACCCCTTATCCTTAGACTGTGACTCCTGGTTCTGGACTTCCCCAACATCGGAACATTCTTCCTGCATCTAACCTGTCCAATCCCGTCAGAATCTTATATGTTTCTATGAGATCCCCTCTCATTCTTCTAAATTCCAGTGACTATAAGCCTAGTCGATCCAGTCGTTCTTCATATGTCAGTCCTGCCATCTCGGGAATCAGTCTGGTGAACCTTCGCTGCACTCCCTCAATAGCAAGAATATCCTTCCTCAGATTAAGAGACCAAAACTGTACACAATATTCAAGGTGTGGCCTCACCAAGGCCCTGTACAACTGCAGTAAGACCTCCCTGCTCCTATACTCAAATCCCCTAGCTATGAAGGCCAACATGCCATTTGCCTTCTTCACCGCCTGCTGTACCTGCATGCCAACTTTCAATGACTGTGTAAAATCCTGTCCCTGCAGTACAGACTCAAATGAGGCACATGCTGAAGTCAAGGTCACTCAGGACCTGCACCTTTGTTTCACAGCTCTCGAATGCCACACTTGCCTGAGACCTGTCTTTATATACCTGTGTGGAACAGGTATGCAGTGTCTCCTGCAAGTGCACCCCTGGTGGTAAGGTATGCTAGTGGTTACAGGTCATAGTTACAGTCATGTATAGTATGGTAAGATACAGTTATGTACAGTAATGTGAGATACATGACATCACCCTCCCCCAAGGTCTTATTGTCTTTATAGATTCAGTCTCTCAGGTGGTCTACGCTCTCGCGTGGAGCGTCTTAGTTGTGGTTCAGTTGTTTGCCTTGGTGCCTGTTTTTCTTTCGGTGTGATTGTTGGTATCTCACCTGGGCTGTCTGTTTCGTTCAGTATGATTGTTGGTATCTCGCCTGGGCTGTCTGTTGAGACTGCCCTTTCCTCAGGTTGTTCCCTCTGTCTGTCCACCAGGTGTGGTGTGAGTTCCACATTGTAGTCTGCCTCTGGTTCTGCAGTGTTGTTGGTGAATCTACTTTTTACTTGGTCTACATGCCTCCGGCAGGTTTGGCCATTGTCCATTTGTACCACCAGTAGCCTGTTTCCTTCCTTGCCTGTTATAGTCCCTGCAAGCCATTTGGGACCCCTGCCATAGTTTAGCACAAACACTTTGTCCCCTATCTCATTCCACCCCCCCTCGAATTTCAGTCATGGTACTCGGTTAGCTTACGGCGCTTTGCCTCAACGATTTCATGCATGTCTGGGAGGATTAACGAGAGCCTTGTCTTTAAGGTCCGTTTCATCAATAGTTGTGGGTGGGGAACCCCAGTCAATGAATGTGGACGAGATCTGTATGCCAGCAGCAGTCGCGACAGGCGGCCCTGCAGCATGGGACCTTGAATTTTAAGCATGCCTTATTTAATGATTTACACTGCTCGCTCCACCTGGCCATTGGAGGCCGGCTTGAATGGTTCCATCTTAACGATTTATGCCGTGGTCAACTATAAAATCTTGGAATTCTGCGCTGATGAAGCACGGACCATTATCACTGACCAATATGTCGGGAATTCCATGCGTTGCAAACATGGTTCCAAGGCTCTCCACAGTGGTGGAGGTGGTGCTCGAGTTTAAAATGGTACATTCGATCCACTTTGAAAATGCATCGACGACTACGAGGAACATTTTGCCCATGAATGGGCCCGCGTAGTCTACGTGCACCCGTGACCACAGTTTGGTGGGTCAGGGCCAGGGGCTCAGGGGGGCCAAAGTCATTATAGACAAAGTGTTTGATCTCCTCGGGGCAGGCATCGCGAGCCTCTGCCCAGTCACCGGTTAAGACACATCGTTTGATTAAGGATAACATGGGGTCTCTGGTCGTCCAGGCTCTGATTTGGCGAGCCGTCATGGGCGAACCTGTGGACTCAAAGGCATTGATTGCCATGACCATCTCACAGTCCTGTTCGTCAGACCTTTCCGTTGTTGCCAGGGGTAGCCTGCTTAGCGTGTTGACACAGTTGTCTGTGCCTGGTCTGTGCCTTATTGTGTAGTCGTAAAACGCCAGCATGAGTGCCCACCGTTGAATGTGCGCCGAGGCGTTGGCGTTTATTGCCTTGCTCTCGGATAGCAGGGACGTGAGGGGCTTGTGGTTGGTTTCTAACGTGAACTTGGCCCCGAAAAGGTATTGGTGCATCTTTTTGACACCGTACACGAATGCGAGCGCCTCCTTCTCCACCATACCGTACCCGCGCACCGCCCGCGAAAGTGACCTGGAGGCATAGGCTATGGGTTGTAATTTACCCGCATCATTGACATGCTGTAAAACGCACCCGACCCCGTACACTGACACATCACATGTAAGAACTAGCTTTTTACCTGGATTAAAAAAAGCCAAAACACTGTTGGAACATAGAAGGTTGCGTACCTTATTGAAGGCACGTTCCTAGGCGTCCCCCCAAAACCAATCGCACCCCTTTCTGAGTAGCACGTGGAGAGGCTCTAGCAGTGTGCTTAAGTTCTGCATAAAGTTCCCAAAGTAATTGAATAGCCTGAGAAATGCGCGCAGTTCCGAGACATTCCGGGGCCTGGGTGCCAGACGAATTGTTTCGGTTTTGGATTCCGTTGGGCAGATTCCATCAGTGGCAATCCTTCTGCCCAAAAATTCAACTTTGGGCGCGAGAAACAGACACTTGGATTTCTTAACTCTTAGGCCTACCCAATCCAACCGCTTTAGTACTTCCTCCAAATTGCGGAGATGGGAGTCGGTGTCCCTGCCTGTGATAAGTATGTCGTCTTGAAACACAACCGTCCCCGGGATGGACTTGAGTAGACTCTCCATGTTGCGCTGGAATATAGCAGCTGTCGACCTGATGCCGAATGGGCATCGATTGTACATGAAAAGGTCTCAATGTGTGTTGATGGTGGTGAGTAGCTTAGACTCTTTGGTCAGTTCTTGCGTCATGTACACAGATGTGAGGTCTAGTTTCGAGAAAAGTTTTCCTCCAGCCAATGTGGCAAATAGGTCCTCCGCTCTGGGCAGCGGGTATTGGTCCTTAGGGAGACTCTATTTATGGTAGATTTGTAGTCCCCACAGATTCATACGGATTCATCAGGCTTCATGACGGGGACGATGGGACTTGCCCAGTCGCTAAATTCACAGGTGATATAATGCCTTCCCGCAGAAGCCTGTCCAGTTCATGTTCAATCTTTTCCCTCATCACATAGGGCACAGCTCTAGCCTTGTGATGGACCTGTGTAGCACCCTGTGTGATGTAGATTTTAACTTTAGCCCCTTTGAAAGTGCCCACACCTGGCTGAAAGAGATGTTCAAATCGACTAAGAACTGTTGAGCAGGACGTCCGTTCCTCTGATGACATGGCGTGAACATCATCCCATTTCCAATTTAGTTTTGCCAGCCAGCTTCTCCCCAGCAGTGCTGGGAGATCTCCGGGGACAATCCACAGGGGAAGTCGATTCATTGTCGCTTTGTGTGTGACTGAGAGCATGGCGCTGCCAAGGACTGGGACGATTTCTTTGGTATAGGTCCTTAGTTTGGTGTCAACCCTTGTGAGTTTTGGTCTGTTACTTTTGTGCGGCCACAGCTATTCAAATTGTTGAGCGCTCATAAGAGATTGACTCGCTCCTGTATCCAGTTCCATATTGACGGGTATCCCGTTGAGTAGGACCCTCATCATTATTGGAGGCGTCTTGTTGTAAGAACAGTGTCCATTGATCGTGTTGACCCGCTGTACCTCGGTGTCCCGCGCACTGTCCCCACCGTCTTCTGGTCCGCTTTCCGACCCTTCCGATTCGTATACCAGCCGAGCTGCCGTTTTTCTGCACAGGCGGGCCAGATGCCCTGTATAGTTGCAATTTCTGCAAACGGCATGCTGAAATCGACACCCCCTTGATGAGTGCCTTCCCCTACATCTCCAGCACAGACCGCTTCCATTGTTTCCAAAGGATGAGCTGCGTCTGGCTGATCTCTCTTGAGCTTCTCTCAGTTTGTAGTTGATTGCTCGCATTGTGGGTTGATGAGGTGTGAACGGCCGTTCATGTGGCCCTTGATGGCTTCTGGCACCACTTCCTGCTGTTGAGGGCCTGCTCTCCTGCCTTTGTCTGTGTGTGGGGGTAGCGGCTTGTTTCACGCTGTGAACCCCTTGTTCTGATGTTTCGTTAGTTATTGTACCCGCAGTGTAGATTAACCTCGTTTCTTCTTCCCCTACCAAGAATGTCTGTGCAACCAGTGCTGCTGCCTCTAGGGTCAAGTTCTTGGTCTCTATGAGCTTTCGGAATATGCCTGCGTGGCCTATATTACTTCAATAAAAAAGTCTCTCAGTACTTCTCTCCTTAGTTCATTGGAGAACTCACATAAACTAGCCAGCCTCCAAAGTTCCGCCACAAAGTCGGGTATGCTCTGGCCCATACAGCGTCTGTAGTTGTAGAACCTGTGTCTGGCCATGTGTAGGCTGCTCGCTGGCTTCAGGTGGTCTCTTACCAGTGTGCTCAACTCTTCAAACGACTTGCTTGCTGGTTTCTCGGGTGCCAGCAGGTCCTTCATTAAGGCATATGTTTTCGAGCCACAGCTGGTTAAGAGATGGGCTCTTCTCTTGTCTGCCTTATTGTCGCCTAACCAGTCTTTGGTTACAAAGCTTTGCTGGAGCCTTTCTATAAAGTCCTCCCAATTATCTCCAGCATTGTATTTTTCATCTGAGCCGTTGGCCGTAATTCGGTGTCTCCTGCAAGTGCACCCCTGGTGGTAAGGTATGCTAGTGGTTACAGGTCATAATTAGTTACAGTCATGTATAGCATGGTAAGATACAGTTATGTACAGTAATGTGAGATACATGACAGACTGATGCACCATAACACCCAGGTCTCGTTGCACCTCCCCTTTTCCTAATCTGTCACCATTCAGATAATATTCTGCCTTCCTGTTTTTGCCACCAAAGTGGATAATCTCACATTTATCTACATTATACTGCATCTGCCATGCATTTGCCCACTCACTTAACCTGTCCAAGTCACCCTGCAGCCTCTTAGCATCCTCCTCACAGCACACTTCCACCCAGCTTAGTGTCATCTGCAAACTTGGAGATATTACATTCAATTCCTTTGTCTAAATCATTCATGTATATTGTAAATAGCTGGGGTCCCAGCACTGAACCTTGCGGTACCCCATTAGTCACTGCCTGCCATTCTGAAAAAGACACGCTTATTCCTACTCTTTGCTTCCTGTCTGCCAACCAGTTCTCTATCCACGTCAATACATTACCCCCAATACATTACCCCCAATACCATGTGCTTTAATTTTGCACACCAATCTCTTGTGTGGGACCTTGTCAAAAGCCTTTTGAAAGTCCAAATTCATCACAGCCACTGGTTCTCCCTTGTCCACTCTACTAGTTACATCCTCAAAAAATTGTGGAAGATTTGTCAAGCATGATTTCCCTTTCATAAATCCATGCTGACTTGGACCGATCCTGCTATTACATCTTTAATGAATTCAGCTGAAAGCAGAATGTTCTGGGAAATGGTTGAATTGACAGCATTTAAACTTATTAAGAAAATAACAATGCATGGCAGGCAATAAGGCTATTCAGTCCATAGCTGTAAACAATTTGCTCTATCATGATCTTTATCCATTCCATTTAATTTCCTGAATAAGGATTCTCAAAACATTCTCCCTGTCTCCAAAGATAAATTAGCAAAACTCCAAAATAATCGCCGTTTTCCCATCCAACATCATAGGCTTGCTGTCTTCCTAAAACTTGGCATTTCCTTGGTGCCAGCAGCTCAGGAACCATCATGTTCCACATAGCATTTAATTAGCTCCATATGTACTTATCATGGTAAAACGCAACTTCACTCCGAACCACATATTCCTCCAGATCTTTTTTAAAGGAGTTAATCGACAGCAGTAACTTACTTTATTTGGGAATTTAATTCTTTTAGTTATAACTCCATGGGAAAAATAATTCCTTTTAATCTCAAATCTTGCTTGAGGTTTGTTAATTTTATGCTTATGTCCTGTAGTTCTGTGCTCACAGTCCAAGTAAAATAACCTGCTTGCAGCAACATTATCCATTCCTCTTAACACTTACAAAACTTGAATTATGTTTCCTGTCAACGTACTTTTTTCTAATGAAAACAAGTTCAGTTTTGTGAATATAACTTGGTAATGCCAGGTGTTAGAAAAACATTAGTCAGGAAAGAATGTGAATAGTGGGATAATGACCAACTGCCATTAGAGACAAGGAGAAAAAAAGAAAGAAAGAGGCTCGGAGGGGGGCGGAGGGCGGTGGGGGGGGGGGGGGGGAGGGGGGCGGAGGGCGGAGAAAGGGTGCCAAAGATTGGCAGCTCTGACATTTTTGAATTCTATATTGAGTCCAGAAGGCTGTAAAGTCCTAGAAATATCCATGTTACTTTTCTCTGAAATCTCCCGTGGATCAATGCCTGTTTGAAGGTAGGGTGCCCAAAAATGCATACATATTCCAAATTCCAAAAGCGGCCGCACCAGTGAGAGATGTAGAATCATTTGTTTTCACTTACAGTAAAATGAGTTCAGCGTAAAGTTAGTTTTAATTGAAAAACTTCACAGAGATTGAGCTTTTAAAATTGGGCGAGAAATTAGCTGACTTTGCGACCGGGTTTTTGCCAATATTTCACCATATTCGGCGAAAAAATGGTCGGCGGGAACTTCGGGCACCTTTTTGCGGCAGCACTTTCCACGTACCGCTGGGGAGAGGAGCGCCGTCGTGCAAGACCCAGAATAGCATTTTCGCCCAAAATTTGTCTCTCTCCGCACCCATATTCTGCACTCAGAATACTGACAGGGAAAAACCTGTGTCGCAGCCCTGCCAGCAGTGGTAAGTATGAAGACCGGCAAAAAAGGTAAGTTAAAGTTTTATTTTTCATTCTTTTTCAGCGATTTAGTAGGTAAGGGTTTCGTGAAATTTTTTCCTCAATTTGTTGGGGAGTGTTTTTCCCCCCATCCCCAAGCCTCTCTCGCAACGCTATTGGCCTCGGACTAAAGTTGCCATAATTCGCGGTTTGCGCCGTGATTCCTCGTGCAACGTTGATTTTTACCGCTGCGCAAATTAAAGGCTGACTATCCGGCCTACCAACAGTGGCGAAGCGAAAACGGTCATTTTGGCGAAAAAATACCGTTTCTGAAAACCGAATTTCTAGCTCATGTTTGTTTGAGATTAATAGTCGCAGTCCCTGTTTAACCAATTAAATCCTAGGTAATGTTTCTGGTTAGAGCAACCCACACATATTGGGTAGAATTTTAATCCTCCCAGGAGAGGGTCGGGGGGGGTTGAATTGTTAAAAATGTGAAATTTGATACTAACCCGCCGCAACCGTGCCTACTTCCAGTTGAACCGCAATGGGTTTGGAGGCCTCCGAGTAACCCGTGCTGGAATGGCGGGTCAGTGATTTTAGGCAGAGTCAGCATGGATTTATGAAGGGGAAGTCATGTTTGACAAATTTGCTGGAATTCTTTGAGGATGTAACGAACAGGGTGGATAAAGGGAACCAGTGGATGTGGTGTATTTGGACTTCCAGAAGGCATTTGACAACGTGCCAGATAAAAGGTTATTACACAAGATAAAAGTTCACGGGGTTGGGGGTAATAGATGGTTGGGGGCATGGATAGAGGATTGGCTAACTAACAGAAAACAGAGAATCAGGATAAATGGTTCATTCTTCGGTTGGCAATCAGTAACTTGTAGGGTGCCGCAGGGATCAGTGCTGGGACCCCAACTATTTACAATCTATATTAACGAATTGGATGAAGGGACCGAGTGTAACGTAGCCAAGTTTGCTGACGATACAAAGATGGGAGGAAAAGCAATGTGTGAGGACACAAAAAACCTACAAAAGGACATAGACAGGCTAAGTGAGTGGGCAAAAATTTGGCAGATGAAGTATAACGTTGTAAAGTGTGAGGTTATACACTTTGACAGAAAAAAATCAAGAGCAAATTATTATCCCGAGTGAGTAACGGGCCTTAGGGGCTGGCTTATATACAGTGCTCCCAAGGGATCCCAGCATCCCTTGGGACTTCAGGGGCTGCGCTCCCTGGTGACGGAACATGGGAGTGCATGCTTTACAGATACACAACATTACTCCACTCCAAAATCAAAGTGAAAACTATTTACAAGGTGAGACGGTCAGGAGCCTTTCTTTCCCTGGTGGAACGCCTCGGTACAAATGTCTGTTCTGGTGTGTTGGCTGTGCCCTCGCTGGGCTGGCGTGTTGTTGGCCCTGCAGGGCTGCTAGGTGAGCCTGGCCTTGCTGGGCTGTTGGGCGTGATGGGTTCGATTTCCTGGTCCGGCGTGATGTCGTTGATCCTTTGGATATGTGTTGTGGGCTCGAAAAAGGTGGTGTCTGCTGTGGGTTGTTCAGGGCAGTCTGTGAACCGCAGCCTCGTTTGGTCCAGGTGCTTTCTGCAAATGTATCCATTGTCTAGTTTGACTACAAACACCCTACTCCCTTCTTTAGCTATCACCGTGCCCGCGATCCACTTGGGACCATGTCCATAGTTTAGCACAGACACAAGGTCATTCAGATCAATTTCCCGTGACACAGTGGCGCGACCATCGTTTACATTTTGTTGCTGCCGCCTGCTCTCTACCTGATCATGCAGGTTGGGGTGAACCAACGAGAGTCTGGTTTTAAGTGTCCTTTTCATGAGTAGCTCAGCCGGGGGCACCCCTGTGAGCGAGTGGGGTCTCGTGCGGGAGCTGAGCAGTACTCGGGACAGGCGGGTTTCGAGTGAGCCTTCTGTGACTCGTTTAAGGCCCTGTTTGATTGTTTGTATTGCCCGCTCTGCCTGCCCATTGGAGGCTGGTTTAAACGGGGCCGAGGTGACATGTTTGATCCCATTGCGGGTCATGAATTCTTTAAATTCGGCACTGGTGAAACATGGCCCGTTGTCACTGACCAGTATGTCAGGCAGGCCGTGGGTGGCAAACATGGCCCTCAGGCTTTCAATGGTGGCGGTGGCGGTGCTTCCCGACATTATTTCACATTCAATCCATTTTGAAAAAGCATCCACCACCACCAGGAACATTTTACCGAGAAACAGGCCCGCATTGTCGACATGGATCCTCGACCATGGTCTGGAGGGCCAGGACCACAAATTTAATGGTGCATCTCTGGGCGCGTTGCTCAACTGAGCACACACGCTGCATTGCTGCACACAGGACTCTAAGTCAGAGTCGATACAGGGGCACCACACGTGGGATCTGGCTATCGCTTTCATCATTACTATATACGGGTGTGTGCTGTGGAGATCCGAGATGAACGTCTCCCTGCCCTTTTTGGGTAGCACTACGCGGTTACCCCACAACAGGCAGTCTGCCTGAATGGACAGCTCATCCTTTCGCCGCTGGAATGGCTTGATTAGCTCTTGATTACAACGGGGATGCTGGCCCAGCTCCCATGCAGTACACAGTTTTTTACTAGGGACAGCAGAGGATCTTGGCTAGTCCAAGTCCTAATCTGGCAGGCCGTGAGAGGTGATTTATCATTTTCAAACGCTTCCATGACCATCAACAAGTCTGTGGGCTGCGCCATCATCAACAAGTTTTCAGGCTGCGCCATTTCCACCCCAATGGTGGGCAATGGTAGCCGACTGAGAGCATCCACATAGTTCTCGGTCCCTGGCCTGTGGCAGATGGTATAGTTATACGCTGATAGCGCGAGTGCCCACCTTTCTATGCGAGTTGAGGCATTAGTATTTATCCCCTTGTTTTCAGCCAACAAGGATATGAGGGGCTTGTGATCGGTTTCCAGCTCAAATTTGAGGCCAAATAGGTACTGATGCATTTTCTTTACCCCAAACACACACGCTAATGCCTCTTTCTCAATCATGATGTAGGCTCTCTCGACCTTAGACAAGCTCCTG
Source organism: Pristiophorus japonicus (assembly GCF_044704955.1). Classification (NCBI taxonomy): domain Eukaryota; kingdom Metazoa; phylum Chordata; class Chondrichthyes; family Pristiophoridae; genus Pristiophorus; species Pristiophorus japonicus. The sequence goes on along the minus strand of NC_091980.1, from coordinate 239,185,155 downwards.
GAAGCATAGGCAACAGTTTGCAACTTCCCCACAATGTTAGCTTGTTGTAATACACACCCGACTCCATACGACGATGCATCACATGCGAGCACAAGTCTTTTACACGGGTTATACAATACAAGCAGCTTGTTGGAGCATAAAATGTTTCTGGCTTTCTCAAAAGCAATTACTTGTTTTTTTTCCCATACCCAGTTCTCACCATTGTGCAATAACACATATAGGGGCTCTAAGAGGGTGCTTAACCCCGGTAGGAAGTTACCAAAATAGTTGAGGAGCTCCGTGACGTTCTGTGGCCTGGGCACATTCCTGATAGCCTCTGTCTTGGCGCCTGTGGGCCGAATGCTGTCCGCTGCGATCTTTCTCCCCAAAAACCCCACTTCTGTTGCCATGAAGACGCATTTCAACCTCTTCAGTTGCAGCTCTACGCGATCCAGTCACTGGAGGACCTCCTCCAGGTTTTGTAGGAGCTCGACGGTGTCCCGACCCATGACCAATATGTTGTCCTGAAAAACCACCGTGCGTGGTACCGACTTGAATAGGCTCCCCATGTTTCGCTGCAGCTGACCGAATTCCAAACGGGCATCTGTTGTAGAAGAACAGTCCCTTGTGCGCGTTGATGCAGGTGAGGCCCTTCGAAGACTCCTCCAGCTCCTGCGTCATGTAGGCCGAAGTCAGGTCGAGCTTAGTGAATGTCTTGCCTCCTGCCAGCGTCGCAAATAGGTCGTCTGCCTTAGGTAGCAGGTATTGGTCCTGTAGCGAGAAACGATTAATAGTTACTTTATAATCGGCGCAAATCCTGACCGTGCCATCACTTTTAAGTACTGGAAAAATCGGGCTGGCCACTCGCTGAATTCCACTGGGGAGATGATGCCCTCGCGTTGCAGCCTGTCCAGCTCGATTTCCACTCTCTCCCTCACCATGTGAGGTACTGCTCGCACCTTGTGGTGAATGGGTAGTGCCTCTGGGACCAAGTGGATCCGCACCTTTGCCCTGGAAAAGTTTCCAATGCCTGGCTCAAAAAGGGAAGGAAATTTGTTAAGAACCTGGGTACATGAGGCCTCATCGACATGTGATAGCGCTCGGTTGTCATCCCAGTGCCAGCAGATTTTGCCCAGCCAGCTTCTTCAAAGCAGTGTGGGGCCATTGCCCAGGACAATCCAGAGTGGCAGTTCATGCACCGTGCCCTCGTAGGTGACCTTGACCATGGCGCTGCCTAGGACAGTGATAAGCTCTTTGGTATACGTTCTCAGTTTTGTGTGGAGGGGGCTCAGGGCTGGTCTGAGTACCTTGTTGCAACACAGTCTCTCAAACATCTTTTTACTCATGATGGATTGGATAGCGCCAATGTCCAGCTCCATTGCTACGGTAAGCCATTAAATTTTACAATTAGCATTATAGGTGGACATTTCGTCGAAAATGTGTGCACCCAGTGTACTTCAGCACCTGCCTCTTCTCTCTCAGGCTCGAAATTGCTTTGATCCACCATGGACCGATCGTCCTCTGCCACGTGGTGGTTAGCAGGTTTTGCAGAGCTTGCAGCTCGTTTGCAAGCTCGTTGGATGTGCCCCATTGTTCCACAGCTCTTGCAAACATACCCTTTGAAGCGGCATGACTAGGCTGAATGGAAGGCTCCACAACACCAACAAGGTGTGAATTGCCTTGCATTCATCCTTTGTTGAGGACTCTGAGTCATCTGGGTCACCTGAGGCCTGCTGGCAGTTGCAGACTTGTGGTTTCTGCCCTGTACATTTCTGCTCACAAACACAGTTCCAGTTAATTTATGAACATTGCTAGCACTTGTGTGCTGAGATATTTGTTTGGTGTTATCACTGGTGGACATAAACGCCTGTGCTATCACAATGGCCTTGCTGAGGGTCGGTGTCTCTACAGTCAAAAGTTTTCGTAGGATGGTCTCGTGGCCAATGCCCACTACAAAAAAGTCTCTGAGCATTTGCTCCAGGTAGCCATCAAACTCACATTGTCCTGCAAGTCGCCTTAGCTCGGCGACGTAGCTCGCCACTTCCTGACCTTCAGATCGCTGGTACGTATAGAACCGATACCTCGCCATCAGCACGCTCTCCCTCGGGTTAAGATGCTCCTGAACCAGTGTACACAGCTCCTCATATGATTCATCTGTGGGTTTCACCGGAGCCAGAAGATTCTTCATGAGGCTGTAGGTCGGTGCCCCGCAGACCGTGAGTAGGACCGCTCTCCTTTTTGCAGCGCTTCCTTCTCCGTCCAGCTCGTTGGCTACAAAGTATTGGTCTAACCGTTCAGCACAGGCTTCCCAGTCCTCACCCTCCGAGAACTTCTCCAGGATGCCCACAGTTTGCTGCACCTTTGCGTTGGATTCGTGTACTCATCGCTAATTGTTGTATTCCGAACACAGATGAGACTGCACACAGGGAGGTTAAAATAACGATGACCTCAGTCTTTATTAAGACACTCCAGAGTGAGGAACAGGCCTTAGGGGTCGGCTTATATACAGTGCTCCCAAGGGATGCTGGGATCCCTTGGGACTTCAGGGGATGCGCTCCCTGGTGGCGGAACATGGGAGTGCATGCTTTACAGATACACAACTGTTAGTATGCAGGTACAGCAAGTGATCAGAAAGGCCAATGGAATCTTGGCATTTATTGCATAGGGGATGGAGTATAAAAGCAGGGAAGTCTTGTTACAGTTATACAGGGTATTGGTGAGGCCACACCTGGAATACTGCGTACAGTTTTGGTTTTCCATATTTACGAAAGGATATACTTGCTTTGGAGGCAGTTTAGAGAAGGTTCATTAGGTTGATTCTGGAGATGAGGGGGTTGACTGATGAGGAAATGTTGAGTAGGTTGGGCCTCTACTCACTGGCACTCAGAAGAATGAGAGGTGATCTTATCGAAACATATAAGATTATGAGGGGCTTGACAAGGTGGATGCAGAGAGGATGTTTCCACTGATAGGGGAGACTAGAACTAGAGGGCATAATCTTAGAATAAGGGGCCGCCCATTTAAAACTGAGATGAGGAGGAATTTCTTCTTTCAGAGGGTTGTAAATCTGTGGAATTTGTTGCCTCAGAGAGCTGTGGAAGCTGGGTCATTGAATAAATTTAAGACATAGATAGATAGTGTTGTGTATGGAGAAAGAGTCAGACTGAACACTGTGAGCTCAAAGTAAAGTGTGACCTTAGTCTTTTATTGCAGGTCTCCAGAGTGCCTCTCCAACCTGTGAAGCCTCCTTAAATATCTGTGCTCCCAAGGGATTATGGGATCCATTGGGACTCCAGGGGATGAGCCCTCTGGTGGCTGTACAGAGTAAATACAAATTTACATATATGTCAACACTCACCACCCCCCTCCCCCTGCCCAAAGTCAATAGTGTAACTATTTACAATATGTGTCGATCTGGGGCCCTTCCTGTCCTGGTTGATCGTCTCGGTATGAAAGCTGGTGTTGTTGAATCATTTGTTGGGCCCTCACTGGGCTGTTGTACAGCTGGCCTTGCTGGGCTGCCTGGTGTGTTGGGCCCTGCTGGGCTGCTGTGGATGATGGGTTCTGCTTCTTGGTCAACCGTGGTGCCGGTTGCCACTGGTGTGTATGTGGGTTGCTCAGGATAGTCCATGAATCTGTGTTTGATTTGGTCCAAGTGTTTTCGGTGAATGAGTCCATTTGAAAGTTTGACCCGAAACACCCTGTTCCCCTCTTTGGCCATGACAGTGCCGGGAAGCCACTTGGGACCTTGTCCATAATTTAAAACAAATACAGGATCATTGATTTCAATCTCGCGTGACACATTTGCGCTATCATGGTATGCACTTCATTGAAGCTGCCTGCTCTCCACCTGTTCATGTAGATCAGGGTGAACTAACAAGAGCCTTGTCTTAAGTGATCTTTTCATGAGCAGTTCAGCAGGTGGTATCCCAGTGAGTGAGTGGGGTCTCGTGCGGTAGCTAAGCAGGACTAGGAATAGGCAAGTCTGCAGTGAGCCTTCAGTTACCCTCTTCAAACCTTGCTTGATGGTTTGCACTGCTCTGACCATTGGACACTGGTTTAAACGGGGCAGCTGTGACATGTTTGATTCCATTATGGGTCATGAATTCTTTGAACTCAGCACTAGTAAAACATGGCCCGCTGTCGCTCACCAGGACATTGGGTAGGCCATAGGTGGCAAACATGGTCTGCAGGCTTTCTGTAGTGGCAGTGGACGTGCTAGCCGACATTATCTCAGATTCAATCTACTTGGAGTACACGTTGACAACCACAAGGAACATTTTACCCAAGAATGGGCCTGCATCGTCGACGTGTACCCTAGACCACGGTTTGGAGGGCCAAGACCATAAACATAGTGGCGCCTCCCTGGGTACATTGCTTAACTGCGAGCATGTATTACATCTGTGAACGCAGGACTCTAAATCCGCATCGATACCGGGCCACCACACGTGGGATCTGGCTATCGCTTTCATCATTACGATGCCTGGGTGGGTACTGTGGGGGTCATTGATGAAGGTGTCTCTGCCCTTCTTGGGGACCACTACTCGATTGCCCCACAGAAGGCAGTCTGCCTGTATAGACATTTCACCTTCGCGCCACTGGAACGGCTTTATCTCTTCCTGCATTTCCACTGGGACACTGGACCAGCTCCCGTGAAGCACACAGCTTTTGACTAGAGATAATAAGGGGTACTGCCTTGTCCAGGTTTTGAGCTGCCGGGCAATGACGGGTGATTGCTCACTCTCAAATGCTTCCATAACCATGGCTAGACCTGCTGGCTGCACCATTTCCACCCCCGTGGTGGGCAATGGCAGCCTACTGAGAGCATCGGCGCAGTTTTCTGTGCCTGGCCTGTGGCGGATGGCGTAGTTGTATGCAGACAACATGAGCGCCCATCTCTGGATGCGGGCCGATGCATTGGTATTTATCCCTTTACTCTTGGAGAACAGGGATATAAGTGGCTTATGGTCAGTTTCCAATTCGAATTTTAGCCCAAACAGGTATTGATGCATTTTCTTTACCCCAAAGACACACGTTAATGCTTCTTTCTCAATCATGCTGTCAGCTCTCTCAGCCTTAGACAGACTCCTGGATGCATAAGCAACGGGTTGCAGTTTCCTGAAATCATTAGCTTGTTGCAATACACACCCGACGCCATATGACGACGCATCATATGCTAATACCAAACGCTTACATGGATCATACAACACAAGCAATTTGTTTGAGCATAACAATTTTCTCGCTTTTACAAAGGCATTTTCTTAGCTATTTCCCCAAACTCATTCGTCCCCTTTTCGTAATAAGACATGCAGTGGCTCTAACAGTGTGCTGAGACCCGGTAAGAAGTTACCAAAGTAGTTCAGGAGTCCCTGGAACGACCGCAGCTCTGTCACATTCAGTGACCTCGATACATTCTCGATCGCCTTCGTCTTTGTGTTGGTGGGCCTGATGCCGTCCGCCGCAATCCTCCTTCTCAAGAACTCCACTTCAGGCACCAGGAAAACGCACTTCGAGCATTTTAACCTGAGCCCCACGCAGTTGAGTCGACCAAGAACCTCCTCCAGGTTGTGCAGATGCTCGACTGTGTTCCGACCTGTGACCAAGATGTCGTCCGAGAAGACCACGGTGTGTGGGACCGACTTCAGTAAGCTTTCCATGTTTCTCTGGAATATCGCCGCCGCCGATCGGATTCCAAACGGGCATCTGTTATAAACAAAAAGACCTTTGTGCGTGTTGATGCAGGTGAGGGCCTTCGATGATTCCTCCAGTTCCTGCGTCATGTAGACTGAAGTCAGATCCAGCTTCGTGAACATCTTTCCTCCTGCCAGCGTTGCAAAGAGGTCATTGGCCTTTGGTAGTGGGTATTGGTCCTGCAGGAAGAAACGATTGATAGTTACTTTGTAATCGCCACAGATTCTGATCACCCTTGAGGACTGGCCCATTCGTTGAACTCGATCAGGGAAATGATGCCCTCTCTTTGCAGCCGGTTTCACTCAATATCTACCCTTTCTCTCATCATGTATGGTATTGCTCTTTCCTTGTGATGGATGGGTCATGCCTCCGGAATTAGGTGGATCTGTACTTTTGCTCCTTGGAATTTCCCGATGCCTGGTTCGAACAGTGAAGGAAATTTGTTTAAGACCTGGGCACACGAAGTGTCGTCAGTGGGCGATAGCGCTCGGATGTCGTCCCAGTTCCACCGTATCTTTCTCAGCCAGCTCCTGCCGAGCAGTGTGGGACCATCGCCCGGTACCACCCAGAGTGGTAGCTTGTGCACCGCTCCATCGTCGGAGACCTTTACAGTAGCACTGCCGATTACAGGTATCAGTTTTTTTGCATAAGTTCTTAGTTTCATGCGAACTGGAGTTAAGACTGGTCTTGAGGCCTTGTTGCATCACAACCTTGAAGGAGGTGCAAAATTCACAAGAAATCCCCCGTGTTTGGGCTCATTCGAAAGAAAATTTTATTTGGGACTATTTATCGAAATGTTTGGAACTCTAAAGTGCTTATGAAAGAAACTATGAACTTTAATAGAATTTTGGATTTTAAAAGACAAACTCAAGGCTCTGGGTGGACCTACGGAACTCGCAGGAGACTGTCTAATTAAGTGAAGCTACCTGGATGTGAGGACTAAGTTAACCTGTCTGGAGGGATGAGTATTTGAAAATCCTTCTCCCACAAGTGACATTAACATCACAAAATCACCCAGAGGTAGCTACCTATCGACATGGATCTGGACAGCCATTTCAGCAGATACATCACAAAAAGGCCCAATCCAGCCTGTATGCAAAAGACTAAGCACAAAAGGACATTGCAATTACCAAACTAATATTTCCATCAGGAAACAGTTTTCGAACATCAACTCACCCAAAACATATCAACTTTTAACGAGCCCGCCAAAATATTACAAAGAAGAACCAAGCCCGCCAAAATTATACAAAGGATTTTGAACAGATTTGGCACCAAGATTAGAAACACTCAAATCGTATAACTGGCCCCTTGTTTCAAGAGAGGGTGTGCCACACTACACCAGGTTGCTAGGTAGCTACAAGGCTGCTACTACCTCAGATGACACTTTGACTGACAGACTAGTAACACACTAGGCTGTGTCATCACGACAAGGAGAGAAACCAACGCGACAGTTGTAAGCTAACTTCTCCAGCCTCGAAGTCCTGAAGGAAGGAAGAACATCACCATCACGGCAACGACTGACCACAGTCACCATGGTATCAACGGAAAAACAACCGTGATCTACCGTTAACTGTCAAAAGGATTAGTAAGCATAGTCGCTGCATGCCCTGGAGTCCAACCTAGCTAGAATTAGGTATTGGGAGGTGGGAGGTATAATTTTACTGTAACCCCCTTTGAATGTGTAGTGTATGGTACTTTATTAGAGTGATTTTAAGTTTGACCTTGTACCTTTCCTTGTATTGTCCTTTATTAGAATGATTGTAAGTTTGGCCTTGTATTCTCTCACTCGAGTAATAAGCTTGTATTACCTTGACTGTAATAAAACCAAAGTTCTTTTGCATCAAATCAGTGTCCTTTGCACTTTTGTCACACTCTCCAAATAAATCCAGAGTCTAGAACCCAAGGGAGTGGGAGTGATTCGAACCACTCAAGTTGGTCAGAAGGGAACCTGACCCCTCATAGAGACCATCCCTTTACAAAATGGCAACCGTGGCAGGACTCTGGTACAAGGGGTGTGATGTGGAGGGTGCTGGTTTGGGGCAAAGAACCAAGATCGAAGAGAGGATTTCCTCCTATGTGTATAAGAAAGTGAATGTAACTAAAGAATGGGTGCTTAGTCTATTGCGCGCTGAGCGTCCAGCTGAAGCTGCAGCCCACTGGACAGCAAGTAAAAATCACAAGGAAGCAGTAGAGAAGGCAATTTGGTTGGTCTGTCTACAGCGACAGGTCCAACTGCTAGACAGAATGAATGAAACATTATAGTCAGAGGTATGGGAATGCGCAGAGAACTATCAGGAAAGGGTTATGTCAGAAGAAAGATTATCAGGAGAACTCCGTAAGCTAAAACAGGAAAGGACCCAAAAAATGGAAAGGTTTAAAAGCAGTCAGGACTATTTTCAATGTCAGGTTACTGAGGCCAAAAGTAATGAAAAGACACTGAGAGAGGAAAGCACTCGCCTCACCCTACAAGTAAAAGAGCTCCAGGAAAGATTAAAAGATGTGCAAGCAGCGTATAAAGTAGTTAGCACTAATGGGTTTGAATCGGGAGACCATGGTCCCTGCCAGCAACAAATTAAAAGTTTAAACCTTGCTCTATCCAAGGAAAAAGGCATGGTATGTCTAATAAGCCTGGATACGCCCGAGGTCAACCTGGAAGAGAAGGAGGAAACTGCCCGGCCACTACCTGTGACACCGGTGACTACACCGGTTCAGCAGCAGGAGGGGCAAATCAGTTGTGGGGCGGACAGGGATAGTGAACCACCACCCCCTGTGGCACCGAGTTTCAGTTTGGGTTGGCCGCAGGGAGGAGAGGGAGGCGAGCCAGAACAGGGAGAGCCAGAACCAGGGCCAATGTGCCCGGTCCGGCAACAGAAGTTTGGCCCGCCCACCAGTGCTGGGGGTCCAGGGCCCCTGGAAAGTCAGTTTGTGGTCCCCCACACTCCCTACCAGCTTAGGGCTATGATAAGCCCCTGGGAAAGCTAACTCCAAAGGGAGACCCCTCGGTTCACTTAGTAGAGGTGGAACAGGCAGGGGATATTAATGGGTGCAATGATGCAGAAATGACAAAGATGCTTCTCCTATACCTAGACAGCAAACTGTACCAGTCCCTCTCTACTGAGAGCAAAAGAGGACAGAAAACACTTGCTGCCGTCCAAAAGGACATTTTAGAAGCTATGGGCTGGAATGATGGGCGTCCCTTCTCTAGAGTAGAGAAAATGGTGCAGCTCACAGGGGAAACCCCACAGGCTTTCGCAGACCAACTGTGGCCTGTGTACAAAAGCGCCTGTAGTGTGGACATAGACAGAGATCACTTAAATCCAGATGAATTAGCACATTGGCTCCAAAGCCTAATAGCGAACAGTTTACCCAGATTAAGAACTAAGGCTGTGGCCTGGTTCGACCCAAGAGATCCCCAAGCCACCAAACAGGGAGTGCTTAGGCAACTGACCCTAGCTTACAGAAACGGCAGAGGGACAGAAGAGCATCCACAAAAGGGAAGGATTCACGAAATCCGACCTAGCCAAGACAAGAGGGAATGGCATCACGAGGGCAACTCCTCCGATACAAAACTTATCTGCTTCAGGTGTGGAAAGAGTGGGCACTGGAGAAAGGATTGTAGAAATCCTTGGAAGAATAGCGCAGGAAAGAGTTCTCCAGCCCCTGCCCAGAAGACCGAGACAGATAAGCCAGTCCCTCCCCACTCATTCGATACTTTTTTAACTGCGCTCCGAGCCATGTTAGATGGCCCTGGGAAGGTAGCCACCGCCACCGGTACCGAAATCCCATCTGCCCCCTCCCAACCAAAACCGTGACTAGGACAGGCGCAGTCTGTCCACCTGTGTTCCCTCGAGTATGATGCGTGGGGGAGACCGACCTTTCAGATGGAGGTGGAAAAGGCGAAAGGGACTTACCTGCTGGACACTGGTGCCTCAAGCACCCTTGTCTATGCAGCTAACTCCGCCACCTCACCTCTGTCTAACGGAGTCCCCTACAGCTTGGTGGGTTTCACAGGCACTGAACAGACTGGCTCATTCTCCGTTCCGCTCTCCATTCATTTAGATACACGCCACACAAAGTGGACTTGTGTCCTGATGAAGTGGGAGCAGGAAGGGAGAGGGATCCTGGGGGCTGACTTCATCCTAGTCTATCCTAGGATTTAAGAAACCACTGTCTTTGGGAGTCAATCTGTACGAGACAGGAGAGTGAGGTGATGGTTATCCTGGGAAAAGGGACGGTGTGCACCATGAAACCAAAGGAGGGTTACGACCTTGAATCACTGGTCAATAACACCCCGATGGAATACCAAGAATATGTAAGGAAAAACCTGGCAGCTCTTGCCACGCACAAACACGACTGTGGGAGGATAAACGGGGTCGAGGTTAGCATAGATGGGGACCCCATGACCCGACCACAGAAACAGTACAACTTCCCCAGGGAGGCGGAGGCAGACATGGAAACAGCCTTGGGTTCGCTGGTTATACAGGGGGTATTGAGACTAATAGCTACCCATGTGAACTCTCCATTGTGGCCGGTTAAGAAACCAGGCAACTTTGGAGAGCCACGGTGGATTATCGAGTACTCAACTGTAACATCCCGGTCTGTACACCCACCGTTGCTGCTGTCGTCGACCTCATTGGAAGTATCCCAGCCTCCGCGACCACCTTCACGGTGCTGGATATTTCCAACGGTTTCTGGTCCATACCTTTAAGGGAAGATCAGTACAAGTTTGCTTTTCCCTTTAAAGGACAGCAATACACTTGGAACTGTTTCCCTCAGGGCTTCCACAACAGCCCCAGTATTTTCCATCAGTGTATGGTCAACTGTTTAAAGAGTTTCAGCAGACCCCAACAGTTAGTACAGTATGTGGATGACCTGCTCCTGTTCACCGATGAGGGGGAGGAGCATGGCCCACTACTGGCTGAACTGCTGGAGCTGCTGAAAGAAGAAGGATTTAAAGTAAACCCCAAGAAAGCACAGATTGGCCTGAAGGAAGGGGGTAAAGAGTTTTTCCTGGAAGTAACAGCCAGTGGGGACAGCCTGAGTGCAGTACTGCTCCAAGAGCGGCACGGCCGGCTGAGACCAGTGGTCTACTCCTCCAGGATACTCACGGACGTGGAGAAGGGATACTCCAACTGTGAGCGGCACCTCCTAGCCAATCACTGGGCTGTGAAAAGATCACTGATCTTCACAGGGAGGTCCCCTATCACACTCCTTACCCACCATACGCCCACCCAAATGCTCCTGGACTGGAGAATCAAGGACGGGACAGTGAGCAGTGCCCGCATTGCTCGCTGGACCCTGCTCCTCTCTCAAAGGACCGAAGGGTAATGGGTCTCTGCGAGCCAAGACTCGCAGCCAGCATGATTTATCCAGGGACAGCCCACCGGTGTTCCATAGAAGGGGTATGTGAAATTGACATAGGCTTTCGGGCTGGGTTACACCCCACAGGCCGAGAGATCTATGTGGACGGTTCAAGCACGGTATCTGCAGGTGAACGACTCACAGGCTGCGGAGTTTATGAACCCCGAGGCAGCATTGCCCTGGCAATTAAACTCCCCAGTACTATGAGCGCCCAGCACGCTGAACTGTCTGCGGTGGTGTATGTAGTCACACACCCCGAAGAATTCCCTACCCCATACACGATTTGCTCGGACAGCATGTTCACATACAATTCGTGTACGGAGTACCTAGCTATCTGGTCCCACCGCGGATACACATCCGCAGACGGGAGACCCCTGGAAATTAAGCCCCTACTGGAAAAGATCATGAAAGCTGTAGGGAAGGAAGGGAATATCTACATACTCAAGGTGAAGGCACATTCCACCACAGAACCCCGTAGCGAGGGAAACCAGCAGGCTGACATGTTGGCCAAGCAGGGGGCCCGCACGGGCAAGTTCTGGGATCCGTACAACTCAGGACCCATTGCAGCAGCCAGGGGCAGAATAGGGACGGCAGGGAAGGCAGGGATAGCTTTGTCCCCGGACCTAAAAACGGTCCAGACCCAAGACCCCATTCTCAAAACTGTCCTGAACACGCTAGCTAAAGGGGAAAAGGTAGACGGCCCGTACGGCACCGCAGCAATTGCTATTAAAGAAGGCATGCTGTTCATGGGGGAGCAATGGGTAGTACCGCAACAATACCAGAGGGAATTCCTCCAGCTGGCCCACGAGGGTCCAGGAGCAGGACACCCCGGACCTGAGACCACTTGGCAATGAGTGGAACAGGCAGGGTGGTAGCCAGAACTCAGGGAAACGTCCGCGAGTTCTGTGCTAGCTGTCTGGTGTGCGCGGCCAACAATCCCGACCCCCAGAAAAGAAAGGTGTCTATGGGACAAATCAGGAGGGTAGAGGGACCCTGGCAGTCGATCCAAATCGATTACATCGGGCCCCTACCCACTGCCCAGGGAGGCTACAAGCACTGCCTAGTATTGGCGGATGTATTCACCAAATGGGTGGAAGCCTTCCCATGCCGAACAGCCACTGCCCTGGGAACAGCCAGGATCCTGGTCAGAGAAGTGTTCTCTCGATGGGGACTACCACAATACATGAAGTTCGACCAAGGGAGTCACTTCACCGGGCAGGTGATGCAGGAGACCCTTAAGGTACTCGGCATCAAAGGAAAATGGCATGTCGCCCACAACCCGCAGTCATCCGGGCCTATGGAGCGTTTAAACTGTACCATCAAAGAAAGGCTGCACAAAGAGACAGGGGCTTCACCCAAAAGGTGGGTAGAGGTCCCACCACTGGTTCTCATGGGGATCCGGGCCAGCCAGTCAAAGAGCACGGGGTGCTCCCTGTACAAGTTCATGACTGGCAGAGCTGACTGAACCCCCACCCATGTGTTAGCCCCGGTACTCACGGAAGGTCAGCTTAGGGAAGCGAACCGGGGCAGCTTTGTCAGGAATCTGTTTGAATACCTTAAACAGATTCACCGGCAGGCTGCAAACAACATGGGAAAACAGCATCGGAGCAACCGACTGCTGCTAGAGCCCAGCAAACACCACGAGTGGGAGGTAGGGGACCAGGTCATGGTGAGGAACTACGCTAGAGTAGGGGTCTTTGAGGCACTGTACATGGGACCGTACCACATTGTCGACAAGGCAAGCCCCATGTGCTATGCCATAAAATTGTCCCACCGTACAAAGTGGTTCCACATAAATCTGTGCAAACTTTTCAACCCAGGGGCAGCAGCTAAACGTAAGGGACAGCCAAAAACTGTAAACCGCACTAAAGACAGGGACCCCCAGCCAACAGCCCCCGACTGTGGAAATCCCACAGGGGATGTGGCAGACCCACAGACTGTATCTAGAGGGGCGGTGGACTGTGTTACTGGAGGAGCCGCCCCCCCGGTCATTTGGGACTCGGATGCACCCCCAGCAGCCGGAGCCTTAAGAAGGACTCCCCGCACACCACGGCCAACGACACCGTGGTCACCAGCGCTCCAATTAAAATGGTTCAGCCCTGGGAAAGGGACCAGCCGCAAAAGGGTACCTAAGGTTAGAGACCAGCCCACGAGCAGGGACACCCAGCCGGTAGTCTCGGGCAACGAGGGACCCTCAGAAGAGATAGCGGTGTACCAGCCACCAAGTGGGAGTCCCCAGCCCGTAGCTCTTGACCAGGCAGAACCCCCAGGGGAAGAAACGAACCAGGCAGCCACCCCCAAAGGAGCGGTGTGCTGTAGCACCGGAGGGGACGTTCCCCCGATAGTGTGGGATTCAAACCCACATCCGGTCAGGACACTCTGGGTCCAGCGGTGTAGGCCGACCTATTACCGACCTCACTGGACACTCAGCGCAAGAAGAAGGCAGGAATTAACCTGGCCACCCGGAGATGGGTGGCAGATGTACATATATAGTATGATATGAATTTAAGAATGTTTACTGAATCATTTAGAGTAGTGTAAGATTATCTGTGTAATGATAAGTATATATGTATTAATAAACTGGGGTAAGGAAAAAAATCTACCTGTGCAGCTGTTGAAAGAAGCACAGACCAGGTAATACCCAGGAGTAAGAAGAATCTATCGGTATGGCTATTAAGGAAGCACCGGTGAGATAACAAGTAAAACGACTGTGAGATAAAGTTAAAAGCAATCAGTCCACCAGGAACTGAATAAGACAGCCAGTCAATTAAAGACTATGAGCCCAATTTGGAACTCGGTCACCTTTGTCAAGCCAGAGAGCTCTCTCAGGGCTAGACAATCTGTTTTATGTGCCCCTACAGGAAAGAGGACAGCATGAGAAGGATTCTATTCCTGCTCACCCTGATAAGGATGAGCAACAGCGACTGAGGAGACGTGGAAGAATCCCTCATTTACGGGTGCTCAGGAGGAAGAGCACTGAGCGTAACTGCCGGGGGTGGCCCCCGAATCGTGGAAGAACTCGACGTTTACGCCCACGAGGGAAGATGGCCAGAGTGGCTGGGATCTAATTCTACCTGCTACTCCAGCCAGGAAGGTTTTACCTACGTGGAGGCCTCAGTTCCATGCCCTCGGATACGGATCATCGCTGCCCGAGTCAGTGTTACAGAGGGAAAACATATATGTTTGACTTGCAAAGGGAACATTTCCCTGGGAAGATGGTGGTGGCTCAGAAAACTCAGCAAGGATGCATGGGACCAGGAATCGGACTGGGAAAGACTCGGTAATGATACGTACCGCACCTTCACGGGGACACGGGGAGGAGTAAAAGTGTGTTGGGACAAATGGTGGGAATCCGAACAAGGAATTTATGTCTGCATGTGGGGATCAGAGAGTATTTGTCCCGCAGGCATATCGATTGCCTTCACCAGGCAATGGCAAGATGAAGGGGAAGGGATGGGGTGGGATTCTAGCCTACACGGGTGCACGGTCCCACACTCCCCACTCCCAATTAATGCCACCGAACTAAGAGCACACATTAAGAAACCCCTGCCCACAACCCCACCAATACGCACAGTAATAAAAAGGTGTCCTACCAGCACCAAGGGACCTGGGAACGGATTAGTATTGGTACCGACCGAAAAAGTGTTATACCAGGGGGTACATTATGCAGTAGCTTCGGTAATATTAAACCTTACCGAGGTACACCTACCTGCATGATGCCCGAAGGAAACAGAGCTGCTATACCAGGCCCCACTCAGAGACATGTTTAAGAAATTTTATGAGTTAGTCTTTGGAAATGTAGACAAAGCAGACCTATATACCCTAAACGCTCGGGACACCATGGGCTCAGGGGGACCTAGAAGGGGAATCATAAACGACGTTTTCACTACCTACAATATAGCATCCTCTGTAATAAAAAGCCTAGATGACATATGATACGTCCTTACTACACAGTATAAATGCACACGAGGCCCATGCTTGAGAGAAGGTCAGTCTGTGACCTGTCCTTTATTCCTGAGCACTCAAGTGATGAAGGTGGGTGGAGCTTCCCCTTTTATACCTGAAGGTCCAGGTTAGGAGTGTCTCCCACCTAGTGGTCAGTGTTCTCACGGTGTACAACTTAGGTCAGTTTATACATGGATTACAATGCTGGTTGAATACATGACATCACTTCCTCCCACAAAGTCTTATTGGGATCACAGGTTGAGTCTCTCTGGTGGTTTACGCTCCCTTGTAGAGCGCCTGAGTTGGGGCTCCGGTTGTTGGGCGCTGGCCTGAGTGTCTGCTGTTTGCAGTGCCTCAGGCCTGTCCAGACTGGCCACAGTGACTGGGCTCTCCTCCCTTTGGTTCCGGTGTTCGGTCACCTGTGGTGGAGTGAACTCTATATCGTGTTCTTCCTCTGCTTCTTCTATGGGGTTGCTGAACCTCCTTTTTGTTTGATCCACATGTTTGCGGCAGATTTGTCCATTGGTAAGTTTAACTACCAGAATCCTATTTCCCTCTTTGGCAACCACAGTGCCTGCGAGCCATTTGGGCCCTGCAGCGTAGTTGAGGACAAAAACAGAATCATTTACATCAATACATCGCGCCCTCGCATTCCTGTCATGGTAGTGATATTGTGACTGGCGCCTGCTCTCGACAATTTCTTTCATGGTGGGGTGTATAAGGGATAATCGGGTTTTGAGCGTCATTTTCATTAGTAGCTCTGCGGGTGGAACCCCTGTGAGCGAGTGTGGTCGGGATCTATAGGCCAACAGGAGGCGTGATAAGCGGGTTTGTAGGGAACCCCCTTGGAATCTGAGCATCCCCTGTTTGATTATCTGCACTGCTCGTTCTGCCTGGCCGTTTGAGGCCGGCTTGAACGGTGCCGTTCTAACATGGTTAATTCCATTGCCTGCCACGAAGTCCTGGAATTCAGTGCTTGTGAAGCACGGGCCATTGTCGCTGACCAAGATGTCCGGTAGACCGTGGGCGGCGAACATTGCCCGTAGACTTTCTACCGTGGCAGAGGATGTGCTTGAATTTAAAATGTCACACTCGATCCATTTGGAGTAGGCGTCTACTACAACCAAAAACATTTTCCCCATGAAAGGACCTGCGTAGTCCACATGGATGCGTGACCAAGGCTTGGCGGGCCATGGCCAGGGGCTAAGGGGGGCTTCCCTGGGCGCATGGCCCAGCTGGGCACACGTGTTGCACCTGCGAACACAAAGTTCCAGATCTGCGTCTATCCCTGGCCACCAAACGAGTGATCTGGCAATTGCCTTCATCGTGACAATGCCCGGGTGCCCATTGTGGAGTTCTCTGATGAACATCTCTCTGCCCATCTGGGGCATGACTACGCGGTTTCCCCACAGTAGGCAATCGGCCTGAATCGAGAGTTCATCCTTGCGCCTGTGAAATGGTTTAAATTTCTCAGGGCATGCCCTGTACGTGGCTGCCCAGTCCCCATTCAGGACACATTTCTTGACTAGAGACAATAGCGGGTCTCTATTTGTCCAGACTTTAATCTGACAGGCTGTCACGGGTGAGCCTTCGCTTCCGAAAGCTTCAACAGCCATGACCATCTCAGCACCATGTTCGGTAGCCCCCTCAGTGGTGGCTAGTGGGAGCCTGCTGAGTGCATCGGCGCAGTTTTCGGTGCCCGGTCTGTGCTGAATTGTGTAGTCATCGGCAGCTAACGTGAGTGCCCACCTCTGTATGCGGGCCGATGCGTTTGCATTTATGGCCTTGTTGTCGGCTAAAAGAGACGTTAGGGGTTTGTGATCTGTCTCCAGCTCAAATTTCCTGCCAAACAGGTACTGGTGCATTTTCTTTACCGCATATACACATGCGAGCGCCTCCTTTTCTACCATCCCGTAGCCCCTTTCTGCCTGGGACAGACTCCTGGAGACATAAGCTACCGGCTGTAACTGACCCTTGGCATTGACATGCTGCAACACACACCCGATACCATAGGACGACGCATCGCACGTTAACACAAGTTTCTTACATGGGTCATATAGCATTAACAGATTGTTGGAACATAACAAATTGCGTACTCTATTAAAAGCCCTTTCCTGGCTGTTCCCCCAGACCCATTCGCGACCTTTGCGTAGGAGCACGTGTAGCGGCTCTAGCAGCGTGCTCAATTTGGGAAGAAAGTTACCAAAATAGTTCAGGAGCCCTAGGAACGAACGCAGCTCCGTCGTGTTACGGGGTCTGGGTGCTCTCTGGATCGCATCCGTCTTGGATGCAGTAGGACTGATCCCGTCTGCTGCTACCCTCATCCCCAGGAATTCTACCTCTGGAGCTAGGAAGACGCACTTCGCCTTTTTCAGTCGCAGACCTACCCGGTCCAGTCTGCGTAGCACCTCCTCCAGGTTGTTGAGGTGTTCTTCAGTATCGTAACCCGTAATGAGGATGTCGTCCTGAAAAACCACCGTTCCTGGAATCGACTTGAGGAGGCTTTCCATATTTCGTTGGAAGATCGCGGCCGCCGAACGAATCCCGAACGGACATCTGTTGTACTCAAACAACCCCTTGTGTGTCGTGATGGTGGTCAGCTTCTTCGACTCACTCGCCAGCTCCTGGGTCATGTAAGTTGAGGTCAGGTCCAATTTTGAAGAAAGGTTGCCACCGGATAGCGTCGCAAAGAAGTCCTCCGCTCTCGATAGCGGGTACTGGTCTTGGAGTGACACCCGATTGATGGTGGCCTTGTAATCGCCACATATCCTGACCGACCCATCTGCCTTGAGCACCGGCACAATCGGGTTCGCCCAGTCACTGAATTCGACTGGCGAGATGATGCCTTCCCTCAACAGGCGGTCCAATTCGCCTTCTATCTTTTCCCGCATCACGTACGGCACCGCTTTTACCTTGTGGTGTACTGGTCTGGCATCCGGTTTTATGTGAATCACTACCTTGGCCCCCATGAAAGTGCCAATGCCGGGTTGAAATAATGAGTCAAATTTGTCCAGGACCTGTGAGCATGATACTCGCTCCACAGAGGAAATTGCATTGACATCGCCCCATTTCCAGTTCATGACAGCAAGCCAACTCCTCCCCAGTAGTGCGGGACCGTCCCCTGGGACAATCCAGAGTGGCAACCTGTTCTCCGAATCTTTGTGGGTCACGACTACCGTGGCGCTGCCTAGCACCGGAATGATCGGCTTTGTGTAAGTCCGTAGCTGTGCGTCAATCGGCGATAATTTTGGCCTCCTGGCCTTGGATGCCCACAACTTTTCGAATTGTTTGATACCCATCAGGGACTGGCTGGCACCCGTGTCTAACTCCATTGATACTGGGATGCCATTGAGGAGCACTTTCATCATTATCGGTGGCGTCCTGGTGTATGAACTGTATACGTGCTCCACATGAACTCGCTGAACTTCAGCTTCCAGCAATTTCCCCCAGTGTCCATTTCTGCAATTTCTGCAGGTATTTTGCTCATCTCTGCAAACTCCGGCTGAATGTATGCTTCCACGCCTCCAGTATGAGTTGCGGTTTGAAACAAAAGGTCCCTTGTCAGTCGATCGTCTCTGACTGCCCCTGAGATTGTCCATGAGTGCACCATTAACAGGTGTTGATGGCCCCATTACTGGCCGCATTGTCCCTTGCAATGGCGTGAATCGCTGTTCAGCTTGCCATTGTCTCTGTCGAACTCCCCCTCTGGGTTCGACTACATGTTGGGGCATGCCTGACTGCCCTTGTCTGCCTGGAGAATTGTGTGCTGCTTTAACAATGTTGAATCTCTGTCCCAACCATTCCTTAACACAGTACCTCTCGTCTGTTCTGCTAGTGGCCATGCTCGCGTGGTTTAAATCCCAGTTTCTTGTCGCCATTGATACATCCTTACTACACAGTATAAATGCACACGAGGCCCATGCTTGAGAGAAGGTCAGTCTGTGACCTGTCCTTTATTCCTTAGCACTCAAGTGATGAAGGTGGGTGGAGCTTCCCCTTTTATACCTGAAGGTCCAGGTTAGGAGTGTCTCCCACCTAGTGGTCAGTGTTCTCACGGTGTACAACTTAGGTCAGTTTATACATAGGTTACAATGCTGGTTGAATACATGACAACATAAATCTGCAAACACAGATAAACAGTTTAAAGACCCAATTGAGGAAAATCCTGAAACAGGAGAACACTGTAGTAGGATGAGAACTACACGAGGACCAGGCTATGACTGTCCATTTAAAAGAAATAGTGGCTGAGCTGGAAAAACATGCACAGACAGTGAATGCACTTATACAGGAGGATAGAAACGCTTCGGACCAGGCTGCACAGAACGAGGTGTGTGTATTGTATGAGGCATGGTTGTTGGGCGAGGGCCGCAACAACCTGGAGGATTTAAAACAAGGTGTAGTCCCCTCTTGGATCAAGAACAAATACCTCGCAGCCCTCCACCTGTACAGCAATTCACTAAGCCCGTGCCAGCTCCGCCTAGCCTCTGAAGCCTACCTTGTCCCAGTAGACTGTGGGAAATCTAACCACACCATTATGGGGATAGTATTAAGGATGCCGGTCTTGGGTGGGACAGCCTGACCCGCACCAGTATACCGGGTGAAGAACATTGGAGTTATTCAGGGAGGTGCACACATTCGTTTCGCAGCGGTCCCACCCTATGTCATAAAGTTGGAACATGCTATAATGGGTACTAACCTCTCCGGGTGCTGGAGCCGGGGTGCACACGTAATACTGTGTCCCCAGTACTTGAGTGCCGATTCAAAGTCACAGTGTGGGTTTAAAGCTGCTGGCGCACAGCCTATTAACTGCACCATGGAGGTAATGGCTCAAGACCATGTCCCTCCACAGGGAGCATACATAGAGGGTGGGACATATTGTGTCACCACCAGTGCGCCCCACTACCAACATGGACACTTCTGGTGTCCGGTGAGCGACAGCAGTTTTTGCTTCAAACCTGAGGCATCAGTTCAAATGGCCCATTCCTGATCCCTCCACTGTTCACCTCACTGTGAAGGAAAACATTACAAACCTGCAGGATTATGTTGTACATTTTGGCTATGCAATTCCCCCTCTACCCGAACATCTTACCGCTCTGCTAAAAGCTGTAATTATCTCACAAAAACACTTCTATACTCTAGAACAGAAAACAATTGAGATAGGGAAAAAGATTCTCGAGATCACCATTCCGCCTTGGTGGGACCTTTTCAGAAATATAGAAGTCCCAGTCTGAATCAGAATTGCTTGCCATACTTAGGTTATTTGTCAGCTCGCGATTATACTTTACTTATGGTGTCTCACTTGCCGAGTGAAATGCAGAGGCCATCAGGCCAGGCACCAAAGGATGCTATACGCTCCTTTGCCGAACTTGGGAATCGCGCAGGGAGGGGTGACACCATACTACCATGCTTAATTTGTGTTTGATTTTACCTGCTGTAAACTGCAACATCGCGAGTGTTGTAAGAGTGTTACTTAAAATGTTTGACTACGTACCTTTATTTTACTGAACTTGAAATGTGTTTGACTATGTGCTTTTACTTACCTTACTTAGAACTGTGTTTGGCTATGTACCGTTATTCCACTGTGAAAATTAAGTAAAAGAGGGACATCGTACCCCCTCTATGCTATAACTGAATTGCAACAACTGTATTCACCTGTAAATTGCATTTGCATTTCAATGGGGGATGCAGGGTAATGTTTAGCTAGTATAAATGCAGGGAAGGTTGACTTTCGGGAGCAGGAATTTTGCTTACCTTGATTGACACTCAAGAGTGTGGAGTGTCAACAGGGGGGAATGAAGCAGGTGCAAAATTCACAAGAAACCCCCCATGTTTGGGCTCATGCAAAAGAAAATTTAATTTGGGACAATCTACCGAAGAGTTTGGAACTCTAAAGTGCTTATGAAAGAAACTACGAACTTTAATAGAATTTTGGATTGTAAAAGACAAACTCAAGGCAGACCTATGGAACGAGCAGGAGACTGTCTAATTAAGTGAAGCTACCTGGGTGTGAGGACTAAGTTAACCTGTCTGGAGGGATGAGTATCGAAAATCCTTCCCCCACAACAGACATTAACATCACAAAATCACCTAGAGGTAGCTACCTATCAACATGGGTCTGGACAACCATTTCAGCATATACATCACAAAGAGGCCCAATCCAGCCTGTATACAAAAGACTAAGCACAAAAGGACATTTCAATTACCAAACTAATATTTCCATTAGGAATCAGTTTTCGTAAATCAACTCACCCAAAACATATCAACTTTTCACGAGCCCACCAAAATATTACAAAGAAGAACCAAGCCCGCCAAAATTATACAAAGGATTTTGAACAGATTTGGCACCAAGATTAAAACACTGAAATCGTATAACTGGCCCCTTGTTTCAAGAGAGGGTGTGCCACACTACACCAGGTTGCTAGGTAGCTACAAAGCTGCTATTACCTCAGATGACACTTTGACTGACAGACTAGTAACACACTAGGCTGTGTCATCACGACAAGGAGAGAACCCAATGCGACAGTTGTAAACTAACTTCTCCAGCCTTGAAGTCCTGAAGTCCTGAAGGAAGGAAGAACATCACTATCGCGGCAGCGACCGACCACAGTCAACATGGTATCAACGGAAAAGCAACCGTGATCTACCGTTAACTGTCAAAAGGATTAGTAAGCATAGTCCCTGCATGCCCTGGAGTCCAACCTAGCTAGAATTAGGTATATGGGAAGTGGGAGGTATAATTTTACTGTAACCCTCTTTGAATATGTAGTGTATGGTTCTTTATCAGAGTGATTTTAAGTTTGACCTTGTACCTTTCCCTGTATTGTCCTTTATTAAAGTGATTGTAAGTTTGGCCTTGTATTCTCTCACTAGAGTAATAAGCTTGCATCAAACCAGTGTCCTTTGCACTTTGGCACACCCTCCAAATAAATCCAGAGTCTAGAACCCAAGGGAATGGGAGCGATTCGAACCGTTCCAGTTGGTCAGAAGGGAACCCGACCCCCTCATAGAGACCACCCCCTTACAATCTTTTGAAAGTCTTTTTGCCCATGATGGACTGGCTCGCGCCCGTATCCAGCTTCACTGAAACTGGGAGTCCATTTAGTTCAACTTTCAGCATTAGCGGGGGACAATTCGTGGTGAGTGTGTGCACCCCATTTACCTCTGCCTTCTCTATCTGGAGCTCTGGTTTGTAGTGATTCTCTGTGGATCTGTCCTCCTCTGCAACATGGTGGTTTGCAGATTTAACAGGCTTTGCAGCTCGCCTGCACACTCGTTGGAGGTGTCCCATTGTTCCACAGCCTTTGCAAACGTACTCTTTGAATCGGTATGAATGGAAACGATGATCACCCCCGCAGCGCCAACAAGGTGTTAATGGCCTTGCATTCATCACCCTTGATGGTGGACTCTGAGACATCTGCAGATGTGTAGCTGCAGGTATGTGTGACCTGCCCTGTACGTTACGATTCGAAGACAACATCACTTTGTTCACAGTACTTGTAGTAGCACTTGTGTGCTGAGAGATTTGCTTCATATTGTCACTGGTGGCAATGAATGCCTGGGTTATCGCTATGGCCTTACTCAAGGTTGGGGTCTCGACAGTCAAAAGTTTGCGAAGTATGGTTTTGTGGCCAATGCCAAGTACAGAAAAGTCTCTGAGCATGTGCTCCAAATATCCTTCAAATTCGCAATGTCCTGCAAGGCAGCTTAGCTCCGCGACATAACTCGCCACTTCCTGGCCTTCAGACCTTTTGTAGGTGTCGAACCGGTACCTCGCGATCAGAACGCTTTCCTTCGGGTTCAAATGCTCTTGGACCAGTGTGCACAAATTGTCGTACAATTTCTCAGTGGGTTTCGCTGGAGAGAGCAATTTCTTTATGAGGCCATACGTTGGTGCCCCACAGATGGTGAGGAGGATCTCCCTTCGTTTGGCAGCGCTCACTTCCCCATCTAGCTCGTTGGCCACGAAGTATTGGTCGAGTCGCTTCACAAAGGTTTCCCAATTATCTCCCTCCGAGAATTTCTCCAGGATGCCCACTGTTCTCTGCATCTTTGGGTTCGCTATCTGTATCTCATCACCAGTTGTTGTGTATGGAGAAAGAGTCAGACTGAACACTGTGAGCTGAAAGTAAAGTGTGACCGTAGTCTTTTATTGCAGGTCTCCAGAGTGGCTCTCCAACCTGTGAAGCCTCCTTAAATACCTGTGCTCCCAAGGGATTATGGGATCGCTTGCGAGTCCAGGGGATGAGCCATCTGGTGACTGTACAGAGTAAATACAAGCTTACATGTATAATAGATAGCTTCTTAACTGATAAGGGAATAAGGGGTTATGGGAAGTGGACCTGAGTCCATGATCGGATCAGCCATGATTGTTTTAAATGGCGGAGCAGGCTTGAGGGGCTGTATGCTCTACTCCTGCTCCTATTTCTTATGTTCTTATGCAATATGTTAATGAGGCACTATTCCTCGGATTTTGGCAGCCATTTAAATTTAATCCTGCTGGGTTTCCCAGGTGTCATGTGATTCGGCAGCTGAAGGGAAGTGGAAAAAGCCGGTATTTTACTTTTTCAGCACCACTTGTGGGCCAGGAGGAGCAGGAGCAGTTCTCCCCAGCCCCTCAAGCAAAGCTGCTGCCACGTGATCAGCCAAGCCCACCCCGTGACCTCCGTGACCCCACCCCTTACCACCCTCGATCTTCGCGATTCCACCTCGCCATTAAATTCGGCAGGACCTCCGACTTCCCAGTATTTCCGAGTTTCTCAGCCGCTGACATGCACCACGGCTCCTTCTCCGTAATATTGAGGCCAATGTGTTCACGATCTCAGCTGTGTTTTGGAGGGGGGAGGAAGGCGACGGCATCAAGGAATAGATAGAAATACATAGGAGGTAAAACAGAGAAACGGGCCATTCAGCTCAACCAGTCTGTGTTGGTGTTGACTCTCCATGCAAGCGAATAGTTCTAATCCAATTTACCAATCCGTTTCCCATATCTCGTCCACCATTTTTCCTTCATTCACCTATCTAAACTCATTTTGAATGTTGCCATGTTTTCAGCCTCAACACTAACCCTGGAAGTGAATTCCACAGCCTCACAACTCTCTCCATGAAGAGGTTTCTCCCGCCCTCTGTTCTAAATCTTTTGCATTTTCTATCTATGGCCCCTTGTTCTTGATCCCTCAGGAAACAGTCTGCTTCTATCTACCCCATCCCATTGTCCTATCATTTCATAATATTAGATACTTCTGTCATATCAGAAGACATTAGCAGACAGCACGGATATTGTATGCCGCCTGCCTTGATAGTAACTGACACAGGTCGTCTACACCCGACCGCTCTCCTCAAACCCCCACCGTTCCCATTTTTCGGCATGATCCGATTTCTAGACAATCATCTCACTGAATGAGATTGCTGAAGTGGTTCCAGATGCTATTGCATCATGCATTCATATTCACTAGGAGTTAGATCAATTCTCCTCCAGTGTGTTTTGCTAACATTTTCTCTTCATAGTTAACACAAGGATCCATAGATGTGTTCCAGTGGTGAAAAGCAATCCCATTGTGCTAGATAGCTCACTTTACATCTTTCACTTTTGTTCAGGGATGCTTATAGTTGAAACTCAGGTTTCATATTTTGCACGTTGGAACTCAAACAGGATAATTTTATCTGAACCAGCTAGATCAGCTGAACCAAGTTTTGGGTGTAAACCAGACCAATGTACACAAGACTTACATCTCAGGAAAAATTTAGCACATCAACTTCGAGCAATTTCGAGAACCAGAAAAGCTAAAAGCTCAGTCCTTACCCAATATGTTGGAATTGGCTCATTTCATGTTGACTTTCATGTACTACTGTACAAACTGCACGTCTGATAAAGATTTCACCCTCAGGAAAAAAAACAGGGTATAGCTCAATATCCCATGTGCTATTTTCATTTCAGTTCCTTGCGCCATCGTGTCTACATCATTCAACAGTTTTGTAACTGTTTATATTACAGTTAAGTAACAATTATTATTTATGGAATAATTCTTGATTAAATGCCAAAAATTTGTATTTGTTTCCATGGAAATGTTGCAATACTTGGACACACATGCCTACAGAATCAACGAATCATTCTTAGGAGCTCTACAGCTTTTTCCTATGGAGTTGCAGAAGTGCTACTCACCCATTTATTCTTCTTTATTACAGGGTAGATTTACTCAGTTTGTTATTCCTGCTTTTAATGTTAGCAATGCTTTATTAAAATATATAGAATAGCATTTTAGTCATTTAAGTAAATAGTGCTAACTTCATTCTTCCTTTATAAACTGTATCTGACCTTTTACATTCAATCAGTGGACATTCTTAATTACCATTTTGACAGGACCATGAAGCATATGATTTTGCTTACTCCATTCCCTTGCTGACCCAAAACGTATATAGTCAAAAAATAATAGTTTTCCCTGTATTTCATTCTCTGATAATCTGATTTTCTCTTCCAAAAAAACACATGGGGTCCAAAACTTTATAAACAGGGGTAAACAGTACAAACTATACAAATCATTGGTTAGGCTGCGGCTAGAATATTGTATCCAGTTTTGCACAAGAACATAACATAAGAATTAGGAGCAGGAGTAGGCCATACTGCCCTTTGAGCCTGCTCCGCCATTCAGTAAGATCATGGCTGATCTTCGACCTTAACTCCACTTTCCCGCCCAATCCCCATATCTCTTGGTCCCTTAGAATCCAAAAATCTATCACTCTCTGACTTGAATATACTCAACGACTCAGTATCCACAGCCCTTTGGGTTAAAAAATTCCAAAGATTCACAATCCTCTGAGTGAAGAAATTCCTCCTCATCTCAGTCTTAAATGGCCGACTTCTCATCCTGAGTCTGTGACCCCTAGATCTAGACTCTCCAGCCAGGGAACCCCTACTTTAGGAAATATGTCAAGGCCATAGAGAGGGTGCAGTATAGATTCACTAAGATGATACCAGGGATGAGAGACTTTTATTATGAAGGGAGACTAGAGAAACTGGGGCTCTTTTCATTACAACTGACAAATTTAAGAGGCGATCTGATAGATGTGTTCAAAATTCTGAGCGGTTTTAATAAGGTAGATAGAAATAGATTATTTCCACTGGTCAATGAGTTGGTAAGTAGAGAGAGTTGCTGAGGATTTCCTTGGGGGTTCTCCCGATCAGCCACTGTAATTTTAGCTGAAACACCAGATTCACATGTAAAAGGGAGGTTTCTGCCGATCTTCTGCCGTAATCTATGGTGGTCGATTGGGGAAACCCCCAGGGAAATTCCCGGTGAGTAAGTTTAAGATCATCACCAAATGAACGATGGAAATGACTAGCAGAATTATAATTTTTTTTTTACAGAAGGTTGTTAAGATATAGAGTGCCCTACTAGAGGCACTGGTGGAAGCTGAATCCATAATAGCTTTTAAAAGACAAGTGGTTAAAAAGCCGAGAAAGAAAAATGTAAAAGGTCATGAGGAAAATGACAGGAGAATGGGACTAAGTGGATACAGAACCAGCACAGATATGCCTTTGTTGTTGTGCTTTGTATAAAAATGAATCTAAAGTAACGACACAATGGATATCTAAAGAAGATTTTTAAATTTGACTTTACACAATGAAAGCGGAAGTGGTCGCCCAAGTAGGACCATGGAAACCCCATGGTGGAAGGAGGAGTTGATTTCAGAAATGCCATGTTCCAGTGCTGAAAAATGATTTTTTTAAGCCAAATTATCAGGCGCCTACCAAAGATATTCAGGAGCTGTATTGTTGAATGTCAGTATATAAATTTATGTGAAGAAATTGTGGGCTAGGTTCTCTTTGAAATATTAAAATGATTAAAAATTTGAGCTTACAGTCATGAATATTAGGACCATAAGCTTCAGATTAGTGGTGGCATATTAAAGCAGTGTGCATGGGTCCTTGACTTATGGCCTGTTTATACTGGACCTGGAGGAGGAAATCAGAGATGGCAACCAACCTACACTATTGCAATAGTTACTAGTGACTGATTCCAGAATCAGAATCCCTTCAGTTAAGCAGGAAATCCTAGATGTGGGCATAGCTGTGGTGAAGAGAGAGAGACAAAAAATGCAAATTTGCATTCACTGTTATCCAAGGTTTTGAAAAGTTAAAAATGTCTTTCATTTAGACCATAGTATGTAGATTACTGGCATGGGCCAAATGATTACATTACTTCAAACACAATGAGTAATACTACATTACCAAAATTTATCATTCATTTCCAAACAACATTTCTGTAAACAAAAGCAAAATAATTGAAGGAAAAAATTGAAGTGGAACATTTTTGCATAATAATATTTTTAAAAATTTGGAGTCATTCTGGCGGACTCCAACCAGAAGTTCGGCGGGTGTCTGGAGGAATGGCCAGAAGTTAGACTGGAACCCAGATACACGAGGGGATAGAGCCTGGTCCCAACAAGGTCAGTGTCATAACGAGAGTGGGACTAGTGGGGACAGAATTCTCTGTCCTGAGGATTCATGGGGATTCATTGGGACCCAGTGTGTGGCTGGCATGGTATGCCTGGTCCAACCATGACTACCTTCCTGATAGTGGTAGAAGCAGGGCACATCAGGGGGGCCAGTCCGAGATTGAGGCTGGGCCCTAATCGTTTGGGAACAAAATATTTTTCCACTATTTTTAAAGTAACCTTCTAACACAGGGGACGGGGTCACCGAGAAGTTTCTTCCACTGGGACTCAGCATTCGCTGCCCAGTAATCATCCACCAGACTTTCCAGAACCTCAAACATGGCATGTGTTATAAAAACACTCCTAGATGAGGCATCTGACATTTACAGACAATTTAGGGAACATCCTTCTGACTCCTTCGCTCTGCCATAAGGTCAAGAATGGGGCCGTTCGTGAACAATTCCAGATGGCAGCGTCTGCTGCCAACGAAGTTGAACTAGCTGCGCATGCGCAGTCTCAGTGGTTGTTTTTGATTGTTCGCTTCGGGATACACAGGCACTGGGGAAATAAAGCAAAAACAACAGTGATATTGAACCAGGAACAGAGTGGGCCTTCGGGACATATGGGCACTACTGAACTGGGAATGGAACGGGCCTTCAGGACATATGGGCACTAATGAACTGGGAATGGAACGGGCCCTCGGGACACACGGGCACTGAGGAAACAAAGCAGAAACAGCAGCGATAGCAAAACTATAACATTGTACATTAATACTTAAAATCAGATTAATGTGCAGAATGCTTTTACGCAGCTTCTGGTCATTGGCAGTAGCTTCCGGTTCGTTGGCAGCAGCCACTCTGATTCTATATATTGTTCAGCTCAATTCACAACTCTTCAAATAATGAAGCAGCCCATGCCAGCTTATAGCGGGCTTCAGACAACACCCAGGCTTGGATTGACAGGTAACATTCATGCCACATAAGAGCCAGGCATATCCCCATTGATCTTTAACAGCATCATGATCACCCAAGTCCTCTACTGTCAACATCTTGTAGTCACCAGACCAAATGCTCATGTGCACCAGCTGGATTATCACCTACAAGAGCAAAAAGAGGCTGAGTAGTCTGTGATGTGTGGCTCACCTCCTGGCCTCTCATTATCTTGCCACCACATATAAGGCTCAAGATAGGAATGTGTTGGAATGCTCATCACTTGCCTGGATGGATGGAGCTGCAACAGCACCCAACACTATCTAGGACAGAGCAGTTTGCTTGATTTGCATCCTTGCCACTAGACTCATATCCACTCCTTCCATCACTGATGCACTGTGGCTGCAGAATGAACTCTCTACAGGATTCACTGCAGCAACTCACCAAGGTTACTTTGATAGCACCTTCCTCCCCTGCAACCTCTACCACCAAGAAGGACAAGTACAGCAATGCCATAGGTAACATCATCACCTCCACGTTCCCCTCTAATTCACACAGCATCCTGACTTGGCTATATATCGCTGTTCCTTGGCGTTAACGTGCTTTGAAACATCCAGTGGTCGTGAAAGTCGCTACATAAATATGTCTTTCTTTCTTTTTCCTTCATCGTCACTAGGCCAAAAACCAGGCAATCTCTACCTGACACCATTGTGGGAGCACAATCGCCACAAGGACTGCAGTGGATCAAGGAAAAGGCCAACCACCATCTTCTCAGGGCAACAAATGAGGCCTTGCCAGCGTCATTGATACTCTCAGAATAAATTTTAAAAAACACCTAGTGGGTAAATACAACACATTGGGGGAGAAATTCGGGAGCGTCTCAATTGTGGTGCTAACTTTTAAAAGTAGAGAAAATTAGTGGCAGGTGCTAATCTTTTTCGATTTAAAAAAAATTCAGGGGTAGCGCTCCAGGAGAGAAGTGGAGCACTAAATCAAGCGCAGCAGGCGGGGCGCTAAGTTGAGCAGCACTGCACAATGGGCTGTGCAGCGCTCCAGCATTGAAAGGCTAAGGGAGGGCCATCGCTGCAGGCTCTGCAAATTAAAAACAGACCTTATCCTTGACAGCAGCTGTGATTCGCCCGATGCACTGAAGCAGGGTGTCGGGACGATCGATCCCAGGCAAAGAAGAGCGGCAACAAACCTGAAAGAGAGTAGTTATATTTTATTCTAAAAACTTACCTTGGCCACCTCGCCTTTAAGCATCGCTCCCGAAGTGCCCGGCCTCCCGATGGATGCCTCCTGCAGCTGCCGGTGTTTTCACCCGGCGATGCTGCAGAGGGTGGAACCCAAGTTTAGGTCTGGGGTGCTACCAGGGCGATGCACATGGCGATGACGTCACAATCTCCAGGCGAAGATGATCGGGCCGCAATGCCATACTGCCGCTGCAAACCTCCCGCTGAATATGACGGGAGTCGATGCTATCGCCGTGC
Organism: Pristiophorus japonicus; assembly: GCF_044704955.1. NCBI lineage: Eukaryota > Metazoa > Chordata > Chondrichthyes > Pristiophoridae > Pristiophorus > Pristiophorus japonicus. The sequence goes on along the minus strand of NC_091980.1, from coordinate 239,155,328 downwards.
CCAGTCGGTACCTGGTTAGCGCCCCATGATCGCCTCCTGGAGGGGATAACGAGAGGCGCTAAGGAGGCCAATTTCCAGGACATTATGTGTTACTGCCAGAAGGTCTCAGGTTTGATCTTGGATCTAGGCTAAGTTAGCAGACTTCAGCTGGGCAGCAGCTGATGCACTATGATTATCCTCACGATTGACCCTATGCCAGGGAAGAGAAAAATCACCTAGTGCTCCCATCCCTGATTACTCTTAAGTGACTCTTTGCTGGAAAGTGCCCATCTGTTAGGATGTCGGGTAAGGACAAGGTCGGGCTTGATTATTCTTTGCAGTGAACAGAGATGCTAAGCCTTAGAAGTATTGGTGCAGTCAGGAAAAGAGCACATACAGCACTGTTTTAACACTTCTATTATTTTTTGGTACAGCTCTTTCCTAATCCATGCTTATGTTTTTGGAGAAGTTCTTAAGTTACACACTGGAGAAAATAAAATAATTTCATTGAAAAACTGTGTTCCCGAAAACCTGGCCCATGGTAATGTAAATATTATTCTCGAGATAAATAAAGACACAAGCATAAAATGTGCTCTTGGAGGAAGGAGTGATGATGTCATTATTACAGACATTCTGACCAGTCCTTAGAGACCTGAAAAATGAGGAACATGATAGCAACTACCTAATCATGTGGGACTCTGGAAATCTGTGCAAAACTACCAACATACCACATATACCATTTGTTTACATGACAGAACTATTATATTTCTATTCCAGTGGGCAATATAATGGCCCTTTACAGACCTTTGCTTAATGTCAACTGAGATTAAGCAGCTAAAGTTTCAACAATAAAAATGTGGACACAGCATGACTAGAATTGAACCTAACATACAGCTTTGGACAAATGTCTTCTACATTCCGATTCTTAATCATAATTAAATTACAATAGAATGCAGAAAATGGGAGGCTGAGGAAGTTATCAATGATTTAGTCCAAATCAAATAAAAAAGTACACAAGAATTATTTTGATCTGAAGCATTCACATTTTAGCAACTGTAATTGCAAGGAGGAAAGCAGGGAAGAGAATGGGACAAGTAATAATCTGCCTGAGTTATATAAATATTATATCCCTTTTAATTTTTCTCAGTAAATATTATGAGTGGGAAGTATACAGTTTGCGCACAAATAGAGCTAACCTTGACTGTTCACTCCTTGGACTTATCACATTTTTGAAAGTGTCCAAAAGTACATTAAAAAAAAAACAGATTATGTAGTCACTATCTCATTGCTGTTTGTGAGACCTTGCTGTGCGTAAATTGGCTGCTGTGTTTCCTATATTACACCAGTACAAAAGTACTTAATTGGCTGTAAAGTGCTTAAGGATTGTGAAAGGTGCTATATAAATGCACGTCCTTCTTTCTTTTCGATAATATATCTTTTCTCAGGTACATTGCCCAAAACTAATCACAATACTCTTTATGGGTTTGAACAAGGCTCTGTACAACCGAAACATCACGTCCTCACTTTTGTAATCCAAACCTCTTGAGATAAAAGTCAACATTAGCCTTTTTGCTTGCATTTTGACCTGTGTACTAGCTTTTAGTGATGTGTACATGGACACATAAATCCCTTTGCTCCTACACAGCTCCTAATCTCTCCCCATTACAAAAATGTTCTGATTTGTCTTTCTCGGCTCTAAAGTGGATGGCCTCACTTCCCCAAATTGAATTCCAGCTGCCACTGTTTTGCCCACTTAGCCGATGTCACTTTGCAACTTCTGGCTCTCATCTGTACAACTTATTGTGCCTCCGAACTTAGTGTTAGCTTCAAACTTGGATATATAACTCTCTATTCCTTAAGCCAAGCCATTAATATACATCACGAAAAGCTAAGGCCCCAGTGCAAATCCCTGGGGAACACCACTTGTCACATCCCACCAATCAAAGTATATCCCTCCTCCCTGTATCCTACCTCCCAACCAATTACCAACCCATCTCAAGGTTACCTCCAAATTCGTGCATTTTCATTTTTGATAATAATTTCTTAATAATTGTCTCAGTTTCCTAGATAGATGCAGGTACATCATGCAATGCTGCTAGCTGAGATTTCCAGCATCCTGATAGTTTTCTACATGCTGCACAATGTCATCCTCCAAGGAGACATCATCAGAAAGAACCTTGAGGAAGAAGAGCCCAAAGCATTGAAGGGTAAAATCAAGAGGAACAGGAATAGCCTGACGAGATAGTCAAAGAGAACCTGATATCAGCTGTGAAAGCCATTAGGTAACTCTCATACAGGATACCTTGGAAATGTTTCTACTGCATTATCATCTTCCTTATGACCTCAACTGCTATGCCTTTACTGACAGCAACAACAACTTTTATTTAATGAGGTAAAACATCCCAAGGCACTTCACAGGAGTGTTATAAAACCAAAACAATTGACATCGAGTCACATAAGGAGAAATTAGGGTAGATGACCAAAAGCTTAGGCAAAGAGGTAGGTTTTAAGGAATGTCTTAAAGGAGGAAAGAGAGGTAGAGAAACAGAGAAGTTTAGGGAGGGAATTCTAGAGCTTAGGGCCTAGATAACTGAAGGCATGGCCACCAATGTTGGTGCGATTTTAAAATCAGGGATGCTCAAGAGAGCAGAATTAGAGGAGTATAGATATCCTGGGAGGTTGTGGGGCTGGAGGAGATTACAGAGATAGGGAGGGGCAAGGCAATGGAAGGATTTGAAAACAAGATGAGAATTTTAAAATCGAGGCATTGCTTAACTGGGACCCAATGTAGGTCAGCAAGCACAGGGGTGTATAGGGTGAACGGGACTTGATGCGAGTTAAGACACAGCAGCCGAGTTTTGGATGACCTCAAATTTACGTAGGGTAGAACATGGGTCCCAGTTAAGCAATGCCTTGATTTTAAAATTCTCATCTTGTTTTCAAATCCTTCCATTGCCTTGCCCCTCCCTATCTCTGTAATCTCCTCCAGCCCCACAACCTCCCAAGATATCTATACTCCTCTAATTCTGCCCTCTTGAGCAGGAATGTGTTGGAATAGTCAAGTTTAGAGGTAACAAAGGCACGGATGAGGGTTTGAGCAGCAGATGAGTTAAGGCAGGGGCGGAGACGGGTGATGTTACGGAAGTGGAACTAGGCAGTCTTAGTGATGGTGTAGATATATAGGCGGCAATGTTCCCTCTAAACGTAGTATTCGGCAAGGTCATGTCCAAGGTCGCTCATTGGCTTTTACATTGTAAATACTGCGCATGCGCAGAAATTTAAAGGGACCATGCATCGTAAAAAACAGGCCACGCAGAACATAGTGCAGCCTACAGGAAACATTGGAGGCTCATTTCAGAGTCAAATATGACACCAAGGACTAGAAACTCAGTTTTCAGCAAAAATTGTATTTTTTGCCAAAATTACCGTTTCTGCTTCGCTACCGTTGGTAGGCCGGAAATTCAACCTTTAATTTGCGCAGCGGTAAAAATCGGCATTGTACGAGGATTCGCGGCGCAAACCGGGAATTTCGGCAACTTTAGTTCGAGGCCGATACCACTGCGAGAGACCTTGGGAGGGGGGGAAAACAACAAAATAAAAATTGGGGAAAAAAATTCACAAAACATTCACAAAACCCTTACCTACTAAATCGCTGAAAAAGAATTTAAAAAGAAAAACTGTAACTTACCTTTTTTGCAGGTCTTCATACTTACCGCTGCTGGCAGGGCTGCATGACAGGTTTCACCCTGTTGGTATTCTGGCGCAGAATACAGATACGGAGAGATCCAAATTTCGGGCAAAAATGCTATTTTGGGTCTTGCACGATGGCGCTCCTCCCTCCAGTGGTACACTGCCGCAAAACGTCACCGAATTTCCCAGCGACTGTTTGTCGTCAAATATGGTGAAATATCACCAAAAACCCAGTCGCAAAATTGGCGAATTTCTAGCCCCAAGGTTGCAAGTGGTCTGCCTCAGCGTCAGACATAAGCTAGGGAGAGGGATTGAGTTGGTGGCTAGGAATGGAGTTTGTGGCGGGGACCAAAGACAATGGCTTCGGTCTTCCCAATATTTAATTGGAGAAAATCTCTGCTCATCTGACAATTTAGAGACAGGAGAGCGGTCGAGATAAGTGGTAGTGAGGTAGAGTTGGGTGTCATCAGCGTACACGTAAAGTCTTCCACACAATCAACAGGTTTCTCAATTTTGAAACTTGAGGAAACATAATACCAAATTTTTTCAAAAACATTGGGGCCAAAATTGGTGGACTTACCGTCCGCTGCTGCCGAGTTTTCTGGGCAGTCTCCCTAGTTTCTGAGCACTCTCCCCTCCGAGCGAGTTTGGTGGAGGCCTCCCACTGGCAGGGAGAGAAGACCGCTGGGTACCGTCTGCTGGCGTGTGTCGGCATGTGCCGCCCAGAAGAAGTCCTCCCACCCACCGAGCTGCCAGTTTGGTCCGGGCGGTCCGCCGCTGCAACAGGAGAAAAGACCACTGCATGGAGGCAGGTCGAACCCCAACGGTAAGTATGAAGACCTGCAAAAAAAAGGTTAGTTCACTTCTTTTCTTTTTGTTTGCAGGGATTCAGGTGGATGGGGTCCCTTGAAGGATTTCTAGGGTTTTTTTTAATGTATTGAAAATGTTTTATTTGATCAGTTCCCCCCTCCCTGGGCCTGACTCAATCCTCAGCGATACTTTGCTGAGGATTGCATTTGCTGCCGAGAATGGGAGCTACTGTCCGCTGCCACCCAGAATCGGCGCGTAAGTCTCATTTTTGCCGCCGGGCGGTCTTTCCCAGATTTTTCCATGAAACCTCCGGCCAAAGTACCATCAGGATCTCAACGGTCCTTTGGACGGTACTTGGGCGGAACTTAGCTTTCACCAATTTCGGGCCCCTTGTCTAGTCACATAACAACTTCAGTGCCAGCAGATTGTGGGTTCAATTTCCCACTCCACAGACTTGAGTTTATAATCTCTGCTGCCACTTCAATGCTGTACAGAGAGAGTCTTTTGTACAGAGAGAGTCTTTTGGATGTGTCATTAAAATGAGGCCCCATCAGCTCTCTCAGGTGGACATAAAAGATCCCACTGCACTATTCAAAGAAGAGCAGTGGCATTCTCCGAGTGTCCTGTTAGAACAGATTATCTGGTCATTAACACATTTCTGTTTGTGGGACCTTGTTGTGCATAAATTGGTTGCTGCCTTTCCTTATATTACAACAGTCACTCCACTTCAAAAGTGCTTCATTGACTGTAAAGCATTTTGGGAGATCCTGATGTTGTGAAAGGCATTATATAAATGCTAGTTCGTTCTTTCTTAACCGTTCTGACTCAGAGCAGGGGATATTAACGCTGAGCCAGTGGTCATACGTTCGTTTTGAGTAACCTGCTGGATATCAACCCAGTATTTAGAGACCATATGGCACCTTTTGACCCATCAGTGGCATGACAGCATTTTAACTTCTGGATTCGGGAGCCCTGCACTGGCCAACCCTGATAACTAACTTTATGCTGGAGTCTGTTGCCTTGGGTCCCCGGTATCCTTGGGTTCCCGACTTGCTTTTTGCTCCTGCCAGTTAGCTCTGGTCACTCGGGTGGAAGATTGTCCTACATTATTCCCTCTTGCCCCGCACCAAATGTGTCCCCAGTTAAAATTGACGATATTAAAATAAACGATAAGGGGATAAGAGGTTATGAGGAGCGGGCGGGGAAGTGGAGCTGAGTCCATGATCAGATCAGCCATGATCTTATTGAATGGTGGAGCAGGCTCGAGGGGCCGTATGGCCTACTCTTATTTCTTATGTTCTTATGACATCATTACACGTGAACGTCACCACATCTCTCCCCTTCACTTAAAGGGGAGAGCCTTCGCCATTTTTAAACTTCTGTCCACTGGGCCACCAGGGAGGGTTTCGCCTGGGCCAACGGCCTGGCCCCCAAAAGGGGGTGCCAGACTGCCTGTTGGCGGCCCGGCCGAACCCAGGGGCATAATTGTCGGCCTGATATGACAGTCGTCTGACAAAAAACAAACATGGCGGCCGCGGCAGTACAACCTCCCCTTGAATGAGCGCCGCACAGCCATGGCGTACACACTGAAAACACAGTACACGGACAGAAAAAGCTGTCAGGGGCACCGCTCGGCGGGACGAAGATTTTTGCAGGTAAATTTATATGGAGGTGCGGAAGATCGGCAGTGCGCACTTTGGTTACACACTTAGTAGGGGTTGGCAGCCGTGGGACGGAAGTAATGGACTGCCAGAAAACCCCCCCAAGGTGAATTTCGCTGGTGGCAGCCATTCGACCGCAAGTCGCCAGTTGCTGCTTTCTAGCGGTAAGAGGCCTTTTCGGGAGGTTGAATTTTGGCCACACTATGTCTTAAAAGGATGAGCTTGGAACAGGTAAATATGTTTCATTGACCAAGTAAATACAAAATGAGAATGAGTTAAGGAAACCATGAGCTAAATGTAACTTGCTACTTAGATTGGGTAGCTTTTGGATCAGTCTGCCACTTAACATGTTGAATGCTGACTCAGCTGAAACATTCACATAATAAATGGCCAAATCCTGGATTCAGTGGGGAGTTAGGATATGGCTTGATGCCATGGTACAATGTGCTGTATATACAACCAAAAGTATTTATTTAGTAATCCTGGATCTTCTACATATTCTTCACTTCAGCTCTCAGTCAGAGGAATTCATGTTGTAAAAGTTTGGCTGCTTTGAATAATAAACTTTACACTCTAGTAACAGCCTCTGGTGATGTGTGGGAGTAATTTGTATTGTACAGGAATTTTGGCATTGGAGTGTGGTTTCACAAGGGAAAGAAGATGGACTACTATTTGCAGAGGAGGTAAACTGTTTTAAAAACATGTTTGCATTTCTTATGGCTGAAGCAGTTTGAAGTGGCCTTTCCATTCTACTTGGGTAAAACTCTTTCAATTTCTGTCAATACGAGCTGAAAAAAATATATAATCCATAACATAGAAATTTGAACTTTGATTTTCTGGTCTTAATACTGGCAGTAAGCCCATTACTTATTACTGCCAGTGTTAAAATAATGGCAATCGGAAAATCCAGGTGCATTGAGCACTTGTCTTTCAACCAGCAAGGCAGAGTTCCATGGTTGCCTGTCAATCAAACTCAATTAATTTAGTTGGAAGATTTATTAGTTCTGAGATGGGATACAAAATAAAGTAGTACGAAGTAGCAATATTGATGCACAGGTTTATAATTTTGCAGTAAACAGTGAACTGGCAATATCGTCTAGCTTAATAGAAGAAAACAGAGATCTCCCAGCTCGCTCTACTTTGAATTCCATGTCCTGACTACTGATCATGGAGAGGCAGTGACAGCAAAATGCAACATGGCTTAAAGCAAAAACCTAACCAAGTAAAGTTTACTCAAGTATTTATTCTGATGTTTCACAGTTATTAAAATACAAGAGGGAGATAAGAACCTGAATAAACATATACATTTTTATATATGTTATATCACATTGTTTATAATTTTAATAAATGACTTAAGAGAATGGAATATTGTCCAAGCTTTCTAACTTTGTGGATGACACCAAATAGAGTGCTGTGGCACAATGATGCTAACCCATGTGTAATAGTCCAAAGGAATCTTGTTAGGCTAGGTCAATGGGTAGAGAGATGATAGATGGAGTTCAACACAGATAAATCAAGAGATTCGGTAAAAGAAGCAATAATTTGGATTACATATTAAATAACAACGAGCTTGAGAGAGATTTGGGTTTTGGTGGATAGGGCATTAACACCACCGATCCAGTATTTTCAGGTGGTGAAGAATGCAAATAAAATATTAAAATGTATTCTTAAGGGTGTGATTTATAAGTCTAAGGAAGTGGAATTGAAGATGCATCTAACCTTGGTACGGCCTCGCCTGGAGTACTCTGTTCCTGAACTTTGAGGGCTGAGATATAAGGAAAAATTGTCTATTCTGCGAGTTTATTCTCTGGAGTACAGGCATGATGGGACTTGGCATAGGTCTTTATGATTTTCATACATATGGAGAATTTGCACCAAGGAAAATTCTTCTATTGGGCAAAAGATTCAAAAGATTATGGAACGCAATTTAACAACAACAACTTGTATTTATATAGCACCTTTAACAGAGTGAAACATTCCAAGGCGCTCACAGGAGTATTATGGATAAAAATTTGACACCGTGCCACATAAGTAGAAACTAGCACAGGTGACCAAAAGCTTGGTCAACGAGGTATGCTTTAAGGAGCGTCTTGAAGAAGGAAAGAGAGGTGGAGAGGTTTAGGTAAGGAGTTATAATGGGTGACTTTAATATGCACATAGATTGGGCTAGCCAAACTGGAAGCAATACGGTGGAGGAGGATTTCCTGGAATGCATAAGGGATGGTTTTCTAGACCAATATGTCGAGGAACCAACTAGGGGGGAGGCCATCTTAGACTGGGTGTTGTGTAATGAGAGAGGATTAATTAGCAATCTCATTGTGCGAGGCCCCTTGGGGAAGAGTGACCATAATATGGTGGAATTCTGCATTAGGATGGAGAATGAAACAGTTAATTCAGAGACCATGGTCCAGAACTTAAAGAAGGGTAACTTTGAAGGTATGAGGCATGAATTGGCTAAGATAGATTGGCTAATGATACTTAAGGGGTTGACTGTGGATGGGCAATGGCAGACATTTAGAGACCGCATGGATGAATTACAACAATTGTACATTCCTGTTTGGCGTAAAAATAAAAAAGGGAAGGTGGCTCAACCGTGGCTATCTAGGGAAATCAGGGATAGTATTAAAGCCAAGGAAATGGCATACAAATTGGCCAGAAATAGCAGCGAACCTGGGGACTGGGAGAAATTTAGAACTCAGCAGAGGAGGACAAAGGGTTTGATTAGGGCAGGGAAAATGGAGTACGAGAAGAAGCTTGCAGGGAACATTAAGGCGGATTGCAAAAGTTTCTATAGGTATGTAAAGAGAAAAAGGTTAGTAAAGACAAACGTAGGTCCCCTGCAGTCAGAATCAGGGGAAGTCATAACGGGGAACAAAGAAATGGCAGACCAATTGAACAAGTACTTTGGTTCAGTATTCACTAAGGAGGACACAAACAACCTTCCGGATATAAAAGTGGTCAGAGGGTCTATTAAGGAGGAGGAACTGAGGGAAATCTTTATTAGTCGGTAAATTGTGTTGGGGAAATTGATGGGATTGAAGGCCGATAAATCCCCAGGGCCTGATGGACTGCATCCCAGAGTACTTAAGGAGGTGGCCTTGGAAATAGCGGATGCATTGACAGTCATTTTCCAACATTCCATTGACTCTGGATCAGTTCCTATCGAGTGGAGGGTAGCCAATGTAACCCCACTTTTTAAAAAAGGAGGGAGAGAGAAAGCAGGGAATTATAGACCGGTCAGCCTGACCTCAGTAGTGGGTAAAATGATGGAATCAATTATTAAGGATGTCATAGCAGCGCATTTGGAAAATGGTGACAAGATAGGTCCAAGTAAGCATGGATTTGTGAAAGGGAGATCATGCTTGACAAATCTTCTGGAATTTTTTGAGGATGTTTCCAATAAAGTGGACAAAGGAGTACCAGTTGATGTGGTATATTTGGACTTTCAGAAGGCTTTCGACAAGGTCCCACACAGGAGATTAATGTGCAAAGTTAAAGCACATGGGATTGGGGGTAGTGTGCTGACGTGGATTGAGAACTGGTTGTCAGACAGGAATCAAAGAGTAGGAGTAAATGGGTACTTTTCGGAATGGCAGGCAGTGATTAGTGGGGTACCGCAGGGTTCTGTGCTGGGGCCCCAGCTGTTTGCATTGTACATTAATGATTTAGACGAGGGGATTAAATGCGAGGAGGATGCTATGAGGCTACAGAGTGATTTGGATAGGTTAGGTGAGTGGGCAAATGCGTGGCAGATGAAGTATAATGTGGATAAATGTGAGGTTATCCACTTTGGTGGTAAAAACAGAGAGACAGACTATTATCTGAATGGTGACAGATTAGGAAAAGGGAAGGTGCAACGAGACCTGGGTGTCATGGTACATCAGTCATTGAAGGTTGGCATGCAGGTACAGCAGGCGGTTAAGAAAGCAAATGGCATGTTGGCCTTCATAGCGAGGGGATTTGAGTACAGGGGCAGGGAGGTGTTGCTACAGTTGTACAGGGCCTTGGTGAGGCCACACCTGGAGTATTGTGTACAGTTTTGGTCTCCTAACTTGAGGAAGGACATTCTTGCTATTGAGGGAGTGCAGCGAAGATTCACCAGACTGATTCCCGGGATGGTGGGACTGACCTATCAAGAAAGACTGGATCAACTGGGCTTGTATTCACTGGAGTTCAGAAGAGTGAGAGGGGACCTCATAGAAACGTTTAAAATTCTGACGGGTTTGGACAGGTTAGATGCAGGAAGAATGTTCCCAATGTTGGGGAAGTCCAGAACCAGGGGTCACAGTCTAAGGATAAGGGGTAAGCCATTTAGGACCGAGATGAGGAGAAACTTCTTCACCCAGAGAGTGGTGAACCTGTGGAATTCTCTACCACAGGAAGTAGTTGAGGCCAATTCACTAAATATATTCAAAAGGGAGTTAGATGAAGTCCTTACTACTCGGGGGATCATGGGGTATGGCGTGAAAGCAGGAAGTGGGTACTGAAGTTTCATGTTCAGCCATGAACTCATTGAATGGCGGTGCAGGCTAGAAGGGCTGAACGGCCTACTCCTGCACCTATTTTCTATGTTTCTATGTTTCTAAGGCACGGCCACCAATGGTTGAGCGATTATAATCAAGGATGCTCAACAGGGCAGAATTAGAGGAGCGCAGACATCTAGGGGGGATGTGGGGCTGGAGGAGATTACAGAGATAGGGAGGGGTGAGGCCATGGAGGGATTTGAAAATAAGGATGAGGATTTTGAAATCGAGGCGTTGCGTAACCGGAAGGCAATGTAGGTCAGTGAGCACAGGGGTGATGGGTGAGCGGGACTTAGTGCGAGTTAGGACACGGACAGCCGCGTTTTGGATCACCTCTAGTTTACATAGGGTAGAGTGTGGGAGGCCAGCTAGGAGTGCTTTGGAGTAGTCAGTCTAGAGGTAACAAAGGCTTGTTTGAGGACTTCAGCAGCGGCTGAGCTGAGGCAAGCGTGGAGACCAGCAATATTGCGGAGGTGGCAACAGGTGATCTTAGTTATGTTGCGGATATGTGGTCTGTTACACTCATAATAAATGGTCAGACTGAGTACTGTGTGTAATGAGCAATTGTGACCTTAGCTCCTTTATTAAGGTTCCAGAGTGCAGGTACCTCATGGGTGGCCAGCTTATATACTGTGCTCCCAAGGGATGCTGGGATCCCTTGGGACTCCAACAGGTAGGCCCTCTGGTGGTCAGATGTGATGCAGGTTACAAGTGGTTAAAACATAACATCACTCCCCTGTGAAGTTAACAGTACATTTATTTACAAGGTGAGACGATCTGCGGCTTTGCGCTCCCTTGTCGATCGTCTCGGTACAAATGCTGGTGTGGGTGGGTTGGTCAGTTCTTCACTGGGCTGTTGGGCAGCTGACCTTGCCAGGCTGCTGGGGATGATGAGTTTGGTTTCGTGGTCAACTGTGATGTCAGTTGCCACTTGTGTGTGTGTTGGAGGGTCAAAGTTGGTGGTGTCTTCTTCAGGTTGTTCGTAGCTGTTGGTGAACCGCAATTTGATTTGGTCCAGTGCGTTTGTCCATTGGTCAGTTTGACCTGAAATGCCCTACTCCCCTCTTTGGCTGTGACTGTGCCAGCGAGCCATTTTGGACCATGTCCATAATTGAGCACAAACACAGGATCATTGATCTCAATTAGCATGACAAATTTACGCGGTCATGGTACACACTTTGTTGATGCCACTTGTCCTCCATGTGATCATGTAGATCAGAGTGCACCAGAGAGAGCCTTGTTTTAAGCGCCCTTTTTATGAGCAGCTCAGCTGGGGGAATCCCGGTGAGTGAGTGGGGTCTGGTGCAGTAGCTGAGCAGTACTCGGGACAACCGGGTCTGCAGGGAGCCTTCCGACACATGTTTCAAGCTTTGCTTAATGGCCTGAACTGCCCATTCTGCCTGGCTGTTGAGTGCAGGCTTGAACGGGGCAGATATGACGTGTTTGATCCCATTGCGGGTCATGAATTCTTTGAATTCAGAACTGGTAAAGCATGGCCCATTGTCGCTGACTAGAACATCAGGCAGGCCATGCGTGGCAAACATGGCTCGTAGACTTTCAATGGTGGCCATGGCTTACAGACATTATTGCACATTCAATCCACTTTGAGTAAGTGTCCACGACAACCAAAAACATTTTACCTAGGAATGGGCCCGCATAGTCGACATGGATCCTCGACCACGGTTTGGATGGCCAGGACCACAAACTTAGCGGTGCCTCTCTGGGTGCATTGCTCAACTGAGAACAAGTGTTGCACTGGCGCACACATGACTCTAAATCTGAGTCGATCCCAGGCCACCACACATGGGATCTGGCTATGGCTTTCGTCATTACGATGCCTGGGTGGGCATTGTGCAGTATGCAAATAAATGTGTCTCTGTCTTTCTTGGGCAAGACTACGCGATTGCCCCACAAAAAAGACAGTCTGCTTGCAGGGACAGCTCATCTTTGCATCTGTGGAGTGGCTTAATCACTTCCTGCATCTCCACTGGGACAGTGGACCAGCTCCCATGGAGGACACAGTTTTTTTTACCAAGGACAGTAAAGGATCCTGGCTGGTCCAGGTCCTGATCTGGTGGGCCATAACGGGGGATTTCTCGTTCTCAAATTCCTCCATGACCATGAGCAAGTCAGCTGGCTATGCCATTTCCAGCCAGTGGTAGCCAACTGAGAGCATCTGCACAGTTCTCTGTGCCAGGTCTGTGGCCGATTACATAGGTGTATGCCGACAGCATGAGCGCCCATCTTTGAATGTGGGCAGAGGCATTGGTATTAATCCCTTTGATCTCCGAGAATAGCGATATGAGCGGCTTGTGGTCAGTTTCAAGCTCGAACTTGAGGCCAAATAAGTACTGGTGCATTTTTTTCACCCCGTAGACGCACGCCAGAGCCTCTTTTTTAACCATTCTGTAGGTCCTTTCGGCCTTGGACAAACCCCTGGATGCATACTCAACTGGTTGCAAACTTGCTGATTCATTAACACACACCTGTTGTAACACACATCCTGTTGTAACACACACCTGAGCCCGTATGACGACACATCTCAAGCTAACACCAATCATTTACCTGGGTTATACAGGACAAGCAGTTTGTTAGAACACAGTAAGTTTCTGGCTTTCTTAAAGGCAGCCTCTTGTGAATTCCCCCATACCCAGTCGTCTCCCTTGCGCAGTAGTGAATGTAGGGGTTCTAGCAGGGTGCTTAACCCGGGTAGGAAATTACCGAAGTAGTTAAGGAGTCCCAGGAACGACCGCAGCTGTCACGTTCTGTGGTTGCGGTGCGTTCTTGATGACCTCCGTCTTGGCGTTGGTGGGTCTGATGCCGTCTGCTGCGATTCTCTTTCCTAAGAATTCGACATCCTGTGCCAGGAAAACACATTTCGAGCATTTCAACCTGAGCCCTACACGATCCAATTGACTAAGAACCTCCTCCAGATTCTTCAAGTGCTCCACGGTGTCCCGACCTGTAACCAATATTTCGTCCTGGAAGACCACTGTACAAGGAACCGACTGCAGCCGACCGAATCCCGAACAGGCACCGGTTGTAGATAAACAGGCCTTTGTGCGTGTTGATGCAGGTGAGGCCTTTTGAAGACTCCTGCAGCTCCTGCATCATGTAGGCCGAGGTCACGTCCAGCTTGGTGAACATCTTCCCTCCAGCCAGGGTCGTGAACAGGTCGTCTGCCTTGGGTAGTGGGTACTGGTCCTGCAGCGAAAAATGGTCAATCGTTACTTTATAGTCCCCGCAAATTCTAACCATATCGTCCTCCTGGAGTACCGGAACAATCGGACTGGCCCAGTCGTTGAATTCCACCGGCGCGATGATGCCTTCACGTTGCAGCCTGTCCAGCTCAATTTCCACTTTTTCACGCATCATGTACGGTACCGCCCAAGCCTTGTGGTGGATGGGTCGCTTAATGGGAACCAAATGGATCTGCACTTTCGCCCCCGAAAACCTTCCAATGCCTGGCTTGAATAACAAAGCAAATTTGCTTAGAACCTGGGTACATGCGATGTCGTCGACAGACAAAAGCACTCGGCTGTCATCCCAGTTCCAGTGGATTTTCCCCAGCCAGCTCCTGCCAAACAACGTGGGGCCATCTTTGGCACAATCCACAGCGGGAGTTCGTGTACTGCTCCATCATAGGAGACTTTGACTTCAGCACTGCCAATTATGGGGATTAGTTCCTTTGTAAAAGTCCTTAGTTTGGTGTGAATGGGGCTGAGCTTGGGCCTGTGTGCCTTCTTTCCCCACAGTCTGTCGAAGGCCGTTTTACTCATTATGGACTGATTTGCCCCCGTGGACACTGGAATACCATTCAGTTCAACTTTCAACATTATTGTTGGGCATTTCGTCATGAATGTGTGCATCCCGTACACCTCTGCCTCCTCCATACGAGTTTCCAATTCAGTCTGATCCACTGTGGATCGATCTTCCTGTGCAACGTGAAGGTTTGCAGGGTTTGCAGCTCGCTTGCACATTCGTTGAAGGCGTCCCATTGTTCTACAGCCATTGCACGCATAGTGCTTAAAGCGGCATTGATGGGGCCGATGATCACCTCCGCAGTGCCTCGCATTAACAGATGATGGCAGACTCTGGGTCAATTGAGGTCAGGCCACAGCAGCTGGCATGTACATTCTGCCCTGTACATTTTTGCTCAAAACAGACGTTACTTTATGCACAGTACTGGCTGAAACTTCTTTGTTCTGCGAAATCTGCTTGGTGTTGTTGCTGGTGGACATAAATACCTGGGCTATCGTTATGGTTTTACTCAGATTCGGAGTTTCTACAGTCAACAGTTTGCGAAGGATTGTCTCATGTCCGATGCCCAGTACAAAAAAGGTCTGAGCATTTGTTCTAGGAATCCCTCAAACTCACAATGTCCTGCAAGGCACCTTAGTTTGGCGACATAGCTCGCCACTTCCTGGCCCTCCGATCGTTGACACGTGTAGAACCGATATCTCATCATAAAACGCTTTGCTTAGGATTTAGGTGCTCCCGGACCAGCATACACAATTGTTCGTAGGATTTCTCTGTTGGTTTTGCCGGGGCCAGGAGATTCTTCATGAGGCCATATGTTGTTGCCCCACAGACAGTTAGGAGGATCAGCATTCATTTGGTTGCGTTCTTATCCTTTTCCAGCTCGTTGGCTACGAAGTATTGGTCGAGTCTCTCCACGAAGGCCTCCCAATCGTCCCCTTCTGAGAACTTCTCCAGGATACCGAATGTTTTTTGCATTTTCGCGCGGTTGTTCGTTACCTCATCGCCAATTGTTACACTCGTTGTAAATGGTCAGACCAAGTACTGTGTGTAGTGAGCAAGTGTGACCTTAGCTCCTTTATTAAGGTTCCAGCATGCACCCAAGGGATATACTGTGCTCCCAAGGGATGCTGCGATCCCTTGGGACTCCAACAGGTAGGCCCTCTGGTGGTCAGGTGTGATGCAGGTTACAAGGGGTTAAATACATAACATGGTCGAAAACTCATTTCAGGATCAAATATGACACCAAGGTTGCGAACAGTGTGGTACAGCCTCAGACAGATGTTGGGGAGAGGAATGGAGTCAGTGGCATATATTATTTATATAAAAGCTGTAAGCTTTTCCTTCCTAGCCTCATTAATTAAGTGCAGCAAGCATTTTCTCCCTCTATACCCAATCTTCCCCAATCTGTGGCACAAAGCAATAAAGACAAATAATGTAATGTCACTTAGTGACAACAGTTCAACTGGATCCATCCACCAGTACTCTCCATTCAACGTGATAGCAAATTCAATTATGATGATAATCCACACTATTTCATACAACTGACTTATTTTAAATGCAGTTTAAATATATCTTTTTGGCAAAGATATGTAGAGAAGAATTCTACCAAGTAAATTGTTTCTTCATGATTTATCTAATGATGATGTTTAAATATTGTGCTTTATTCAGACATGCATAGACAAGTTGATGAATAAACTCTGTAGATATCACAGCAACTCCAAACACTGCCAGTTAGAATGAAAACCACTGAGAAGAAGTATATATATCTAGGCCTTAAACTACATGTATTAACTACAAAGGATTTTACATTATTTTTTATAGGGCAACTGAACTTTGAGCAATAGATCGCTCCTTTAAGTGCGCAATGATTCTTACTTGTTTGTATTGAAGGGGTCTGACAGTAATGTGTGTCCAATTATTACTGTTTTCTGTAGAATACAGTGGCTTTATTTCATATGAAAGTTTTTATTAAGTATGTAGAAGTGTGAAGTGATACATTTTGGTAGGAAGAGTGAGGAGAGACAAAAAAAAGATACAATTTTAAAGCTACAGGAACAGAGAGACCTGGGGGTGTATATACACAGATCTTTGAAGGTGGCAGGATAAGTTGAGAAGGCTGTTAAAAAAGCATATAGGATTATTAGCTTTATTAATAGAGACATGGAGTACAAAAGCAAGGAAGTTGTCATGTATGTACATTCTGTTTGTAGCCACGAGATGGCATCATTGTTGGAGGCCACTGAGTAGCATGCACATGCTGCTCAGGTATAAAAGGCCAGCCATTTTGAGAGTCAGGCACTTTGTGATATGTCTTTACTATACAGTATAAATGCACACGAGGCCCATACTTGAGAGAAGGTCACTCTGTGACCAGTTACCTTTATTACCAAGACCTCAAGTGATGAACGTGGGTGGAGCTTCCCCTTTTATACCTGAAAGTCCAGGTTAGGAGTGTCTCCCACGAGTTCGCCCCTTGTGGTCAATGTTCTCAAGGTGTACAACTTAGGTCAGCTTATACATGGGTTACAATGATAGTTGAATACATGACATCACCTCCCCCCACCCCAAAGTCTTATTGGGATCACAGGTTAGGTCTCTCTGGTGGTTTACGCTCCCTTCTAGAGCACCTGAGTTGGGGCTCCGGTTGTTGGGCGCTGGCCTGAGTGTCTGCTGTTTGCGGTGCCTCAGGCCTGTCTGGACTGCCCACAGTGACTGGGCTTTTCTCCACTTGGTTCCGGTGTTCGGTCACCTGTGGTGGAGTAAACTCTACGTCGTGTTCTTCCTCTGCTTCTTCTATGAGGGTGCTGAATCTCCTTTTAGTTTGATCCGCGTGTTTGCGGCAGATTTGTCCATTGGTAAGTTTAACTACCAAAACCCTATTCCTCTCTTTGGCAATCACAGTGCCTGCAAGCCATTTGGGCCCTGCAGCGTAATTAAGGACAAAAACGGGGTCATTGACATCAATACATCGCACCCTTGCATTCCTGTCATGGTAGTCACATTGTGACTGACGTCTGCTCTCAACAATTTCTTTCATAGTAGGGCGTATAAGGGATAACCTGGTTTTGAGCATTCTTTTCATTAGCAGCTCTGCAGTTGCAACCCCTGTGAGCGAGTGTAGTCTTGATCTATTGGTCAACAGGCGGCATGATAAGCGGCTTTGTAGGGAACCCCCTTGGATTCTGAGCATCCCCTGTTTGATTATCTGCACTTCTCGTTCCGCCTGGCCGTTTGAGGCCGGCTTGAACGGTACCGTTCTGACATGGTTGATTCCATTGCCTGCCATGAAGTTCTGGAATTCAGTGCTAGTGAAGCACGGGCCATTGTCGCTGACCAAGACATCCGGTAGGCCATGGGCGGCGAACATTGCTCGTAGACTTTCTACCGTGGCAGAGGATGTGCTTGAATTTAAAATGGCACACTCAATCCATTTGGAGTAGGTGTCTACTACAACCAAAAACATTTTTCCCATGAGAGGACCTGCGTAGTCCACATGGATGCATGACCATGGCTTGGCGGGCCAGGACCAGGGGCTAAGGGGGGCTTCCCTGGATGCGTTGCCCAGCTGAGCACACGTGTTGCACCTGCGAACACAAAGTTCCAGGCCTGTATCTATCCCTGGCCACCAAATGTGTGACCTGGAAATTGCCTTCATCATGGCAATGCCCGGGTGCATTGTGAAATTCTCTGTTAAACACCTCTCTGCCCATCTGGGGCATGACTACTCGGTTTCCCCACAGTAGGCAATCAGCCTGAATCGAGAGTTCATCCTTGTGCCTATGAAACGGTTTAAATTCCTCAGGGACTGCCCCGTACGTGGCTGCCCAGTCCCCATTCAGGACACATTTCTTAACTAAAGACAGTAGCAGGTCTTTATTTGTCCAGACTTTAATCTGACGGGCTGTCACAGGCGAGCCTTCGCTTTCGAAATCTTCAATAGCCATGACCAGGAACGAATGCAGTTCTGTCGTGTTATGTGGTCTGGGTGCTCTCTGGATCACTTTTGTTTTGGATGCAGTAGGTCTGATCCCGTCTGCTGCTACCCTCGTCCCCAGGAATTCTACCTCTGGAGTTAGGAAGACGCACTTTGCCTTTTTCAGTCGCAGCCCTACCTGGTCCAGTCTGCGTAGCATCTCCTCCAGGTTATGGAGGTGTTCTTCAGTATTGCAACTCGTGATGAGGATGTCGTCTTGAAAAACCACCGTTCTTGGAATCGACTTGAGGAGGCTTTCCATATTCCGCTGAAAGGACATCTGTTATACTCAAACAACCCCTTGTGTGTCGTGATGGTGGTCAGCTTCTTCGACTCACTCGCTAGCTCCTGGGTCATGTAAGCTGAGGTCAGGTCCAATTTTGAAAAATGTTTGCCACCGGATAGCGTCGCAAAGAGGTCCTCCGCTCTTGGTAGCGGGTACTGATCTTGGCGTGACACCCAAGGCTTTGTAATCGCCACATATCCTGACCGACCCATCTGCCTTGAGCACCGGCATGATCGGGCTCGCCCAGTCACTGAATTTGACTGGTGGGATGATGCCTTCCCTCAGCAGGCAGTCCAATTTGCCTTCTATCTTTTCCCGCATCATGTACGGCACTGCTCTGGCCTTGTGGTGTACTGGCCTGGCGTCCGGGTTTATGTGAATCACTACCTTGACCCTCATGAAAGTGCCGATGCCGGGTTGAAATAACGAGTCAAATTTGTCCAGGACCTGTGAGCATGATACTCACTCCACAGAAGAAATTGCATTGACATCGCCCCATTTCCAGTTCATGACAGCAAGCCAACTCCTTCCCAGTAGTGCAGGACCGCCCCCCGGGACAATCCAGAGTGGCAACCTGTTCTCCAAATCTTTGTGGGTCATGACTACCGTGGCATTGCCTAGCACCGGAATGATCTCCTTTGTATATGTCCGTAGCTGTGCATCAATTGGCAATAATTTTGGCCTCCTGGCCTTGGACACCCACAACCTTTCAAACGATTTGATACTCATCAGGGACTGGCTGGCCCTTATGTCTAGCTCCATTAATCAGCTTCCAGCGATTTCCCCCAGTATTCATTTGGCCTCGTAGGGCTTACATCGGGCCCGTCCTCCTTGTACATCAACCTGGCTGCAGGCTTCCTGCACATACGCGCCAAGTGACTGCTGACGTTGCAGTTTCTGCAGGTATATTGTTGATACCTGCAAGCTCTGGCTTGGTGTTTGCCTCCACACCTCCAGCATGAGCTGGAGGCCCCGTTGTTGGAAACAAAAGGTCCATTACCAATTGATTGCCTCTGACTGTCTCTGTAACTGTCCTTAAGCGCACCATTGACAGGTGTTGATGGCCCCATTACTGGCCGCATTGTCCACTGCGATGGCATGAATCACCGTTCAGCTAGCCATTGTCTCTGTTGAATTCCCCCTTCGGGTTCGACTACATGCTGGGACATGTCCGATTGCCCTTGTCTGCCTAGAGAACTGTGTGCCGCGTTAACAATGTTGGCTCCCTGGTCGTTTGCCACATTAGACCCAAGATTTTTGTCATACTTCATTCTGGTCTCTTCCTCCCCTGAGATAAATGTCTGGGCTATCAGAGCCGCTGCTTCCAAGGTCAAGTCTTTGGTCTCAATCAGTTTCCTGAAAACCCCAGCGTGCCCGATGCCCTCAATAAAAAAGTCTCGCAGCATCTCCGCTCTGCATGCATCTGGGAACTTACATAGGCTTGCCAGTTGTCGGAGATCTGCCACGAAGTCTGGAACGCTTTGCCCTTCTCGCCGCCGGTGCGTGTAAAACCGGTGTCTCGCCATGTGCATGCTGCTCGCCGGTTTAAGGTGTTCCCCGATCAACTTACTGAGCTCTTCGAACGTCTTGTCCGCCGGCTTCTCTGGCACTAGAAGGTCCTTCATCAGGGAGTACGTCCTGGATCCACAAACCGTCAGGAGATGAGCCCTGCGTTTGTCGGCCGAATTCTGTCCCAACCATTCCTTAGTGACAAAACTTTGCTGTAGTCTCTCAATAAAGTCGTCCCAATCATCACCAACACAGTACCTCTCTTCTGTGCTGCTAGTGGCCATGCTCGCGTGGTTTAAATCCTAGCTTCTCGTCGCCAATGGTATGTCCTTACTATACAATATAAATGCACACGAGGCCCATACTTGAGAGACGGTCACTCTGTGACCAGTTACCTTTATTACCAAGACCTCAAGTGATGAAGGTGGGTGGAGCTTCCCCTGTTATACCTGAAAGTCCAGGTTAGGAGTGCCTCCCACAAGTTCGCCCCTTGTGGTCAATGTTCTCAAGGTGTACAACTTAGGTCAGCTTATACATGGGTTACAATGATAGTTGAATATATGACACTTTGGGTCTAAATAAAGCAGAGCCAAGGTTGTACCTTGCTTAGTTGAACAGTACTCAGTTTGAACCTTTATTGTATACATAACATTTAGCGACGAGAATACAAGAACCTTTGTTTGCAAAATGAGCATGATTGGATTTTTAGAGCGATTCGTGGAGGGAGAAGATTGGGCAGACTTTGTGAACCTTTTGAACCAGTACTTCGTGGCCAACAAAATGAAGGGGGTTGACGATGCAGATCGGCGCCGGGCCGTGTTCCTCACTGTGTGCGGTTCAAAGATCTACAGTCTGATAAGGAATCTACTCATGCCTAGTGATCCAACAGAGAAAAGATACGAGGAGTTGTGTACATTGGTACGGGAGCACCTCGAGCCAGATGACAGCATCATCAGCTTGAGATACAGGTTTTATACACACGTTCGATCGGAGGCCCAGAGTGCAGCAGAATTCGTTGCCGACCCGAGATGTCTAGCTGGACCATACAAGTTTGGGACGGTGTTGGCAGACATGCTGCAGGACTTCTTTGTTATCGGTATCAACCACGAGGTGATCCTGCGCAAACTTCGGGCAGTGGAGGAGTTGGATTTAAAAAGGGCCATCCAGATCGCTCAATCATGTATGACGGCGGACAGGAGTCCAGGAGTCTAAAGCAAATAGCATGTAGAATCGAAGCTCGGCAAGTCCTGTAAATACGATTGATTCGCCGTTCGGCAGAGCGGCACATGGCAGGGCCTATCCGGCTGCATTCGCGAAACCTGTGGCTGCCCAAAGTCCGCCAGCGGGAATGTATCCGACTTCTCCGTGTTGGCATTGTGGGGGAAATCATCAGCATCAGCAGTGCCGATTTAAGCAATATAGTTGCAAAGACTGTCTGAGATGGGGGCATCTCCAGCGCAAGTGTCCGCAGATGAGCAAGTGAGCTATGACACAGCACATGGAGGATGAGTCAGACTAGCGTGGATCCGGACACGCAATCCGAGATGCCAGAGGAGGAAGTGTATGGACTGTACTCCTTCATAACCAAGAGTAAACCAATTTTGATTAATGTGAAGTTTAACAGGATACCGGTATCGAAGGAACTGGACACAGGGGCGAGTCAATCGATCATGAACGAGAGGGCATTTAATAAGCTGTGGGATACTAAGATTATGAGGCCCAGGCTGAGCCCTGTTAATGGCAAGCTGCGCACGTACACCAAAGAACTGATAAATGTGATTGGCAGTGCACAAATTAATGTGTCATATAACGGTGTGGTTCACGAATTACCGCTGTGAATTGTTCTAGGCAATGGCCCAACGCTGCTCGGTAGGAGCTGGTTGGAGAAAATCAGATGTGACTGGAATGACATAAAGGCGTTGTCATCGGAGAAAGATACATGTGCCCGAGTATTGAGCAAGTTCCCCTCGCTGTTCGAACCGGGCATCGGCAACTTCACAGGAGCCAAGGTGCAGATCCACGTGGACTCAGATGCATGACCTGTCCATCATAAAACTCAGGCAGTGCTGTATATGATGAGGGAGAAGGTCAAAATTGAATTGGACAGACTCCAGCGTGAAGGGATCATATCACCAGTCAAATTTAATGAATGGGCCAGCCCCATTGTTCCTGTGCTAAAAAGTGATGGCACAGTCAGAATCTGTGGAGACTACAAGGCTACGATCAACAGGGTTTCGAAACAAGATCAGTATCCGTTACCGAAGGCTGACGACTTGTTTGCGACATTTGCCAGAAGGAAGTCATTCACAAAACTGGACTTGCCGTTGGCCTATATGACATAGGAGTTGGTCGCGACGTTGAAGAGACTTACGTGCATTAACACGCACAAAAGACTGTTTATTTACCACAGGTGCCCTTTCGGAATTCGCTCGGCTGCAGCAATATTCCAGAGGAATATGGAAAGTCTACTGAAGTCCGTTCCCAGAACCATCGTGTTCCAAGATGACATCCTGATTACCGATCATGACTCCAAGGAACATCTGAACAAGTTGGAAGAGGTTCTACTGCGTTTGGATAGAGTGGGACTCAGACTGAAACGCTCGAAGTGCGTCTTCATGGCACCGGAGGTCAAATTCCTTGGGAGGAAAATCGCCGCTGCTGGCATCAGACCTACTGACGTGAAAACCAAGCCATCAAGAATGCACCCAAGCCGCAGAATGTGATGGAGCTGCGTTCGTTCCTGGGTCTACTCAACTACTTTGGTAACTTCCTATCTAAATTGAGCACCTTACTCGAACCACTACACATGCTATTGAGAAAAGGCGGCAACTGGGTGTGGGGTGCATCGCAAGACAGAGCTTTTGAGAAAGCCACCAATATGCTTTGTTCGACCAAGCTGCTGGTACATTATGACCCATGTAAATGTTTCGTTTTGGCCTGTGACGCATCGTCATATGGAATTGGTTGCGTGCTCCAACAAGCCAATGAGTTGGGGAAACTTCAACCTGTCGTGTATGCATCCAAAAGTTTGTCTAAAGCAGAAAGGGCCTACAGCATGGTAGAAAAAGAAGCTTTAGCGTGTGTGTATGGTGTTAAAGAGATGCATCAATACCTGTTCGGTCTGAGGTTCGAATTAGAGACTGATCACAAGCCACTCATTTCATTGTTTCCCAAGAGCAAAGGTATCAATATCAATGCTTCATCCCACATCCAAAGGTGGGCACTGACATTATCTGCCTATGATTGTGTCATTCGCCACAAACCTGGCGCAGAGAATTGTGCCAATGCTTTGAGCCAGTTGCCGTTGCTCACACTGGAAGTGGAAACACCACAACTAGCGAGTCTAGTGTTAATCATGGATGCTTTTGAGAGTGAAGGAACCCCTATCAATAAGTTAAGACCTGGACCAGGCAGGACCCGATTTTAATCGGTGGTAAAGGGTTGCATCCTCAAAGGGGATTGGTCTGCCATACCTAAGCAAATGTGTGAGGAGGCCAAATTGCACATTCGTCGCAAGGACGAACTGTCTATTCAAGCAGATTGCATATTGTGGGGCAATCGCGTTGTAATGCCCAAGAAAGGGAGAGAGAAGTTCGTGCGTGAGTTACACAGCACACATCCTGGTATAGTGATGATGAAGGTTATCGCCAGGTCCCATGATTCTGAGCTGGAAGCATGTGTGCATCAGTGCAACACTTGCATGCAACTCAGCAAAGCACCAGTGGAATTGTCGCTGAGTCTGTGGTCATGATCATCCAAACCTTGGTCCAGAATCCATGTAGATTTTGCAGGTCCCTTCCTGGGCAAGATGTTTTTAGTGGTGGTGGACGCTTATTCGAAGTGGATAGAATGCATAATTATGTCTTCCAACACGTCCACCGCAACCATAGTGAATCTCAATGTCATGTTCATGACACATGGTCTGCCTAACATAGTGGTGAGCGACAATGGGTCGTGCTTCACCAGTCAGGAGTTTCAGGAGTTTGTGAAACTTACTGACAGAAAACATGCAAGGTCAGTACCGTTCAAGCCTGCGTCCAACGGGCAAGCTGAACATGCAGTACAAATTATCAAGCAAAGCACGAGGAGAGTAACCCAAGGGTCACTGCAGACCCGCTTGTCCTGCATGCTGCTGAGTTACAGGACAAGACCCCACACACTCACAGGGGTCTCGCCTGCTGAACTCATGATGAAAAGAGGTCTTAAGACCAAGCTATCACTGGTACACCCGGAGTTAAATAATCATGTTGAAGACAGAAGACAAAGTCAACAAGGGTACCACGATCGCGCAACTGTGTCACGTGAAATTTCAGTTATTGATCCTGTATGTGTGTTGAACTATGGTCAGGGTCCCAAATGGATCGCTGGTATGGTCATGGCCAAGGAGGGCAACAGAGTATTCGTTATTAAGCTCAAGAATGGGCAAACTTGCAGGAAACACATGGATCAGACAAAGCTGAGGTACACTGATGAGCCAGAACAGACGAAGAAACCATCAATAACCAACCAACCTACGAGCAGTCTTCAGAGGACTCAAGGGTCATCAGTGAACCCGGAATTTCCATCACGGACCCGTTCAATAAAAATGGACTTGGAATTCCTGACATGGCCACTGCCACCCCCAACAAGTCAGTCATCCAGCCATCAGCCACAACAGACCCCGCACACTCACCCAAGGCTGGAATCGAACTGAGATGGTCAACCCGGGAGCGCAAAGCACCGGACCATCTCAACCTGTGAAAGACTGTGATAAGATCTCAATGGGGGGTATTGTATGTATGTACATTCTGTTTGTAGCCACCAGATGGCATTGTTGGAGGCCACTGAGCAGCACACACATGGTGCTGCTCAGCTATAAAAGGCCAGCCATTTTGAGAGTCAGGCACTTTTGGCCTAAATAAAGCAGAGCCAAGGTTGTACCTTGCTTAGTTAAACAGTACTCAGTTTGAACCTTTATTGCATACATAACAGAAGTTATGCTAAACCTTTATAAAACCTCAGCCGGAGTATTGTGTTCAGTTCTGGGCACCACATTTTAGGAAGAATGTTGAGGTCTTAGAGAGGGTGCAGAAAAGATTTACTAGAATGGTACCAGGGATGAGGGACTTCAGTATGCGGGGAGACTGGAAAAGCTGGGTGGGGTTGTTCTCCTTAGAGCATAGATAGTTAAGAGATTTGATAGAGGTGTTCAAAAGCGTGAATGGTTTTGATAGAGTAAATAAGGAGAAACTGTTTCCAGAAGCAGAAGTATCAGTAAACAGAGGACACAGATTTAAGGTGATTGGCAAAAGAACCAGAGGCGACATGAGGAAACATTTTTTTTTAAACACAGCGTTGTGATCCGGAATGCACTGCCTGAAAGAAATGTGGAAGCAGATTCAATAACTGTAAAAAAAGAATTCGATAAATAGTTCAAGGGAAAAAATTTACAGGGCTATGGGAAAGAGCAGGAGAGTGGGATTAATTGGATAACTCTACCAAAGAGCCGGCACAGGCACAATGTGCCTCCTTCTGGGTTGTATCATTCTATGATTCTATGTATTCTTTAAGTGATGACTTTAGCACAATCTATAAATTCCCTCAAATATTAGAAATATTATAATGAATGCAATGTAGAAAAGTATCCATTACCATTAACAAAGAGAATGGTTACCCTGTGTGCTGCTCATCCTTGAGAATAAAAAGCAACAGTTCTTAAACACTGCCGAATAAATTCTCACCCAGTAGCCATCCAATAAGTGAAACTGCACAATCTGGGGAAATAACATATCTAGACAGAAGCAGAACGAGACATCAAACAAAATGAGAAGTTAATGGGCAATAATCTTCATTAAATTGCTGTTTGACTATGAATACATAGTACACCAACATACATTTTGTCAAGGGCATTCACGTGATATCAGCATGACGAATTGATTCTTCTCACAAAAAAGGTTTCCCAAACACTTTTCATGAAAGTAAGAGCATTAAAGACAAATATCTTGTACTATTTTCAAATGCATAAAAGCAAAAAAAAACGAAACAGGAATAATTTAGTGATTTAGTTTACTCGATGTGAACAATAAAACAAAAGGCTACAACACAAAATAAAGTGTTTGTCGATGTACAGAAGCCAAAGGCAGTAAGGAAACACAAACCTGATTAACAATGGAGTTCCTTCAACAAGAAGAAAACTGTTGTGTGTGGAGAAAGAGTCAGACTGAACACTGTGAGCTCAAAGTAAAGTGTGACCTTTGTAAAGTCCTTACTCAATGGCACAAAACCCACACGAGGCACATTCTATGGACAAAGTCACTCTATGACCTGAACCTTTATTCACAGGACCAAGAAGTGATGACCCTGCGTGGGACCTCCCTTTATATACCTGGATGACCAGGTAAGGAGTGTCTCCCACAAGTTCACCCCCTGTGGTCAAGGTGTGCATGCTTAAGTATATACAGTATTGCAGTGGTGTTACATAGAGATTACATACATGACATCACCTCCCCCCCAAAGTCTTATTGGGATCATAGGTTAAGTCTTTCAGGTGGTCTACGCTCCCTCGTGGAGCGTCGCATTTGGGGCTCTGGTTGTTGAGCCTTTGCGTGAGTGTCTGTCACCTGTGGTGATTCCGGCCTGTCCGGGCTGACCGCCGGGACTG
Organism: Pristiophorus japonicus; assembly: GCF_044704955.1. Lineage (NCBI taxonomy): Eukaryota > Metazoa > Chordata > Chondrichthyes > Pristiophoridae > Pristiophorus > Pristiophorus japonicus. The sequence continues at coordinate 239,128,495 of NC_091980.1, read as the reverse complement.
TGCATGCTGCTGAATGTTCTTGTTGCTCGTTCACTGGCGGTGGTGTGAATACCATCTCATGATCTTCCTCAGGTTCCTTAGTGTCTATGCTGAATCTTTTTTTTATTTGGTCCAGATGCTTATGGTATATCTGCCTATTGTTAAGTTTAACCACGATGACTCTGTTCCCCTCTTTGTCTATTACAGTACCCTCAAGCCATTTTTGCCCCACGGTGTGATTGAGGATGAATATGGGCTCATTTATTTCTATACATCTCCCCCTTGAATTTTGGTCATGGTACTCGTTTTGGGACTGGCGCTTGCCTTCAACTATGTCGGTCAGGACTGGGTGAATGAGGGAAACCAAGTTTTGAGTGTTCCTTTCATAAGTAGCTCAGCGGGCGGAACCCCCGTGAGCGAGTGCGGTCGGGACCTATAGGCCAGCAGGAGGCGCGATATGCGGCATTGAAGGGAAGGTCCTTAATTCCTGAGCATGCCTTGTTTAATGATTTGGACCGCACATTCCACCTGGCCATTGGAGGCCGGCTTGAACGGTGCTGTCCTGACATAGATGATGCCATTGCCCGACATGAACTCCCAGAATTCGTAGCTCATGAAGCATGGGCCTTTATCGCTAACAAGGATGTCTGGCAAGCCGTGGGTTGCAAAGACCGCATGTAGACTCTCCACAGTGGTGGATGTCGTGCACAAATTCAAAATGATGCACTCGATCCATTTTGAGTACACATCTACCACAATGAGAAACATTTTTCCCATGAACGGGCCTGCGTAGTCTATATGAATGCATGACCATGGCCTGGTGGGCCAGGGCCACAGGCTGAGCGGGACCTCCCTGGGGGCAATACCCAGCTGGGCACACGTCGTGCACCTGCGAACACAGTGTTCCAGGTCTGAATCAACTCCAGGCCACCAAACATGTGACCGGGCAATGGCCTTCATAAGAAAGGTGCCCAGATGCTCACTGTGGAGTTCCCTGATGAATGCCTCCCTGCCCCTCTGGGGCATGACTACCCGGCTGCCCCACAGTAGGCAGTCAGCTTGGATGGAGAGCTCATCCATCCGTCTGTGAAACGGTCTGACTTCCTCAGAGCATGCTCCGTGTGCGGGCGCCCAATCCCCAGTCAGGGCACATTTCTTAATCAGAGATAGGAGGGGATCTCTGTTTATCCAGATTTTGATCTGGCGGGCTGTGATGGGGGAGCCTGCGCTGTCAAAGGCATCAACGGCCATGATCATCTCAGCGCTTTGTTCCGCTGCCCCCTCAGTGGTGGCCAGTGGAAGCCTGCTGAGTGTGTCAGCGCAATTTTCTGTGCCAGGCCAGTGCCGGATGGAGTAGTCATAAGCAGCCAGCGTGAGAGCCCATCGCTGTATGCGGGCTGACGCGTTGGCATTGACAGATTGCTGTCTGACAATAGGGGAGTTAACGGCTTGTGGTTTTTATACATGTTTTTACTCCAAAGTTAACAAAAAAATGAACACACAACAAAATATTCAATCAGTAAGTATAATTTAACGAGAGAGAGCTTATTTACCTCGTCAGAAATGATTATAAAGGAGTTAACCTCCTGCCAAAAAGGTACTGATGCATTTTTTTTATGCCATAGACACACGCGAGTGCCTCCTTCTCAACCATCCCATATCCCCCTTCTGCTTGAGAGCGTGACCTGGAAGCATAAGTCACAGGTTGTCGTTGGCCCTCAGCATTACTCTGCTGCAACATGCACCCAACCCCATAGGACGGTGCATCACATGTCAGAACCAATTTCTTACAGGGGTCGTACAGGGTCAATAACTTATTTGAACAAAGTAGGTTCTGCGCCCGATTGAAAGCCCGTTCTTGACAGTCCCCCCAAAACCAATCACAACCCTTACGCAGGAGCACGTGAAGCGGCTCCAACAACGTGCTTAAGTTCGGCAGAAAGTTCCTGAAATAGTTCAAGAGCCCCAGAAATGAACGCAACTCCGATGTGTTGCCGGGCCTGGGTGCTCGTCGAATCGCCTCTGTTTTGGATTCGGTGGGCCGAATCCCATCTGCAGCACCCCTCCTGCCCAGGAACTGTACTTCAGGAGCCAAAAGCACACATTTAGACTTCTTGAGTCGCAGGCCTACCCGGTCCAGTCGGCGTAGCACCTCCTCCAGGTTGTGGAGATGTTCCTCGGTGTCACGACCCGTGATGAGGATGTCATCCTGAAATACGATTGCTCTAGGAATGGATTTAAGCAGGCTTTCCATGTTTCTTTGGAAAATCGCGGCCGCTGATCGAATGCCAAATGGACACCTGTTGTAAACGAACAGTCCCTTGTGCGTGGTGATGGTGGTCAGTAGTTTAGATTCGTCGGCCAGTCTTGGGTCATGTAGGCTGAAGTGAGATCCAACTTGGTAAACAGCTTGCCGCCTGTCAGCGTGGCGAAAAGATCCTCCGCTCTCGGGAGCGGGTATTGGTCTTGTAGGGACACCCGATTGATAGAGGCCTTGTAGTCGCCACAGATCCTGACAGAACCATACACTTTTAAGAAGGGAACGATGGGGCTCGCCCAGTCACTGAATTCAACAGGCGAGATGATGCCTTCTCTCAGCAAACGGACCAATTCGCTCTCAATTTTCTTCCGAATCACATACGGCACCGCTCTGGCTTTGTGGTGCACTGGTCTGGTGTCCGGGGTGATGCATATTACTACTTTGGTACCTTTGAACGTCCCGACACCAGGTTGGAATAGTGACTCAAATTGTTGTCAGACTTGTGAGCACGAACTTCACTCCACAGATGACATTGCGTACACATACCCCCATTTCCAGTTCATCTCAGCTAACCAGCTCCTTCCCAACAGTGCGGGACCATTGCCCGGGACAATCCAGAGCGGCAGCCGGTTCACTGATCCATTGTGTGTGACCGCCAACATTGCACTGCCTAGCACTGGAATGATTTCTTTGGTATACGTCTGTAGTTGTGTCTCAATGCGTTCTAGTTTGGGTCTACTGGCTTTGAGTGGCCATAGCTTTTCGAATTGTTGAACGCTCATGAGTGACTGGCTGGCCCCCGTGTCCAGCTCCATGTGTATAGGGATGCCGTTTAATAAAACTTTCATCATCATTGGTGGCGTTTTGGTATATGAGCTGTGAATGTTTGCCACTTGAACCCGCTGAACTTCAGCGTTCATTGATTTGCCCCAAGAGTCATCCTGCATCACAGACCCCTCTTCTGGTCCATCCGCCTCATAAATTAGCTTAGTTACAGGCTTCCTGCACATTCAAGCTAAATGGCCAATGAGGTTGCAATTTCTGCAGACAAATTGTTGAAACCTGTAAGTCCTGGCAGAGTGTTTTCCCCCACACCTCTAGTATGAGCTGAGATTCCCATTGTTGTGAACAAAGGAGCGAAGACCCGGCATTCCTCGATTGTCCCTGTGACTGCTCTTGAGTACCCTGTTAGTGGGTGTCAATGGCCCTATCCCAGACCGCATTGTCCACTGTGATGGCGTAAATGTCCGTTCAGCCTGCCATTGTCTCTGTTGAAAACCTGCTCTGGGGTCTATTGCTGCCTGTGGTGTGTCGAACTGCCCTTTCCTGCCTGCGGGGCTCTGAGTCGCATTTATGATATTGACTCCCTGATCCACCGCCACGTTGGAAGCAGAGTTGCGCGCGTATATTATTTTGGTTTCCTCCTCCCCCGCCATGAAAGTCTGAGCCATCAACGCCGCCACTTCCAAAGTCAAGTCCTTGGTCTCGATTAACTTTTGGAAAATCCCCGCATGACCAATGCCCTCAATAAAGAAATCCCTTAACATCTCCCCCCTGCAAGTGTCTATGAACTTACAGAGGCTGGCCAAACGCCAGAGGTCTGCAACGAAGTCCGGTATGCTCTGTCCTTCACGATGTCGGTGGGTATAGAATCTGTGTCGGGCCATGTGTACGCTGCTCGCCGGTTTGGGGTGCTCACCGATTAGTTTGCTGAGCTCTTCAAAGGTTTTGTCTGCCGGCTTTTCAGGTGCTAAAAGGTCTTTCATGAGCACGTATGTCTTAGGTCTGCAGCTGGCCAGCAAATGGGCCCTTCACTTGTCAGCCGCTGCATCTCCCAGCCATTCTTTCATGACAAAGCTTTGCTGGAGCCTCTCAATGAAATCGTCCCAGTCCTCACCAACACAGTACTGTTCCTCTGTGCTGCTGGTGGCCATTCTCATCGGTCGGTGATTCCCGTTTCTCATCGCCAATGTAAAGTCCTTACTCAATGGCACAAAACCCACACGAGGCACATTCATTTTATGGACAAGGTCACTCTATAACCTGAACCTTTATTCACAGGACCAAGAAGTGATGACCTTGCGTGGGACCTCCCTTTATATACCTGGATGACCAGGTAAGGAGTGTCTCCCACAAGTTCACCCACTGTGGTCAAGGTGTGCATTGCTTAAGTATATACAGTATTGCAGTGGTGTTACATAGAGATTACATACATGACAACCGTAGTCTTTTATTGCAGGTCTCCAGAGTGTCTCTCCAACCTGTGAAGCCTCCTTGAATACCTGTGCTCCCAAAGGATTATGGGATCCCTTGGGACTTCATGGAATTAGCCCTCTGGTGGCTGTACAGAGTATATACAAGTTTACATAGATAACAACACTCCCCCCGCCCCAAAGTCAATAGTATAACTATTTACAATGTGAGTTGATCTGGGGCCCTTCTTGCTCTGGTTGATCATCTCGGTGTGAAAGCTGATGTTGTTGAATCATTTGTTGGGCCCTCGCTGGGCTGCTGAGTAGCTGGCCTTGCTGGGCTGCCTGGTGTGTTGGGCCCTGCTGGGCTGCTGTGGATGATGGGTTCTGCTTCTTGGTCAACCGTGGTGCCGGTTGCCACTGGTGTGTATGTTGGGGGATCAAAAAAAGTAGGGTCCAAGGTGGGTCGCTCAGGATAGTCCGTGAATCTGAGTTTGATTTGGTCCAAGTGTTTCCGGTGAATGAGTCCATTTGAAAGTTTGACCCGAAACACCCTGCTCCCCTCTTTGGCCACAACAGTGCCGGGAAGCCACTTGGGACCTTGTCCATAATTTAATACAAATACAGGATCGTTGATTTCAATCTCGCATGACACATTTGCGCCATCATGGTATGCACTTTGTTGAAGCCGCCTGCTCTCTACCTGTTCATGTAGATCAGGGTGAACGAATGAGAGCCTTGTCTTAAGTGCCCTTTTCATGAGCAGTTCAGCTGGTGAGTGAGTGGAGTCTCGTGCAGTAGCTAAGCAGGACTCGGGATCGGCGAGTCTGCAGCGAGCCTTCAGTTACCCTCTTCAAGCCTTGCTTGATGGTCTGCGCTGCTCTCTCTGCCTGACCATTGGACGCTGGTTGAAACGGGGCAGATGTGACATGTTTGATCCCATTACGGGTCATGAATTCTTTGAACTCGGCACTGGTAAAACATGGCCCGTTGTCGCTCACCAGGACATCGGGTAGGCCGTGTGTGGCAAACATGGCACGCAGGCTTTCAGTAGTAGCAGTGGACGTGCTAGCTGACATTATCTCACATTCAATCCACTTGGAGTACACGTCTACAACCACAAGGAACATTTTACCCAAGAAGGGGCCTGCATAGTGGACGTGTACCCTAGACCACGGTTTGGAGGGCCAAGGCCATAAACTTAGCGGCGCCTCCCTGGTTACATTGCTTAACTGCGAACATGTATTACATCTGTGAACGCAGGACTCTAAGTCCGCAGTGATACCGGGCCACCACACGTGGGATCTGGCTATCGCTTTCATCATTATGATGCCTGAGTGGGTACTGTGGAGGTCATTGATGAAGGTGTCTCTGCCCTTCTTAGGGACCACTACTCGATTGCCCCACAGAAGGCAGTCTGCCTGTATAGACATTTCATCTTTGCGCCGCTGGAACGGCTTTATCTCTTCCTGCATTTCCACTGGGACACTGGACCAGCTCCCGTGAAGCACACAGCTTTTGACTAGGGATAATAAGGGGTCCTGGCTTGTCCAGGTTTTGATCTGCCGGGCAGTGACGGGTGATTGCTCACTCTCAAATGCTTCCATAACCATGGCTAGATCTGTGGGCTGCGCCATTTCCACCACTGTGGTGGGCAATGGCAGCCTACTGAGAGCATCGGTGCAGTTTTCTGTGCCTGGCCTGTGGTGGATGGCATAGTTGTATGTGGACAATGTGAGCGCCCATCTCTGGAGGCGAGCCGATGCGTTGGTATTTATCCCTTTACTCTCGGAGAACAGGGATATAAGTGGCTTATGGTCAGTTTCCAATTCAAATTTTAGCCCAAACAGATATTGATGCATTTTCTTTACCCCATAGACACACGCTAACGCTTCTTTCTCAATCATGCTGCATAAGCAACCAGTTGCGTTTCCCAAAATCATTAGCAATACACACCTGACGCCATATGATGACGCATCACATGCTAGTACCAAATGCTTACATTGATCATACAACACAAGCAATTTGTTTGAGCATAACAATTTTCTTGCTTTTACAAGGCATTTTCTTGGCTTTTGCCCCAAACCCATTCGCCCCCTTTTCATAGTAAGACATGCAGTGGTTCTAACAATGTGCTGTGACCCGGTAAGAAGTTACCAAAGTAGTTCAGGAATCCCAGAAATGACCACAGCTCTGTCGCATTCTGTGGCCTCGGTGTGTTCTTGATTGCCTCTGTTTTCACGTTGGTGGCCTGATGCCGTCCACCGCAATCCTCCTTCCCAGGAACTCCACCTCAGGTGCCAGGAAAATGCACTGCAAGCGTTTTAACATGAGCCCCACGCGGTTGAGTCGACTAAGAACCTCCTCCGGGTTCTGCGGATGCTCTACTGTGTTCCGACCTGTGACCAAGATGTCGTTCTGGAAGATCACGGTGTGCGGGACTAACTTCAATAAGCTTTCCATGTTTCCCTGGAATATCGCCGCCACCGATCGGATTCCAAACGGGCATCTGTTATAAACAAAAAGACCTTTGTGCGTGTTGATGCAGGTGAGGGCCTTCGATGATTCCTCCAGTTCTTGTGTCAAGTAGGCTGAAGTCAGATCCAGCTTCGTGAACGTCTTTCCTCCTGCCAGCATTACAAAGAGGTCGTCACCCTTTGGTAGTGGATATTGGTCCTGCAGGGAGAAACAGTTGATAGTTACTTTGTAATCGCCACAGATTCTGATGGTGCCATCTCCCTTGAGGACTGGGATGATAGGACTGGCCCACTCGTTGAACTCGATCGGGAAAATTATGCCCTCTCTTTGCAGCCGGTCCAGCTCAATTTCTACCCTTTCTCTCATCATGTACGGTACTGCTCTCGCCTTGTGATGGATGGTTCGCGCCCCCGGAATTAGGTGGATCTGCACTTTTGCTCCTTGGAATTTCCCGATGCCTGGTTTGAATATGGAAGGAAATTTGTTTAAGACCTGGGCACACGAAGTGTCGTCAGCGGGCGATAGCGCTCGGACATCGTCCCAGTTCCAGCATATCTTTCCCACCCAGCTCCTTCCAAGCAGTGTGGGACCATCGCCCGATACCACCCAGAGGGGTAACTTGTGCACCGCTCCATCATAGGAGACCTTTACGGTAGCACTGCCGATTACAGGAATCAGTTCTTTCATGTAAGTTCTTAGTTTCGTGCGAACTGGAGTTAAGACTGGCCTTGAGGTCTTGTTGCACCACAATCTTTCGAAAGTCTTTTTGCCCATGATGGACTGGCTCGCACCCGTGTCCAGCTCCATTGACACCAGGAGTCCGTTTAGTTCAACATTCAGCATTATCCGGGGGACAATTCGTGGTGAATGTGTGCACCCCATGTACTTCTGTCTCCTCGATCTGAGGCTCTGGTTCATCATGATCCTCCATGGATCTGTCCTCCTCTGCAACATGGTGGTTTGCAGGTTTAACAGGCTTTGTAGCTCACCTGCACACTCGTTAGAGGTGTCCCATTATTCCACAACTCTTGCAAATGTACTCTTTGAATCAGCATGAATGGAAACGATGATCACCCCCGCAGCGCCAACAAGGTGTTAATGGCCTTGCATTCATCACCCTTAATGGTGGACTCAGACATCTGCGGATCTGTAGCTGCAGGTATATGTGACCTGCCCTGTACTTTGCGATTTGAAAATAACATCACTTTGTTCACAGTATTGTAGCAGCACTTGTGTGCTGAGAGATTTGCTTCATATTGTCACTGGTGGCAATGAACACCTGGGCTATCGCTATGGCCTTACTCAAGGTTGAGGTCTCTACGAAGTTTGCGAAGTATTGTTTCGTGGCCAATGCCAAGTATGAAAAAGTCTCTGAGCATGTCCTCCAAATTCAGTGTCCTACAAGGCGCCTTAGCTCAGCGACATAACTCGCCACTTCCTGGCCGTCAGACCTTTTGTAGGTATAGAACTGGTACCTCACCATCAGAACGCTTTCCTTCAGGTTCAAATGCTCTCGGACCAGCCTGCAATCATCGTACAATTTCTCCATGGGTTTCGCTGGAGTGAGCAGATTCTTCATGAGGCCATACGTTAGTGCCCCACAGATGGTGAGGAGGATCGCCCTTCATTTGGCAGTGCTCTCTTCCCCATCTAGCTTGTTGGCTATGAGGTATTGGTCGAGTCACTCCACAAAAGTTTCCAAATCATCTCCCTCTGAGAATTTCTACAGGATGCCCACTGTTCTCTGTATCTTTGGGTTCGCTATCTGTATCTCGTCGCCAGTTGTTGTGTATGGAGAAAGAGTCAGACTGAACACTGAGCTCAAAGTAAAGTGTGACCGTAGTCTTTTATTGCAGATCTCCAGAGTACTGCTCCAATCTGTGAAGCGTCCTTAAATGCCTGTGCTCCCAAGGGATTGTGGGATCTCTTGGGACTCCAGGGGATGAGCCCTCTGGTGGCTGTACAGAATAAATACAAGTATACATATATAACAGAAAAATTAACCGCCCATGAATCCCATGTGGAATTCTGGTTATAAGGAGGATGGACAAGGACAATATTCAAAAAATATTGTAATTGTACAAGGGATGATTGTGGGGCATTATGTGACAATTAGAGAGGTACCAGCCAGTTCCTTTGTATATTTAGCAACATGTTGCATGCACTAGTGCTATTAAATCTCTGTGAATCTTATAGATGCCATAGAGTATGCTATCAAGAAGGCCCACATCCAGCAAAGGATGCACCAGACATTTGCCTCCAATTATTTCAAAGGTTCAGGGACAAACACCAAGAAAAAGAATAAAAGGCATTGTGTGCTGCACAGTAGGGCAGGAAAAAGAGTGGGAGAGCTATAGTGGTAGGGAGTTCTATTGTAAGGGGAATAGATAGATGTTTCTGCGGCCGCAATCGAGACTCCAGGATGGTATGATGCCTCCCTGGTGCTCGGGTCAAGGATGTCTTGGAGCAGGTGCAAGACATTTTGAAGGAGGAGGGTGAACAGCCAATTGTCGTGGTGCATATAGGTACCAACGATATAGGTAAAAAACGGGATGAGGTCCTACAAGCTGAATTTAGGGAGCTAGGAATTAAATTAAAAAGTAGGACCTCAAAGGTAGTAATCTCAGGATTGCTACCAGTGTCACATGCTAGTCAGAGTAGGGGTTGTTCAGATGAGTACGTGGCTTGAGGAGTGGTGCAGAAGGGAGGGATTCAAATTCCTGGGACATTGGAACCGGTTCTGGGGGAGGTGCGACCAGTACAAACCGGACGGTCTGCACCTGGGCAGGACCGGAACCAATGTCCTAGGGGGAGTGTTTGCTAATGCTGTTGGGGAGGGGTTAAACTAATATGGCAGTGGGATGGGAACCTATGCAGGGAGACAGAGGGAAGTAAAATAGGGGCAGAAGCAAAAGATAGAAAGAAGAAAAGTAAAAGTGGAAGGCAGAGAAACCCAAGGCAAAAATCAAAAAGGGCCACATTGCAGCAAAATTCTAAAGGGACAAAGCCTGTTAAAAAGACAAGCCTGAAGGCTCTGTGCCTCAATGCGAGAAGTATTCGTAATAAGGTGGATGAATTAACTGCAAAGGCAGCAATTAATGAATGATATAATTGGCATCACGGAGACATGGTTCCAGGGTGACCAAGGCGGGGAACTCAACATCCAGGCGTATTCAACATTCAGGAAAGATAGACAGAAACAAAGAGGTGGTGGGTTGGAGTTGCTGGTTAAAGAGGAAATTAACGCAATAGTAAGGAAGGACATTAGCTTGGATGATGTGGAATCAGTATGGATGGAACTACGGAATACCAAAGGGCAGAAAACGCTAGTGGGAGTTGTGTACAGACCACCAAACAGTAGTAGTAAGGTTGGGGACAGCATCAAACAAGAAATTAGGGATGCGTGCAATAAAGGTACAGCAGTTATCATGGGCGACTTTAATCTACATATAGATTGGGCAAACCAAACTGGTAGCAATACGGTGGAGGAGGATTTCCTGGAGTATATAAGGGATGGTTTTCTAGACCAATATTTCGAGGAACCAACTAGAGGGCTGGCCATCCTAGACTGGATGATGTGTAATGAGAAAGGACTAATTATCAATCTTGTTGTGCAAGTCAACATGGATTTATAAAAGGGAAGTCATGCTTGACAAATCTTCTGGAATTTTTTGAGGATGTAACTAGTAGAGTGGACAAGGGAGAACCAGTGGATGTGGTGTATTTGGACTTTCAAAAGGTTTTTGACAAGGTCCCACACAAGAGATTGGTGTGCAAAATTAAAGCACATGGTATTGGGAGTAATGTACTGACGTGGATAGAGAACTGGTTGGCAGACAGAAAGCAGAGAGTCGGGATAAACGGGTCCTTTTCAGAATGGCAGGCAGTGACTAGTGGGGTGCCGCAAGGCTCAGTGCTGGGACCCCAGCTATTTACAATATACATTAATGATTTAGATGAAGGAATTGAGTGGAATATCTCCAAGTTTGCAGATGACACTAAACTATGTGACGGTGTGAGCTGTGAGGAGCATGCTAAGAGGCTGCAGGATGACTTGGACAGGTTTGAAACCACCATGGCAATTACTTAACTCTGTTAGACCTGTTTGAAAATATCTGTTTTGTTTCTTCCTCACATCTGGAGGGCCCGAAATTGGTCGATATGCGTAACGCCCAAAAATACGATTTTGGTCAAAAAATACCTACAGACCGCCGACATGCCGCTCGGCGGAATATTCAGCATTGACATACCACCGAGCGGTATGCACACCGTCCACCGTGCAGGACCGCCCGCATACCACCCAAAAAGTCCGATTTTCATCGCATACTGCCGACATACCACCGAAGTTGCATACCGTCCTGGAAAAGGTGATTTTACGCGATGGTAAGTGGGTGGGAATGGGTGGAGTGCACGGAGTCATCATTTTGGAAATCGGGAACTGTCAGAACTAATTTCTGAGATGAACAGTGATTAAAAAGTGCAATTTTGGGTGGAAAAGGTATTTTAATTGTTACTGAGTAACTTATTAAGATAGAAGGCATTTTAGTTTTTTTTTCATCGAAAAATATTGTGGAGCTTTAAAAAGAATGGGGCCTGTAATATCAGCCTGTAGTGCTGACACCCTGTCTAATGGAGGAACCAGATGTGAGAAGGTATATTGAGCAGTTATAAGGGTAATGGAGGAGGTTGCAGACTGATGGGGAGGAGGAGGCCTTACCCTGGTGACTGTTACCCTAAAAGTTTGACACGTTACATGAGTGCTTAAAAAAATTCAAACATTTATGTAAAAATCTCAAAAAAATACAACAATTTTAAAACTTTGCAAAACTTATAACTATAAAACAACTCTAACAACTTTAACAACTTTAACAAAACTTTAATGACATTTTACAATCAAACTTAAATTATTCAATGCACAAGTACAACAAAAAGACCCTTTACTGGCCTCAGCCTTGCCCCCGACCACGTGCTACACAACCCTTGGGACTATTCCCTCCCCCACCTTACTCTCACCCTTCCCTTTCCCAGTGTCTCTGAGCCTGGACCTCCCCTTGCTGGTACCAAACCGACATGCAGCACAGTACCCTGAATGCTGTTGCTGTTATTGGGGGTCAGACATTGCAGGCGCAATAAATGGGGCCACATGAGAAGCTTGTAATGTGGAAGGCGCGGCTTCAGGGCTGGAAGATGCTGGCAGCTCCCCACCCTCAGGTGCTGTTGACCTGACTACTATGGCACGGGAGGGGGGGGTTCCACGCCATGTCCCCATCCTGTCAATTGCCACATGGCTTCGACGGCTCGCTCCATCGTGGTGATCATATGCGACATATCCTCCGACTGCCGCTCTGATAGAGCCGTGATGTTTGCGGCTATCGTAGTCATGGCCTTGAGCAGCTCTCGACCTATGTCGACGCTGGCCTGTGACAGACGCACCATGTCCTGGTACACACCTACAGTAACCGACCTTTTCTGCACCAACCTCCATCGCTGCGGCAAAGGTGCTGCAACACTGGGGATGCCTTGCTATGCACGTCTTGGTCCCACACAGGGGAACCATGGGGGAATCCCCTGAATACAGACTTCATGGTGGAGGATGTTCTAGCTGTCCCACATGGAGCTGGTGTGTCCTCTGCCATTTCCACCCCCACCTCCACCGGCTCCAGGATCAGCGGCTCCTCCTCTTCTTCTTCCTCTTCCTCATCTCTGCCAGTGGTAAAGTCAGGAGAGGGCTGGGTGATGCCAGAGGTGGAGGCATTGGTCGATGTGGTCTGAATCATCCGTGTCTGGAAGTAGGAGACAACATTTAAAAAGGCTTGGCACCAGGGGAGGGGGTCAGGGTTACATGAGTACATAGGGGATCAAGGGGTATGGAGAGAAAGCAGAAAAGGGGCACTGAGGGAATGATCAGCCATGAACTCATTGAATGGTGGTGCAGGCTCGAAGGGCCGAATGGCCTCCTCCTGCACCTATTTTCTATGTTTCTATGTTTACAGTGATTTATCGCAGTCTTACTTAAATGTCCACCATTGCTGCAGTACTGCATTACATATTGCAGACAAACAATACATATATGTATTGCGTTACATGCTCCCAACATTGCAGTACAACACGAGGCCAACATTACAGTGCAATAAACTTACATTACATTACATCAGACCAACAGTTACATTACATGAAATGAGAGGACCACAACACAGACTGCATTTTATTCAACTTACCATCTTGTGTGAGTGGGTCAGCTGCAATGCCAATGCCAAAACCATGCCAAAAATTGCTGGTCACGGGAATGTGGGAAGGGAGGACCTTGAGACAATCACTATCACTAGGGAGGTAGTGCTGGACAGGATAATGGGACTCAAGGTAGACAAGTCCCCATGTCCTGTGAAAAGCATCCAGGGTATTAAAAGAGATGGCAGAAGTTATAGCAGATGCATTCGTTATAATCTACCAAAATTCTCTGGACTCTGGGGAGGTACCATCGGATTGGAAAGCAGCTAATGTAACGCCTCTGTTTAAAAAAGGGGGCAGACAAAAGGCAGGTAACTATAGGTCGGTTAGTTTAACATCTGTAGTGGGGAAAATGCTTGAAGCTATTATTAAGGAAGAAATAGTGGGACATCTAGATAGGAATAGTACAATCAAGCAGACGCAACATGGATTCATGAAGGGGAAATCATGTTTAACTAATTTACTGGAATTCTTTGAGGATATAACGAGCATGGTGGATAGAGGTGTACCGATGGATGTGGTGTATTTGGATTTCCAAAAGGCATTCGATAAGGTGCCACACAAAAGGTTACTGCAGAAGATAAAGGTATGCAGAGTCAGAGGAAATGTATTAGCATGGATAGAGAATTGGCTAACTAACAGAAAGCAGAGAGTCGCGATAAATGGGTCCTTTTCAGGTTGGCAATCGGTGGTTAGTGGTGTGCCACAGGGATCGGTGCTGGGACCACAACTGTTTACAATATACATAGATGACCTGGAAGAGGGGACAGAGTGTAGTGTAACAAAATTTGCAGATGACACAAAGATTAGTGGGAAAGCGGGTTGTGTTGAGGACACAGAAAGGCTGCAAAGAGATTTAGATAGGTTAAGCGAATGGGCTAAGGTTTGGCAGATGGAATACAATGTCGGAAAATATGAGGCCATCCACCTTGGAATAAAAGGGAATATTATTTGAATGGGTAGAAAGTACAACACGCTGCGGTGCAGAGGGACCTGGGGGTCCTTGTGCATGAATCCCAAAAAGTTAGTTTGCAGGTGCAGCAGGTAATCAGGAAGGCGAATGGAATGTTGGTCTTCATTGCGAGAGGGATGGAGTACAAAAGCAGGGAGGTCCTGCTGCAACTGTACAGGGTATTGGTGAGGCCGCACCTGGAGTACTGTGTGCAGTTTTGGTCACCTTACTTGAGGAAGGATATACTAGCTTTGGAGGGGGTACAGAGACGATTCACTAGGCTGATTCCGGAGATGAGGGGGTTACCTTATGATGATAGATTGAGTAGACTGGGTCTTTACTCGTTGGGGTTCAGAAGGATGAGGGGTGATCTTATAGAAACATTTAAAATAATGAAAGGGATAGACAAGATAGAGGCAGAGAGGTTGTTTCCACTGGTCAGGGAGACTAGAACTAGGGGGCACAGCCTCAAAATACGGGGGAGCCAATTTAAAACCGAGTTGAGAAGGAATTTCTTCTCCCAGAGGGTTGTGAATCTGTGGAATTCTCTGCCCAAGGAAGCAGTTGAGGCTAGCTCATTGAATGTATTCAAATCACAGATAGATAGATTTTTAACCAATAAGGGAATTAAGGGTTACGGGGAGCGGGTGGGTAAGTGGAGCTGAGTCCACGGCCAGATCAGCCATGATCTTGTTGAATGGCGGAGCAGGCTCGAGGGGCTAGATGGCCTACTCCTGTTCCTAATTCTTCTGTTCTTATGTTATGTTCTTATGTTCAATGCCGATGGTGGCACTGTTGCTATCCCCAACCAGAGACAGGGCATGGATCTCAATGTCAATCAGAGGCTCCTGGGTTGTGGGTCCTCCCCCGTATGGCACTGATCAGATGCTATTAGTAAAGTACATCAAAGTAAAAGTCTTCAATCCATTTAATATTGCAGACACACAGGGTCACACACACAAAAAAAACATTGCGTTGATCCTCTTGTCATGACCTGAAAGCACGAATACATCGCCGAAACCTTGGGATAAATAACATCATCCATGTGACACTGAACCTACATTTACATGGTACATGGCACATGGCGGGGGGGGGGGGGGCGGTTGGGGGTGCATAAATAAAATCATTACTTACTCTTGCGCCCCTCACCAGATCGTTCCACCTCTTACGGCACCTTTTCCTGGTGTGTACCATGGTACTTTTGGAAGACACAGCCTCCCCGATCTCGTCCCATATCCTGTTGTACCCCTTTGCGGGGGCTTTCCACGACCACCCTTCGTTAGCTCAGAGTACCTCTCTGTTATATGCTCGAGAACGGCAGGTATCTCCGTCTTGTCGAAGGCGGGCTCCCTCAACCTCTCGATCTTTTCGATGTTCCTGCGCTTGGATGATTTTTTTTAACATTGCCATAATATTTCTGTTATGATTTTTGCTTTGTAAAATATGACTTCTTATTCTTAAAACTGTAGAATTATTAGTTGTTAGGAATATTTTTTTAACTCTGCAATGTATTTTTCAAGTAACTGCCCATCGACTAGCTTGCTGCTCCATCTCACTCTCTTTCCCTCCTCTTCACATCACTGCACATGACCTCCGAACTCGCGTGTAAAATGCTTCTGTAAAAAAAAACGGGAAAAAATTCCCACATGCGCAGTTCAGTGCTGCACCATCCATTGAAGAGCAAGTTGATCTGGATCGACTACTAAGTAACATACCGCCCTCTGCAGACCGCTGGCATACCGCTGACATAACAGCGAAAAAATGTTAACCAATTTTGTCCTCTTCGGTCTTGGCGGTATGCCGGTGGTTTGAAACGACGCACCGCCAGCATACCAATTAGAAATGGGCAGACCTTATGCATTGACCAATTTCGAGCCCCTGGAGTTCAGCAAAGTTGTATCCACCACTGAACTTTATCAATTCTGGAGTAAGAAACAATGAGGTCCAAAGTTACATCGAGCAGTGGACAGGATGAGATGTCCAATGACAAACAAGATTCCATCTTGTACAACATTGAAGAGATTCATTGAGTTCTTACAATGCACGTCAGAAGCATAAGAGCAACTCCAGTTGTAGCTCAACGTTCTATGTCAGTGCAAAACTCTGCATATACCACCAGCAATGAAGTTTCAAACATTGTTTCTCCTGCCTCTGGAACCCTTTCCCAGGTAGTGTCGTCACCTGGTGCCATTTTAAATAGAAGTTCAAATGCAAAGTTGGCCGTTAGTTGTGGAATCAGGATTCTTGGAGCATGTAATAGGCTGCTAGAAATGTCTGCCTTGCAATTGGCACCCCAGATTTTGTGTCCTCAGAGCCAAATTCACAAGACATCTGTCCCTGGTTACAGTTACCTCCAGCTGCAAACTATTGTTAAGCAGTTTAATATTTTAAAAAAGACATGCAATTTTGTCAAAATTCTCTTACCAAACTCAGCTCTGGTCTAGAATTTATGCAGGATTTGAACTTGCCAAGATTAATAGCATGCCTGATATATCAGAATGTGTGTAAAAGCAAAAGATATTTCACTTATTGGGGTGAAACTGAAAACTAATATACTGGAAGCAGTCATTCTGAATTTCAGCAGAGCTTTGCAGTTTTTGAAATGGATGTTTACAATGATTAATGATGACTATTTATACTTCTAACTCTTTTCAAGAACTTCTCATGTTAATCTCTGTTCTGTGCTGAGTTAGCTGATCTCAAGCGGGGCAGCAGTTTGCTACTACAGTATAATCAACCTCAGTGACCACAAGAAGGAGGAAAAATCAGCCAGAGTTCCTGTTCCTGATCACTATCCAGTGGTTCCTGGTGCTGGAAAATATGCATAAATGGACATCAGATGTGGGTGCAATCAGGCTCAGCTGTGCTGCTCTCAGTGGTGGAATAGTCTGCTGACAGGCATTGTCCAGGCGCATAAATGAAGAATGGATGAGATATTGGTGGACTACCTGTGGAACTGTATCCCAGCAAAAGTCAGGGCCTTCACAGGACAGGATGAGAGAAGTTGGGGAAAAAACTTCCTCTACTCAGCACCAACAATTATGCCTTAATCCCACACTCACAGCAACTGCATGAATGTGAATTTTCCATTCCTTGTGGCCTCTCTGAACACGATTGACAATTTAGATCCAATCTGTGTCAAAATTGAGAAGTTTTGCATCTTGAAGGACAATGAACTTTATTGAGATTGTCTCAACGTATTTCACTGAAGTACCATGTAGCTGGCAAAGACAAAACGTGGTCCTTATCATTGTGGATTGGGTTTAGACTCGGGTCCCAAAAAGGATGAGATGCTATCTCGCTGCATTAATTAGTTCACAATCTTTACTTTCTTCAATCATTTTACTTTGAGGCTGTAATGTTAATGCAGTCCTTAAAACATTAATCCTAATAAGTCACAAAGAATATTTGGCTCTCAACACACCACCCAATCAGAAAGGTGTATTTCACTTAAAGGTCAGGATTGTGTTTTGTCAATTAACCCCAAAACCAGTGGCCAACACATTAGCTTTCTCTCGAGCAATCAGCTGGGTACGTGCTTGGGTTTCTGACAATAAACACATCTGATATCAGTTTGCTAACATTTGGGACATACATAACCAATCAGTACCAGAGCCCTAGAGGCTTCTGTGGAATTCTGGGAAAAAATCTTGATCTTCTTAGGAAAGGTTCACTGGTACTGACATAAGATGCACTTGACTTTTGACCTCGATTTCAAAGGCACCTGTGTGTGCTTTTAAAATCTGCTTTGACCAATTATCCACTTTTAACCTAAATTGTTTAAACCCTGGAACACATTAACTAGGCTTAGTACATAGCCATGACATTCTGGACTTCCTGATGTAAAGAGATCTCTTAACATGGTTAAAAGAGAATGTGGGGATGGGGCATGAGATTAATCAGTTTTCCCTACTGACAGCTCCAGACAAAGCAGTCTTTCAGCCACCTGGTTTGCATCTCACACACCTGCAGTGAGGTTGTGGACTGATTCTTTGTACTATTGCCTTGATCCTTCCATTTACAGGTACATTAAACTCCTTTAAAGTACTGCCTGCAGTCGTAAGTACCTCAATGAATTGCCAGCTAAAAAGAGCTTTTCAATTTCATCTTTAGCTATAGCTCTGTAGCACGCAAGTAAGATGCTTAAGATTAAGATAAGTAACTGGTCTTTCTGTGAGGTATCCATCTCCAATTTATGCTCATTTTACTCTAAGCATATATTTCAATAATACAATGTTTATATTCATTATTTTTCCCGTTTAAAACTTTTCACAAGAGCCATTCACGAAGGAATTTAAAAACCAGCTTGAACAAAGTGTGCATAATCCTGCTATAGAAGTCAAACAGAACTAAATTTAGAAAATTGTTATGAAAGTACCGATATTTACAATAATCTAACAATTAAAGAAGATCAGTTCCCTTTTGTTAATCTACACAAACTGAAGTTCAAAACTTGTAAATGCTTCACAGAGCTGTGGTTGCTCAAGTCTTGTAGAGACTGATCTTGAATACTCCAGAACGTCCTGGAACTTTTTGCAGAGGGTTTTCTTGGGATCAGGAAGAGCAGAAGTGCTCCTCTAGGTTCTGCAAAACTACTGTAGCCTGCTGCCGGTCACTGGGTGCCCTCCCCGTTACGTCCCTAATCACCCCCCGCCCCCATTTCACTACTGTCTTCTGGTTTGGCTCCGCTCTCCCATGGAGCCACTGAATTCCTGACCCCTGGAGCGGCAAGCTCCCTGTTGCCGCACATTGAGCACTTGACAGTTCGCTGGAATTATGTTAATAAAGTCTGTTTCTGAAAATGGTCTTTCTTCAGGTGAGCTGTGTGGTCACTCCACTGACTTCATGCCCATTCTGCGCAGAAGTTAAAAATCACCCCCTTGGTGTTTAGCACACTAACCAAGTTATCAGTAAATCTGATCAATGCTCTTTGTTTTAAGTATACTACCTTTAACTCGATTTGTACAGTTTTGTGTGACAAACGGCCTTGAGTGATTCACTAGTAAAGCCCTGGAAAATCAGTCAAGCATTTTAAAAGCCTGAATATAAATACTAAACTCTCAGACTGCTCAATCAGATGTGCTGAAGGTAGGGCCTACGTGTAAACATCAGGTTAATGTTCAAGCGTATCTGTCTGAATATGTTAATGTTCCGGATTACCAGTGATAGGTCAGTATAAATTAACTGCTGTATGGAGGGGTGTTATTTTAACTTGACTTGGTCTCCTCCACTTAGTGGATCAAATTCATACAACAACAACTTGCATTTATGTAGCACCTATAATGTAGTAAAAACTCCAAAGCACTTCATAGGAGCATAATCAGATAAAACTTGACACCAAGCCAAAGACAGGTGGACAGGTGAATAAATGCTTGTTTTAAGCAGCATCTTAAAGGAGGAGAAAGAGGTAGAGAGGCGGAAAGGTTTAGGGAGGGATTTCCAATTGCTTAGGGCCTAGATGGCTGAAGGCACGGCCACCAATGGTGGGGCAAAGGAAGTGGGGGATGCACAAATGGCCAGAGTTGGAGGAATGTAGAGTTCTCGAAGGGTTGTGGGGCTGGAGGAGGTTACAGAGAGAGGGAGGGGTGAGGCCATGGAAGGATTTGAAAACAAGAATGAGAATTTTTAAATCGAGGCATGGGGTGATGGGTGACTAAGACTTGGTGCAAGTTAGGATATAGGCAACACAATTTTGGATGAGCTCAATTTTATGTAGGGTGGGCGATGGGAGGCTAGCCAGGGGAACATGGGAATAGTTAAGTCTAGAGGGAACAAAAGAATTCAAGTATTGGGAATTTATGAAGATCATAGTATATTCATCCAGTGTCCTTGCAGAGACATGTGGAAACATAAAATAACATAATAAATCTTGAAATATTTAAAAAAATTCATCCTCCAGTTCTCTATTGCCGTGTCTATAATGTGGTACCAGTGTATTATGGGACGAATTTCATAGCACTCAGAGGACAAAAACATCTGTACACCAGCTTATGTATCTACAGTTGTTTTACAGTCATGGTCTACAGGCAAGTTTTAGAACACCATACTTTCCTTGACAGTTGAGGAAAGCCCATACTGGCTACAGTGTAAAGGTGCTTCAGTGGGCAGTAGTGCTGACTTGCTGTGCCCAATCGCAGCCAGACTGATTCTGTTTATGTTGCTGTTGGACAGGGCACTGTCTCCAACTGTGCCCATTGGAACCATCTCTTTCGGTGCCACCTTCTTTCTCATTTGATTTATTATACTTGAAAAAAATTCCAGGATAACCCTATCAAACCAACTGTTTCTTTAAACATGCATATGATAGTTGTAAATTGACATTATACAATCAATCGTTCAAAGTTTCCAAAACTGTTGCTTTATAGCAGTGAATGCAACATACACCCGACAATGTATCCGCATGAATACTCGCCCCATGATGCCAACATTTCAATTGTCTGTGCAAACTCCTGAACCTTTCTCACCTCAAAATTCTCACAGCTCATTTAAAAAAAACAGTAAAATATCCAGCAACTGAAAAAATAGAAAAAGGAAAAAAAAGAGTGAACTCCTGAACACAATTCAAAATAACCAACTTTCCTTTGAAACTAAGGTTTCAACTAAAGAGCAAAACAAATTTGTAACACATTTCACAATACAGGAATTACATTACTGAAATGTTTAAAATATTAAGTGAAACAACATTGTTTCTGTGTTATTCTTAAACTATAAAGGACTTGTACCTTGTTTTTTTCTTTCAGAATAACTATTCCCCTCCACCCTTTTTCCCACCATTATCAAGCCAAAATCTGGCCCTCCTTTTCTTTGATTTCCATTCAATTTTGTTAACAATTTTGTTAACTGGAGAACAAAGGTTTAATTTTTTTTATTAGTAAGTGAAAACATAATAAAGACATACAATGTCCTTCAAAATGTCATGAAACACAGAGAAAATTGCAGAAATTGAGCCAAAACTATTTATCACAATTTTCTTGTCTGGAATATCACACCGGCAGGCATCTAACTCCACAACTGCATTAATAGATAGAAAGAAAGACTTACATTTATATAGCACCTTTCACAACCACCGGATGTCACAAAGCACTTTACAGCCAATGAAGTAATTGTGAAGTGTAGTCACTGTTGTAATGTAGGAAACGTGGCAGCCAATTTGCACTCAGCAAGTTCCCACAAACAACAATGTGATAATGACCAGATAATCTATTTTTTTTGTTATGTTGATTGCGGGATAAATATTGCTAAGACACTGGGGATAACACCCCTGCTCTTCTTCGAAATAGTGCCATGGGATATTTTACATCCACCCGAGAGCAGACAGGGCCTTGGTTTAATGTCTCATCCGAAAGATGGCACCTCCGACAGCGCAATGCTCCCTCGGTACTGCACTGGAGTGTCAGCTAGACTTATGTGCTCAAGTCTCCTGAATGGGACTTGTACCCACAACCTTCTAACTCAGAGGCGAGGGTGCTACCAACTGAGCAACTGCTCATTTTACAGCTCATTTTTTTTTTTAAAAGGTCACATGCAGGCTGAGTGCTGAGTCTGACCATACAGTGCACTTCTGGCCTGCAGAGACATTATTAGCCCATTGGGTGGGAAGGAGGGAAGATGGAAACTTAAAGTCTCAAATGTAACTTTGAAGGAAGGTCACATGTTCCTATGAGTGAGGTGCTCAGAAATCACTCTGCAAAGACTACAGGAAGAGTTCTAGGGCACCAACATCCTTAAAAATAAGGAATCCCTGGAAGATGGTCTACAACAGTAAAACAACATTGCTGCCTGGTTTATACTGACTTCCATTCAAGGGGATTCCAACACGAGTCAAATTTCATTCTAATTCCAATTGAGTACTACAGATCGGCAACAAAATCACGTCTGCCAGAACCTGCATTATTTCATGGAAGAGTTTGGGGAATTTACATTGTCACAGGGAACCTGGATTGTACTGGAAATGGCCCCAATCCACTGGCACTGATGCAAGGTCATTGACCTGAAAAGTTAACTCTGTTTCTCTCTCCATAAATGCTGCCTGACCTGCTGACTATTTCCAGCATTTTCTGTTTTTATTTCAGATTTCTAGCATTCACAGTATTGTGCTTTTGTACTGGTAATATAATCATTCTCTTCTCTTTGGGTTCAGCATGGTTCAAATAATGTTTTCGGACAAAAAGGAATCTGAGAAGTAATTATTTACAAAAATAAAACTGGAAAACTGCATTTGTTAAAATAGCAAATAAAAATTGGAAATCCAGAGCAAGTCCTGAAAGTAATTTACAAAATATATCTTAACTGTTTCTTTTATTTATTTGCTGAATTTCCTGTGTTTTTGCAGATGAAAGACGTAAGTGCCAGTGAAAAATCTGAATATTAAATTATAGCAGACTTGCTGCTAGAAGGGGTAAATAGCTGTGCTGGTGAACATAATTTTCCATTAAAAGAAGAGGAAGAGTTACATTTATAAAGCGCCTTTCATGACCACCGGACATCCCAAAGCAGCTAATTAAGTACTTTTGGAGTGTGGTCACTGTTGTAATGTAGGAAATGCGGCAGCAAATTTACATTCAACAAGCTCCCACAAACAGTAGTATGATAATGACCAGATAATCTGTTTTAGTGATGTTGATTGAGGGATAAATAATGGCCAGGACACTGGGGATAACTCCCCTGCTCTTCTTCGCAATAATGCCAAGGGATCTTTTACATTCACTTGAGAGCGCAGACAGGACCTCGGTTTAATGTCTCATCTGAAAAACGGCACCTCCGACACCACCTCCTGGAGTGTCAGCCTAGATTTCAGCCTCCCTTAGCGATAATCCCATGTCTCCTGCAAAGATCAAAATCAGAGCTGTCATCACTGCAGCTCAACACTTATGTGATTCATCGACAGCAACTTGCATTCGTACAGTGCCTTTAATGTAAAAAGGATTTGATAGGATAGGTGTAGAGAAGATGTTTCCATTATGATAGTCACTGATAAATCCAATAGGGAATTCAGGAGAAACTTCTTTACCCAGAGAGTGGTTAGAATGTGGAACTCACTACCACAAGGAGTAGTGGAGGTGAATAGCATAGATGCATTAAAAGAGAAGCTAGATAAACACATGAGAGAGAAAGATATAGAAGGGTACGCTGATAGGATTAGATGAAGAAGGGTGGGAGGAGGCTCATGTCATAAACTCCAGCATGGACCTGTTAGGTCAAGTGGCCTGTTTCTGGACTGTAAATACTATGTAAAAAATATTCCGAGGTGCCTCACACACAGAGACAGACAGAGAAATGGATGTCAAGCCATAGAGGGACATGGCAAAAAGGCTGGTTGGAATGATTAGTTTTGAGAAGGCTTTTAAAGGAGAGAGAAGTGGAGGAGGAGTGATTTAGGGTGGGAGAATGGCCCCTACCTAGAACATTAACAGAAATTCTGAGTAAATACAATCTGCCATTACCAAACATGGTGAATTGATGTATCTTATAGGCTTGATGGGCTTAATGGCTTTTCCAAACACCATGCTTCTTTATGTCATATATTAAGGTTTATACACTACAACTTCAGAGTCACTGCAAAACAGTCCCTGCTTTACAGTAACATTGCAGTGGCAGTGTAAACTCAGAGTTGGGGCCTGACCCGATTGTAGAGAGAAGCCTGACCCGATTGTGAGACCCCCTGGAGGAGGCAATATCGCGCCCTTAACTTCAACACCAAATAGAATTCAAGTGCAGGTCAAACTAGATTTAATAAGTGCTGGATCTCCTGGACACTTTTTTGAGTCTACCTGAAGTTAATTTAAATGTTTAGGCAGTGCAGGTGCTGCCACCTTCTGGGAGACAAGCTCTGCGCATGTACGTAACCACACACGTGCAGAGCTCTCTCCTCCCAGGACAACTGGAATTCCAGTTAGGAGCAGGGCATAGTATGAATGCAGCACAAGATTGAAACAAGCATCTCTCTGAAGCTAAATAGAAGCAGAAATGTTACTATCTCTGGTTTATTATCTAACAAAGGTCAAGAAATATGTACTACAGGCATATGTAAAATCCAATGTATAAGTAGCACCTTGATGCTTGCCCACTGCTTTTGAAATATAGGTGAGTATTTTACATTTCTTTGTTTTATGTGAATAGCAAACACAAAATTGGATAATTTATACATTGATGAAATTATAATCCAGATTTTATAGTCAGCAAAAGACTTTGAAACCACACTGTTCATCATAAGAGTAATGAAGCAAGAAAATACACAGATGCCAGTATGACTTGACCCAATCAAGTCACAGAAACCAATGAACAGAAGGCACTGCTAGATGCCTATCAAAAATAATAGTCCACATTATGGCCCTCAGTAAAAGATTTACTGTTTTTTCTTGGTATAAAATAATCTC